>NC_069499.1:1124945664-1125275664 GCF_027579735.1 Bombina bombina
TGGATCATCTAATTACTATTGAGAATATTACTCCTGCCCAGCAGGAGGCGGCAAAGAGCACCACAGCAAAGCTGTTAAATATCACCTCCCTTCTCTCCCACCCCAGTAATTCGACCGAAGTAAAGGAGAGAAAGGAAGCAACAAGGTGCAGAGGTGTCTGTAGTTTATAACAAACCAACAACCTGTCTATAGAACAGGGCGGGCCATGGACTCATTGTGTCAAAAAAGAAATAAATGTATCAGGTAAGCATACATTTTCTTTTCTTTTTAATGACACGTTGAGTCCACAGGTCATCTAATTACTATAGGGAATCAATACCCAAGCTAGTGTACACAGATAAGGGAGGGACAAGACACGGAACATAAACGGAAAGCACCACTGCTTGTAAAACCTTTCTCCCAAAAGCGGCCTCAGCCAAGGCAAAAGTGTCAAATTTATAGAACTTTGAAAAAGTGTAAAGAGAGGACCAAGTTGCAGCCTTGCAAATCTGTTCCACAGAAGCTTCATTTTTGAATGCCCATGAGGAAGCAACAGCCCTCGTGGAATGAGCCGTAACTCTCTCTCTGGAGGATGCTGTCCAGCAGTTTCATAGGCAAAACGTATGATACTCTTCAGCCAAAAAGAAAGAGAAGTAGCAGTGGCTTTCTGTCCCTTAAGTTTTCCCGAGAAAACCACAAACAAGGCAGAAGACTGACGAAAATCCTTAGTCGCCTGTAGGTAAAATTTCAGAGCACATACCACCTCTAAATTGTGCAGAAGCCATTCCTTCTGAGAAAAAGAATTAGGACACAAGGAAGGAACAACAATCTCCTGATTAATGTTCCGGTCAGAAATTACTTTAGGAAGAAATCCTAATTTAGTACGTAAAACTATCTTATCTGAATGAAAAATAATGTAAGGAGACTCATACTGCAATGCCGGAGAGCTCTGACACTCTACGAGCAGTAGAAATAGCAACAAGAAACAAAACTTTCCAAGATAACAACTTAATATCTATGGAATGCATAGGCTCAAACGGAGCCCCTTGAAGAACCTTAACAACTAAATTAAGACTCCATGGAGGAGTAACTGGTTTGAACACAGACCTGATCCTGACAAAAAGATTGCATATCTGGTATGTCCACCAGGCGCTTATGTAACAAAATAGACAAGGCAGGTATTTGACCCTTTAGGCAACTTGCCAATAATCCTTTCTCCAAACCTTGGAGGAATAACAAAATTCTAGGATTCCTAACTCTACTCCAAGAGAAGCCCTTGGATTCACACCAATAGAGAGATTTACACCATATCTTGTAGTAAATCTTTCTAGTTACAGGTTTACGAGCCTGAATCATGGTCTCTATGACCGATTTTGAAAAGCCCCGCTTGGATAAAATTAAGCGTTCAATCTCCAAGCAGTCCGCTTCAGAGAAATTAGATTTGGATGAAGGAAGGGCCCCTGAAGTAGAAGGTCCTTCCTCAACGGAAGTCTCCAAGGTGGAAGAGACGACATGTCCACCAGATCTGCATACCAAATCCTGCGATGCCAAGCCGGTGCAATGAGGATCACTGATGCCTTCTCATGCTTGATTCGAGCAATGTCCCGAGGAAGAAGAGCGAATGGAGGAAGTAGGTATGCTAGACAGAAGGTCCAAGGTACCGCCAGGGCGTCTATCAATACAGCCTGAGGGTCCCTTGACCTCGATCCGTACCTCGGAAGCTTGGCATTCTGTCGCGATGCCATGAGATCCAATTCCGGCTGACCCCTTTTGAGAATCGGACTGGAAAACACTTCCGAATGGAGTTTCCACTCCCCCAGGTGAAAGATCTGCCTGCTCAGGAAGTCCGCCTCCCAGTTGTCCACCCCTGGGATGTGGATTGCTGACAGACAACAAGAGTGGGTTTCCACCCACCAAATTATTTTGGCTACCTCTATCATTGCTAAGGAACTCTGCATTCCTTCCTGATGATTGATGTAAGCCACTGAAGTTATGTTGTCCAACTGGAACCTGATAAACTGGGCCGAGGCTAACTGGGGCCAGGCCAGAAGAGCATTGAAGATCGCTCTCAGCTCCAGAATGTTTATAGGCAGAACAGACTGAGTCCAAACTCCCTGAGCCTTTAGGGAGCCCCAGACTGCTCCCCATCCTAGAAGGCTGGTGTCAGTTGTCACAATCACCCAAAAAGGTCTGCAAAAGCAGGTTTCCTGGGAGAGCTAATCCTGAGACAACCACCATCAAAGAGAATCCCTTGTCTCCTGCTCAGTAGTATTCGTGAAGACAAATCCGCATAATCTCGGTTCCATTGACTGAGCATGTTTAACTGCAGAGGTCTGAGGTGGAAACGAGCGAACGGGATGATGTCCATTGCCGCCACCATCAGCCCAATTACCTCCATGCACTGAGCCACAGATGGTCGAGGAGCGGACTGAAGTGCTAAGCAAGAATCGGAAATCTTTGATTTCCTGACTTCTGTCAGAAAAATCTTCATTGATATGGAATATATTATGGTTCCCAAGAAGGTTACCCTTGTATTTGGAACTAAGGAGTTCTTTTCCAAATTTTACCTTCCATCCGTGAGACCGCAGGAAAGATAACATTTCCGTGTGGGACCTTGCTTGTTGAAAAGATGGCGCCTGGACCAGGATATCGTCCAGATAAGGCGCCACTGCAATGCCCCGTAATCGGAACACCGCCAGTAAGGATCCCAGAACCTTTGAGAAAATTCTGGGAGCTGTGGCAAGGCCGAAAGGAAGAGCCACAAATTGGAAGTGTTTGTCTAGGAAAGCAACCCTTAGAAACTTGTGATGATCCCTGTGAATGGGAGCATGCAGGTACGCATCCTTTAAATCCACTGTTGTCATAAATTGACCCTCTTGGACCAAAGGAAGAATGGAACGAATAGTTTCCATCTTGAAGGAATTTGTTTAGACTCTTGAGATCTAAAATTGGCCTGAAGGTTCCCTCCTTTTTTGGGAACCACGAACAGATTGGAATAAAATCCCAGACCCCGTTCCTGCATCGGAACAGGAACTATCACTCCCAGGTCGAAGAGGTCTCTTACACAGTGTAAGAACTTCTCTCTTTTTTTGTCTAGTCTGCAGATAATCTTGAAAGCAGAAACCTGCCTCTGGGAGGAAAACCTTTGAACTCTAGTTTGTATCCCTGGGACACTATGTCCACTGCCCAGGGATCCTGAACATCTTGAACCCAAGCCTGAGCGAAGGAAAGCCTGCCCCCTACAAGATCCGGTCCCGGATCGGGGGCATGCACTTCATGCTGTCTTTGATTCAATAGCATGCTTTTCTTTCATGTAATTAACAAGAGTCCATGAGCTAGTGACGTATGGGATATACATTCCTACCAGGAGGGGCAAAGTTTCCCAAACCTTAAAATGCCTATAAATACACCCCTCACCACACCCACAAATCAGTTTTACAAACTTTGCCTCCAAGGGAGGTGGTGAAGTAAGTTTGTGCTAGATTCTACGTTGATATGCGCTCCGCAGCAAGTTGGAGCCCGGTTTTCCTCTCAGCGTGCAGTGAATGTCAGAGGGATGTGAGGAGAGTATTGCCTATTGAATGCAGTGATCTCCTTCTACGGGGTCTATTTCATAAGGTTCTCTGTTATCGGTCGTAGAGATTCATCTCTTACCTCCCTTTTCAGATCGACGATATACTCTTATATTTACCATTTCCTCTACTGATTCTCGTTTCAGTACTGGTTTGGCTTTCTACAAACATGTAGATGAGTGTCCTGGGGTAAGTAAGTCTTATTTTCTGTGACACTCTAAGCTATGGTTGGGCACTTTATTTATAAAGTTCTAAATATATGTATTCAAACATTTATTTGCCTTGACTCAGAATGTTCAACTTTCCTTATTTCCAGACAGTCAGTTTCATATTTGGGATTATGCTTTAAATTATCATATTTTTTCTTACCTCAAAAATTTGACTTTTTCCCTGTGGGCTGTTAGGCTCGCGGGGGCTGAAAATGCTTCATTTTATTGCGTCATTCTTGGCGCGGACTTTTTTGGCGCAAAAATTCTTTTCCGTTTCCGGCGTCATACGTGTCGCCGGAAGTTGCGTCATTTTTGACGTTATTTTGCGCCAAAAATGTCGGCGTTCCGGATGTGGCGTCATTTTTGGCGCCAAAAGCATTTAGGCGCCAAATAATGTGGGCGTCTTATTTGGCGCCAAAAAATATGGGCGTCGCTTTTGTCTTAGCCAGAAGAGCTTTATGGCTTAAGACTTGGAATGCTGATATGGCTTCTAAATCAACTCTACTTTCCATTTCTTTCCAGGGAAACAAATTATTTGGTTCTCAGTTGGATTCTATTATTTCAACTGTTACTGGTGGGAAAGGAACTTTTTTACCACAGGATAAAAAGTCTAAAGGTAAAAACAGGGCTAACAATCGTTTTCGTTCCTTTCGTTTCAACAAAGAACAAAAGCCTGATCCTTCGTCCTCAGGAGCAGTTTCAGTTTGGAAACCATCTCCAGTCTGGAATAAATCCAAGCCTGCTAGAAAGGCAAAGCCTGCTTCTAAGTTCACATGAAGGTACGGCCCTCATTCCAGTTCAGCTGGTAGGGGGCAGGTTACGTTTTTTCAAAGAAATTTGGATCAATTCTGTTCACAATCTTTGGATTCAGAACATTGTTTCAGAAGGGTACAGAATTGGTTTCAAGATGAGACCTCCTGCAAAGAGATTTTTTCTTTCCCATGTCCCAGTAAATCCAGTGAAAGCTCAAGCATTTCTGAATTGTGTTTCAGATCTAGAGTTGGCTGGAGTAATTATGCCAGTTCCAGTTCCGGAACAGGGGATGGGGTTTTATTCAAATCTCTTCATTGTACCAAAGAAGGAGAATTCCTTCAGACCAGTTCTGGATCTAAAATTATTGAATCGTTATGTAAGGATACCAACGTTCAAGATGGTAACTGTAAGGACTATATTGCCTTTTGTTCAGCAAGGGAATTATATGTCCACAATAGATTTACAGGATGCATATCTGCATATTCCGATTCATCCAGATCATTATCAGTTCCTGAGATTCTCTTTTCTAGACAAGCATTACCAATTTGTGGCTCTACCGTTTGGCCTTGCTACAGCTCCAAGAATTTTCACAAAGATTCTCGGTGCCCTTCTGTCTGTAATCAGAGAACAGGGTATTGTGGTATTTCCTTATTTGGACGATATCTTGGTACTTGCTCCGTCTTTACATTTAGCAGAGTCTCATACGAATCGACTTGTGTTGTTTCTTCAAGATCATGGTTGGAGGATCAATTTACCAAAAAGTTCTTTGATTCCTCAAACAAGGGTAACCTTTCTGGGTTTCCAGATAGATTCAGTGTCCATGACTTTGTCTTTAACAGACAAGAGACGTCTAAAATTGATTACAGCCTGTCGAAACCTTCAGTCTCAATCATTCCCTTCGGTAGCCTTATGCATGGAAATTCTAGGTCTTATGACTGCTGCATCGGACGCGATCCCCTTTGCTCGTTTTCACATGCGACCTCTTCAGCTCTGTATGCTGAACCAATGGTGCAGGGATTACACGAAGATATATCAATTAATATCTTTAAAACCGATTGTTCGGCACTCTCTAACGTGGTGGACAGATCACCATCGTTTAATTCAGGGGGCTTCTTTTGTTCTTCCGACCTGGACTGTAATTTCAACAGATGCAAGTCTCACAGGTTGGGGAGCTGTGTGGGGATCTCTGACGGCACAAGGAGTTTGGGAATCTCAGGAGGTGAGATTACCGATCAATATCTTGGAACTCCGTGCAGTTTTCAGAGCTCTTCAGTTTTGGCCTCTTCTGAAGAGAGAATCGTTCATTTGTTTTCAGACAGACAATGTCACAACTGTGGCATACATCAATCATCAAGGAGGGACTCACAGTCCTCTGGCTATGAAAGAAGTATCTCGAATTTTGGTTTGGGCGGAATCCAGCTCCTGTCTAATCTCTGCGGTTCATATCCCAGGTGTAGACAATTGGGAAGCGGATTATCTCAGTCGCCAAACGTTGCATCCGGGCGAATGGTCTCTTCACCCAGAGGTATTTCTTCAGATTGTTCAATTGTGGGGGCTCCCAGAGATAGATCTGATGGCCTCTCATCTAAACAAGAAACTTCCCAGGTATCTGTCCAGATCCCGGGATCCTCAGGCGGAGGCAGTGGATGCATTATCACTTCCTTGGAAGTATCATCCTGCCTATATCTTTCCGCCTCTAGTTCTTCTTCCAAGAGTAATCTCCAAGATTCTGAGGGAATGCTCGTTTGTTCTGCTAATAGCTCCGGCATGGCCTCACAGGTTTTGGTATGCGGATCTTGTCCGGATGGCATCTTGCCAGCCATGGACTCTTCCGTTAAGACCAGACCTTCTGTCACAAGGTCCTTTTTTCCATCCGGATCTGAAATCCTTAAATTTAAAGGTATGGAGATTGAACGCTTGATTCTTGGTCATAGAGGTTTCTCTGACTCCGTGATTAATACTATGTTACAGGCTCGTAAATCTGTATCTCGAGAGATATATTATAGAGTCTGGAAGACTTATATTTCTTGGTGTCTTTCTCATCATTTTTCTTGGCATTCTTTTAGAATACCGAGAATTTTACAGTTTCTTCAGGATGGTTTAGATAAGGGTTTGTCCGCAAGTTCTTTGAAAGGACAAATCTCCGCTCTTTCTGTTCTTTTTCACAGAAAGATTGCTATTCTTCCTGATATTCATTGTTTTGTACAAGCTTTGGTTCGTATAAAACCTGTTATTAAGTCAATTTCTCCTCCTTGGAGTTTGAATTTGGTTCTGGGAGCTCTTCAAGCTCCTCCGTTTGAACCTATGCATTCATTGGACATTAAATTACTTTCTTGGAAAGTTTTGTTCCTTTTGGCCATCTCTTCTGCTAGAAGAGTTTCTGAATTATCTGCTCTTTCGTGTGAGTCTCCTTTTCTGATTTTTCATCAGGATAAGGCGGTGTTGCGAACTTCTTTTGAATTTTTACCTAAAGTTGTGAATTCCAACAACATTAGTAGAGAAATTGTGGTTCCTTCATTATGTCCTAATCCTAAGAATTCTAAGGAGAAATCATTGCATTCTTTGGATGTTGTTAGAGCTTTGAAATATTATGTTGAAGCTACGAAATCTTTCCGTAAGACTTCTAGTCTATTTGTTATCTTTTCCGGTTCTAGGAAAGGCCAGAAAGCTTCTGCCATTTCTTTGGCATCTTGGTTGAAATCTTTAATTCATCTTGCCTATGTTGAGTCGGGTAAAATTCCGCCTCAAAGAATTACAGCTCATTCTACTAGGTCAGTATCTACTTCCTGGGCGTTTAGGAATGAAGCTTCGGTTGACCAGATCTGCAAAGCAGCAACTTGGTCCTCTTTGCATACTTTTACTAAATTCTACCATTTTGATGTATTTTCTTCTTCTGAAGCAGTTTTTGGTAGAAAAGTTCTTCAGGCAGCGGTTTCAGTTTGAATCTTCTGCTTATGTTTTTTGTTAAACTTTATTTTGGGTGTGGATTATTTTCAGCAGGAATTGGCTGTCTTTATTTTATCCCTCCCTCTCTAGTGACTCTTGTGTGGAAAGATCCACATCTTGGGTAGTCATTATCCCATACGTCACTAGCTCATGGACTCTTGTTAATTACATGAAAGAAAACATAATTTATGTAAGAACTTACCTGATAAATTCATTTCTTTCATATTAACAAGAGTCCATGAGGCCCACCCTTTTTTGTGGTGGTTATGATTTTTTTGTATAAAGCACAATTATTCCAATTCCTTATTTTATATGCTTCGCACTTTTTTTCTTATCACCCCACTTCTTGGCTATTCGTTAAACTGATTTGTGGGTGTGGTGAGGGGTGTATTTATAGGCATTTTAAGGTTTGGGAAACTTTGCCCCTCCTGGTAGGAATGTATATCCCATACGTCACTAGCTCATGGACTCTTGTTAATATGAAAGAAATGAATTTATCAGGTAAGTTCTTACATAAATTATGTTTTTGGATTGTTTTTCCTTATTCCAAGACTGATTTGGTCTCCAGGAAGGTTTAGCCTGATCTTGGTTGGAAGAGGAAGTGGAAGAATTTCCCTTGAAATTTTGAAAGGAACGAAAACTACCCTTTTGCTTGTTTCTCTTATCCTGAGGGAGAAGATGACCCTTTCCTCCCGTAATATCAGAAATTATTTCCGTTAAGCCCGGTCCAAACAAGGTCTTTCCCTTGTAAGGAATCGCCAAAAGTTTAGACTTAGATGACACATCCGCAGACCAAGGTTTTAACCATAAAGCTCTGCGGGCTAGAACAGCAAAACCTGATATTTTTGCTACTAGTTTGATAACCTGTAGAAATAAAGGAATAACTTAAGAGCTTTTATCCTATCCTGAATCTTATCAAGGGGAGTGTCTGTCCTGATAGCATCAGACAACACATCAAACCAATATGCCGTTGCGCTAGTGACGGTAGCAATGCACTCTGCAGGTTGCCATTGTAACCCCTGGTGTACATACATCTTCTTGAGTAACCCCTCTAATTTTTTATCCATAGGATCCTTAAAGGCACAACTATCCTCTACGGGTATAGTAGTTCTCTTGGCCAGAGTGGAAACTGCCCCTTCCACCTTGGGTACTGTTTGCCAAGACTCCTTGATAGAGTCCGCTACGGGAAACATCTTTTTAAATATAGGAGAAGGAGAAAAAGGGATACCCAGTCTCTCTCATTCCTTAGCAATGATCTCAGTAGCTTGATCTGGTACAGGAAAAACCTCCACCAAGGAAGGTACATCAAAATATTTGTTTAGCTTACTGGATTTCTTGGGATTAACTACGACCGAGGTGTCGCAGTCATCCAAAGTAGCTAAAACCTCCTTGAGTAACAGACGGAGGTGTTCTAGCTTAAACCTGAAAGATACAACTTCAGTATCAGCAAGAGGAATTGCACTGTCAGAATCTGAAATTTCACCTTCAGATGCTACTAAGGTATCCTCCTCTGGCTTCTGGGAGGGGGCATTCGAAATGGCAACAACTGCTTCGGAAACCTCGCTTACTGAATGTCTGATTTTCCTCTTACGCTTTCCCTGCAACATTGGAAAAGCAGACAACGCATCAGAAACTGCAGAAGACATGAGAGAAGCGATGTCTTGTAAAGTAACTCCAGAAGGAATTAGAGAGGAAGCGCAGGACACTGCATGATAGGGCGGTAAAATTTGGGACGCTTGAGGAGAAAGCTGCGGCATATATTGAACATTGTCATTAGATTACTGAACAGCATCCTCTTTGGAAAATGTTGGCTCAGAAAAAAGTCTATCCCTGCAGTTTAAAGTCCTCTCAATACATGAGGAACAGAAAGGGATTGGTGGTTCCACATTGGCATCAAAACACAAAGAACAAGTGACACTTTGCATAGCCTCTTGGTCAATTCTGACTCACAATAGATCAATTTATCAATAAAAAGTTAAATTTTTTTAATAAAATTCAAAACATAAAAAACGTTACTGTCCCTTTTAAATTTTAAATGGTAACTTTTTTACTCCCTTTTTTATTTTTGAATGTAGAGAGGACAAAGTTTAAATAACGCTGCGGATCACCTCTACACCTCAGCTGTACTTTGCTGAGGTGCCTACCTGTCAGTTGCAACCAACTGCCTCTGAGCAGGAGCTGTTCCCTCACTAGCAAATCCGGAACTCAGCAGCAGCTGCAGAAAGTTGGTCTCCGGTCCTAAACACGCATATCACAATAGAGAATGCTTAATAGGAAAAGAAGCTGTACAACTTCACCTTCCGATTATCAGGAAGTGAAGGAGAAAAGGTGCGCAACGCAATTGCCGCCTCCTTTAGTACTGCCCATTGTGGGCGTCGCCAATAAAGTAATCTCCCGGTCGGCATATTGTTATGAAACCGCCGGGAGATGTGAAATCACCACAAAGTATTTTCCTTCCCCAGTGCCTGTGTCTAGGTTGTCCACATAGTGTCTCCTGTGTACATAGGAGAATTTATGCTTTTTTTTTAAATATAAAGTGCCCAATTCCAATGAGGCTTCCTTATATGTCCCATCCTATGAAATAAAGTGCCCAACTCTTTCTGAGTTTTTCCATTAACCCCAGAAATTAAAGTCAGCACTTACCTCATATTCTGCCCGACAACAAGGCAGCTCCCAGGTTTGAGAGGTCCTCTCCCTCCCATGGACCTGTGAAACAAGAGAAAAGACTGAGTAATATCCCTCAGGTTTTCAGAGTTAGGGCAGCATCAGTATATGGGAGACGCAGTGAGAATTATGTCCCACAAGTTAAGCCACCACTGCTCTACTGAAGAGACTGATATGGACTACAGCTACACCCTAGGACAAAGCAGCACAATCTTGTACTACTTTAAAAATAATAAACTCTTGATTGAAGAATCTTTTCTAACACCTAACTTTACCACTTCCTTGCTCTAACGTAGGCAAAGAGAATGACTGGGGTGGGAGGGAAGGGAGATATTTAACATCTTTGCCGTGGTGCTCTTTTCTGCCTCCTGCTGGGCAGGAGTGATATTCCCAATAGTAATTAGATGATCCGTGGACTCATCGTGTCATTAAAAAGAAAGCACTGCACTGCATATTTGTCCCGGGTTTCAGCTAGGGATCCTGTGAGCTGCTGGAACACTGTACTACATAGTCTTTCTAGGTCCCAGCAGTGTTATTTAGCTAGGGACCCACAGATGAGGACGCTGGCATCTTTACTGCTAATCACCAGGTCCCCAGCAGACTATCACTGCGATCTACTAAAAGGCTTCTATCTCTAGTGTTTACAGGTCTCCATGGTGATTAGCAAATCCTCAGTAGTCTGCCAGCCTCAAAAGGCTTTTCTTCCAAAAAAGCATATATTTAAAAGATTCAGTCGGTTTATGCTAGAATCTGTGGCCAGTGAATTTTGTATCTTGAATAACAGGGACATAAAACCCCACATTTTTCTTTCATGATTTAGATAAAGAATATAATTTCAAAGCACTTTGTGATTTACTTCTATTATCTAATTTTCTTCATTCTCTTGATATCCTTTGTTCATGAAGCAGCAATGCACTACTCTAGTAGCTAGCTGAACACATTGTGTAAGCCAATAACATGAGGCAAATATGTGCAGCCTCCAATCAGCAGCTCCTGGGCCTACCTAGGTATCCTTTTCAACAAAGGATACCAATAGAACAAAACAAATTCGATAATAGAAGTAAATTAGAAAGTTGTTTAAAATCACATGTTCTATCTGAATCATGAAAGAAAAAATATGGGCTTCATGTCCCTTTTTAAAAACATGCAAGTTCTTAAAGGGACTTTAAACTCCAAAAATGTTTAAAAGGACATGAAACCCAAAAATGTTTCTTTCATGATTCAGATAATAAATACGAGCAGCTATTTCACATATAAAATCTCTCTCTGCCTCATGCCCCCACTGGGAAAGTAATCGGTTCTTTTGTCTGCTATTTACATAGCGCTTCTACAGTGAAAACATTTGTTACTTATATTTTCAGTGTAGCTAGGGATATAACAGGCAAAATTAGCTATTTCAAATAACAAATAAATACACTCCAGTAGGAAAAATGGACCATTGGGAACCCATTAGAGGGGAGAACATTGACTACAATGTCATTTGAAATAAGATTGTGTGTGTGTGAGATGGGTTTTTAAAGGGTTGTATACAAAAAGTCCGGAGAAGCAGCAACTTAAAAGCACAGTTCTTTATTGTAATCCATCTAAAAACATGAACAGATAACAGCAAACAAGTATGCCCTTTAGCTTCCAACAAAGCTTAAAGGGACACTGAACACAATTTTTTTCTTTCATGATTCAGATAGAGCGTGCAATTTTAAGCAACTTTCTCATTTTCTCCTGTTATCAATTTTAATTCGTTCTCTTGCTATCTTTATTTGAAAAAGAAGGCATCTCAGCTAAGGAGCCAGCAAATGTTTGCTTCAGGACCATGGACAGCACTTGTTTATTGTTGCTGACCAATCAGCAAGGACAACCCAGGTTGTTCACCAAAAATGGGCTGGCATCTAAACTTACATTCTTGCTTTTCAAATAAACATACCAAGAGAATGAAGAAAATTTAATAATAGGAGTAAATTAGAAAGTTGCTTAAAAATGCATGCTCTATGTGAATCACAAAATAAATTTTTTTGAGTACAGTGTCCCTTTAACCCCTTAGTGACCAGAGCACTTTTCCATTTTCTGTCCGTTTGGGACCAAGGCTATTTTTACATTTCTGCGGTGTTTGTGTTTAGCTGAAATTTTCCTCTTACTCATTTACTGTACCCACACATATTATATACCGTTTTTCTCGCCATTAAATGGACTTTCTAAAAATACCATTATTTTCATCATATCTTATCATTTACTATAAAAAAAATTATAAAATATGAGGAAAAATGGAAAAAAACACACTTTTTCTAACTTTGAACCCCAAAATCTGTTACATATCTACAACCACCAAAAAACACCCATGCTAAATTGTTTCTAAATTTTGTCCTGAGTTTAGAAATACCCAATGTTTACATCTTCTTTGCTTTTTTTGTAACTTATAGGGCCATAAATACAAGTAGCACTTTGCTATTTTCAAACCATTTTTTTTCCAAATTAACGCTAGTTACATTAGAACACTAATATCTTTCAGGAATCCCTGAATATCCATTGACATGTATATATTTTTTTTTAGAAGACATCCCAAATTATTGATCTAGGCCCATTTTGGTATATTTCATGCCACCATTTCACCGCCAAATGCGATCAAATACAAAAAATTGTTCACTTTTTCACAAATTTTTTCACAAACTTTCAGTTTCTCACTGAAATTATTTACATACTGCTTGTGCAATTATGGCATAAATGGTTGCAAATTCTTCTCTGGGATCCCCTTTGTTCAGAAATAGCAGACATATATGGCTTTGGCATTGCTTTTTGGTAATTAGAAGGCCGCTAAATGCCACTGCGCACCACACGTGTATTATGCCCAGCAGTGAAGGGGTTAATTAGGGAGCATGTAAGGAGCTTTTTGGGGTAATTTTAGCTTTAGTGTAGTGTAGTAGACAACCCCAAGTATTGATCTAGGCCCATTTTGGTATATTTCATGCCACCATTTCACCGCCAAATGCGATCAAATTAAAAAAAACGTAAAATTTTTCATAATTTTAGGTTTCTCACTGAAATAATTTACAAACAGCTTGTGCAATTATGGCACAAATGGTTGTAAATGCTTCTCTGGGATCCCCTTTGTTCAGAAATAGCAGACATATATGACTTTGGAGTTGCTTTTTGGTAATTAGAATGCTGCTAAATGGCGCTGCGCATCACACGTGTATTATGGCTAGCAGTGAAGGGGTCAATTAGGTAGCTTGTAGGGAGCTTGCAGGGTTAATTTTAGCTTTAGTGTAAAGATCAGCCTCCCACCTGAAACATCAGACCCCCTGATCCCTCCCAAACATCTCTCTTCCCTCCCCTACCCCACAAATGTCCCCGCCATCTTAAGTACTGGCAGAAACTCTGCCAGTACTAAAATAAAAGGTATATTTGGGCTTTTTTGTGCATTTTTTGTTAGCATATTTACATATGCTTCTGTGTAGGGATCCCCCTTAGCCCCCAACCTCACTGATCCCCCACTAAACAGCTCTCTAACCCTCCCCCTCTGACTTAATGTGCGCCATCTTGGGTACTGGCAGCTGTCTGCCAGTACCCAGTTTAGTGAAAAAAAGCTTTTTTTTTAAATAAAATATGTCCCTTTTCTGTAGTGTAGCTTTCCCCCCCCCCCAAGACCAACCCCCACCCCTTCCAGATCCCTTAGATGGTTTTTAAAATAAAGTTTATTAAATTTTTTTTTTTACTTTTACTTTTTAACTTTTCTGTAGTGTAGCGGTTCCCACCCGCTCCCGCCCCGTGCACGCGCCCGCCCGCCACCCCCCGTGCACGCGCGCGCGCCCCCGACGGTCCCGATCCCGCCCCCCGTGATGTCACGCGCAACACCGATGGCCGCCCACCCGCCTCCCAATTCGGCTCCCACCCACCAACGATACCGGCCATCGATGTCCGGTGCAGAGAGGGCCACAGAGTGGCTCTCTCTGCATCGGATGGCCATGTATGGTTATTGCAGGATGCCTCCATATCGAGGCATCACTGCAATAACCGGAAAGCAGCTGGAAGCGAGCAGGATCGCTTCCAGCTGCTTTCCACACCGAGGACGTGCAGGGTACGTCCTCAGGCATTAACTGCCTTTTTTTTGAGGACGTACCCTGCACGTCCTCGGTCATTAAGGGGTTAAAGGGACATTATACACTCATTTTTTCTTTGCATAGATGTTTTGTAGATCTATTTATATAGCCCATAAAGCTTTAAAAAAAAAAAAAATTGTATAGTTTTGCTTTTTTTTAAATAAAATTGCTCTGATTTTCAGACTCCTAACCAAGCCCCAAAGTGTTATGTGAATACCGTCAGCTACCTTCTCCAGCTTGCTCATGTTTGTGTAAAGGGTCTTTTCATATGCAAAAGAAGGGGGGGGGGGGAGTGTCTTATTTGCCACTTGCAGTGGGCTTTCCAACTGCCTTTTCAAGAGCTAAACTGACAGCTTCTAAGTAAGTTTTTAAACCATTTTATACTGGATTTTTATATCAGTATCTGTGCATCTTATTCTTTATAGAAGTGTCTATTACATGCAGTTATATGAAAATGAGTGTATACTGTCCCTTAAAAAGCGTTTCGGCAATAGCGGCATACTCATAGCTCTCTGTCTTCCCTACTACTAATTGGCTATTTAAAGAGGGTAAATAAAATTAATTCGCTAGAGGGCAAACACTAATTAACACCTTAATTGAAGGTTGCTCTTAAAGATACATTACTGCAATAGTAGTTTGACAATTTATATCTCAAATAATATACTGTTCACATTAAATTCAATTTGAAGCAACTTAGTCTGCTAACATAATGCATCTTATGCCACTAACATTGTTTTCACTCGTCTTAAACCTATTCAATTTAAACCTTACACAGATTTTTCCAAGAACAATAACTCATTTATACATATCCATTGCATTCTTATATTCTTATCACATTTGCAATATACCATAAGAAAACAAAAAATTATTTAAAAAATATTTTTATTTTATATTTGTTTAAAAGGTCCATAGTAGTCATTAAAATGCTCTACTTTGTTAGATCAGGGGTTGACAAATCTGTTTAGGAGCCAGACAGTGGTATTTGTATATAGCTATATGGAGAATAACCCACAAACTTAGGAGGCAGTGGCTTCTGGGCTTGTCGAGCCCTTCGCCATTTTAAAACCATTGACCCTACACTGCTGTGTGTTTTACCCCCACAAAGGGGTTAAACATACAGAAGTGCTGCTTTAATCCCATGGAGCACTGCTGGTCCCAAGATGATTGGATTAGCGACAAGTTTCCGCTTGGAGCCAGCAGTGCTCAGCGAGTCCAGAGCAGCACTTCTACTATGTGCTTAACCCCTTTGCAGTAGTGTAGGGTCAATAGTCTTAAAATGACATGCTCTAATGGGTAGCCCTTTAAGCATCTACAATGAGTTGGAAATGTTTAACCATGTTGTAATAAAATATGCAAAGTTTTAGTGGCACCTGCAGGCCACAATTTTTTTACAGCCATTTTTTAAATTTTGTTTTATTTATTTTCAGGAAAGTGAAGATGGAATTGAAGGCGAAGGTAAGTTTCTATAATATCATCCTTTTTTTTTTTTTTTTTTTTTATAGGTCAAAGCAATAATGTGTTAAAGGGACATAAAACAAGTTGGGATAGAGACAAAATATTATATGTACTTTAATTACTTTACCTGCAAATTTATACTGCAGTGCCTCGCCATTAACCCTTTCTTTTAAGTTTCCGAATTGTAAAGCTCTAAGTCCCCCACACATTTCCTTCTATGGCTGTATCTATATCTATTGTTGTTTTGGTAGAATGCAAAAGTGCATAGGGCTTATCTGCTGGAGCATGCCTAGAAGCTGTGAACTCTGTTGAAATACAATACATGTGTCTAAACACTGATAAGGGGGGGTGGAGTTGGCTGCTCCAGACAGCATGGCTATTTTAGTATTTTTGCTTATTTTTTAAAAATGATTTTACAATACTTTCCAGCAATTTTTAAACAATTTTTTTTATACAAACTATTTTTAATTATTTAGCCCTTTTAGGATATGCACAGATCAACCTGTTTTATGGCACTTTAAAATAGGGGATCTATACTAATAAATAAAGACAATATCATAAATGGATGAGTATGTGCTTTATATAGAGTCAAACTAGTAAAGCAGAGAACTGCTAGCAGGAAAAACATGCTGAGAGCCACTTGGCAGTTTCATGATCCTGCTAATCACCACTTATGTTCAGCTGGTCAGCTGTTCTAAGCAGTACTTCAACTATGTGTTTAACCCGATTTGCAGGGGGTTAAACACATAGAGTTGCAGTGTCAATAGTGCAAAAAAATATTTTTTTACCCTAGAATATCATAATAATTTGAAGAAATGCTGATGCAACATATTTTCATATTCTTATTTTCACCAATTTGTCTTTTTGTTTGTTTATTTTACTTAATCTCACTCTATATAGCTGTCCTGTCAGACTATGAAAGTGCTGAAGAATCTGAAGTGAGTATTGCACCTTTTCTTAAAGAAAATATGTAGAACACAAAGCTGACACATGTATGGCCATTGTACTTTTCAGACTAACTTAGTTTTGTAGTTTGTGTTCCCTTTTTGGACCTTCAAAAAGTAGAAATACAATGAGAGTTACAAATAGTAAGTTCACAATATGGTAAACTTGAGATAGGGAAGAGGCCATTGTGTGTTGTATCTCTTTTACCTAGGTGGTTAAGGAGATTGGTGGAGGGTGTTTTCTCTAGAATATTTCTAGCTTACCTTTTCAATATATATGCTTGACAGCAAATATTCAAGATCATACTTATAAACAAGTCTTAATAGTAAATAATAAATGTCTGAAAATGCTACACACGATTAGTACTTCATCAATATTCTTTATAAGATCTTTCATTATAATTGTTTCTCTATGATGCATTTGCCTTTAGCTTATACTCTGTCGGAGGAGCTTGTAATTCTGAGCTGACTCTGTTAATATGCATTATTTCATTTTCAGGAGGAAGAGGCGCGTCGACTTAGTGACGAGGAGCCCTTAAAGGAGGAATTAAAACAAGAGAATGATGCTACGGACACTCCAGCTCCGAAAGAGGAGAAAACCAGGCCAAAGGGCACAGTAACAGGAGAACGCCAGAGTGGGGATGGACAGGTACCCAGAGTACCAATTGCTAGTGACTTAATGTGGGTCAAACATAAGTAGCTAACTCAAAAATTTCATGTGGTACACAACTACCCCAGAAATGTACTATTCACTTGCTTATTACAGAGCAATGTAAAGCTATAAAGTAATACAATTGTTTTAATTTGTGTAAGATCTATTTAGGAGAGTGGTCCAGGGGGTGATTTAATATTTTATCCCATTGTTTTTGTTAATGAAGTAGAAAGCAAATGTCATAAAACCGAGACACTTATATAGAACCACCAAGAATGTATGTAAGTCCCTTTTCCCCAAGACCTCGATAACATCCCATCTTTTTCTGAAATATTAAAGGGATTTAAAACCAAAAAATTTTCTTTTAGGATTCAGACAGCGCATACAATTTGTTTTTTAAAAAAAGGTTAGAATTTACTTCTGTTATCAAATTTGCTTAGTTCTCGTGGTATTCTTTGTTGAAGAGATACCTGTGCAGCTGTGATGAGGAGGGTTCTTCAAACTTTTTTCCCCCAAGACCCAGTGTGCCATGATACCACATCCCTTCACCACCCTGTTTTTATGCTGACATTTTTGGCAAAGTGACTAAAATGTATGTGTACTTCATTTCTGATTGTAGTCAGTGTTGTAAAAGGTAAAGACACACACATTACACACTTGTTTAGCACACACACACACACACTGTCATACAATGATAATAGAAGTAAATTAGAAAGTTGTTTAAAATTGCATGCTCTATCTGAATCATGAAAGAAAAATTGGGTTTCATGTCCCTTTAAGAAAGCCTTCACTGGGCATAATTATTAGATATGTGTATTCTGATCTTTCGTTAGGATACGAATGAAGAAGAAGGCATCTCGAGACACACTAAGATCTGGATTTGCACAGATCTTGGTGTGTTGAAAATTCACAAGAATAAACCCAGCTCTAAAAAGAGCCAAGTGCCATAAGCAGCTGTCTTATTCCGCATTTGAATACTAACAAAGGGTCAGAATGCACATATCTAGTAATTGTAATGAAAGCATTTGGACCTCTATTTTGGGAGTCCTAGTAGAAACAACTCCATTAAAGGGAAAGTCTACACCAGAAATGTTGTTGTTTTAAAAGATAACCTTTTACTACCCATCCCCCTGCTTTGCACAACCAACATTGTTATATTAATATACTTTATAACATTTAAACATCTACATTTCTGCCTTTTTCTAAGCCACTACAGACAGCCTCTTAGCACATGCTTTTTTTATTGGCAAAGACTGCTAATTCATGTGGGTCATATAGATAATGTTGTGCTCACTCCCGTGGAGTAGTGCATGACACTGCACTAATTGGATAAATTGCAAGTCGATAGATAATAAATAAATAGCCATGTGATAGGGAGGCTGTCAAAAGAGGCATAAACTTAAGGTAATCAGAGGTAAAATAATATTTATATAACAGTGTTGGTTATGCAAAACTGGGGAATGGGTAATAAAGGGATTATCTATGTTTTTAAACTATAACCTTTTTGGCGTAGACTGTCCCTTTTTTAATATACTTTTTTTTTTTTTCTTATCTTGTATCTAAGCCTATCCTGACAGCCCCTTTATCACATGACTATTATCTATTGACTTGCATTTTAGCCAATTAGTGCAGTCACTGGTCATGCACAACTCCACGGGATAGAGCACATTGTTACATATATGACCCACATGAATTAGCACTCTTCCGTGGAGTTGTGCATGACACTGCAATTGTCTAAAATGCAAAATTTGTTGGTTGAAGGGAATTGCTAGCAGAGTTTTATAGGGAGCTTTGTGAAAGTAGGCGAAATCTACAGTTGTACTGTATTTTGTTGGAAAGCACGATACGTTTTTGACAGGCTTTAGGCCTTTAGGAGGAGGGATCACAGAAGATATAAATATAAAAGAGTTAGAACTTAAGTACTTTTCTATATCCACATATCTAGGGAGTTTAGTTTTTTTGGTCAACCAACCTGATTGGTATTTTTGCATGTATCTGTTAGGCTGTATGATACATAATGTTATTTACACTGGCTTTGTGTGCTCTCATTTAAGCTTCTTTGTGAATACCACTGTATTTTACTCTGGTACTGTAACCTATAGGAGAACTAGGTATTACAACACGATTGAATCATAAATAGTTCTGATGTTTTTCTATGTATTTTGGGATCAATAGCCATATTTAAAGGGACACTGAACCCAAATTTTTTCTTTGGTGATTCAGATAGAGCATGCAATTTTAAGCAACTTTCTAATGTACTCCTATTATCAATTTTTCTTTGTTCTCTCGCTATCTTTATTTGAAAAAGAAGGTATCTAATCTTTTTTTTTTTTTTTGTTTCAGAACTATGGACAGTACTTTTTTATTGGTGGATGAATTTATCCACCAATCAGCAAGAATAACCCAGGTTATTCCACAAAAATGGGCCGGCATCTAAACTTACATTCTTGCATTTCAAATAAAGATACCAATAGAAGGAAGAAAATTTGATAATAGGAGTAAATTAGAAAGTTGATTAAAATTGCATGCTCTATCTAAATCACGAAAGAAAAAAATTGGGTTCAGTGTCCCTTTAACTTCTTTACTTTTTTCTTGCTAGTGTAATTGGTTGAAGCTGTTCCTCAGCACATGCTTGATCATGTATTCCATTTCTGAATAATTTGAATTATCTAGCATAGATAGGAACTAAATGCTATTTCTTTTATAGTAAAAAAAATAGTATACATTAGATGTGCTCTCATATCACTATATGCCAACCCATTTAAAACAATGCAAATCCATTACAAAATATGCTCCAGTCCACTGTTACTTGCAGCGGCAATCAAGTTGTGCCCAATGTCTTATGACAAAGCTCATCAAATAACAGCTGGACAACTTGACCTCACATTTAGTATCAGAATACCTTCAAAATAGCAGATAAGTCTATTTTCTTATAATCTGCCACATGTTCTATTAATATCCTTACTCCTGGCACCCAAGCTGATTCTACTTTGATTAGAAGTGCAATCCTACCCATGTTTGATTACACATGTACACACGTTTCTCTGGGCATGAGAGATTGGTCTGTTATAGTTGTTGTCTTTCTTCCCAGGAAAGCACTGAACCAGATGAAAATAAAGCAGCTATAAAGTCTCAGAAGCACCTAGATGATGACGAGGACAGGAAGAACCCAGCCTACATTCCCCGTAAGGGACTTTTCTTTGAACATGATCTGAGAGGACATACCCAGGATGAGGAAGTCAGGTATATTCCATATAACTGATCTTTTTGTTCTCATGTATTAAATCTACTTTCTTTCCAATGGTATGGAGATTCCACAAATCTATTCCAATTACTAGGGGGAATTCAACTCCTGGCCAGCAGGAGGAGGCAAAGAACACCCAGCAGAGTTGTTAAGTGTCACTACCATTACCCATAATCCCCAGTCATTCTTTGCCTTGTACATCAGGAGGATGTGCGAAGATGGTGTCTGAAGAATTGAATTCTTTAATGGGTACTTTTCCCTGCAAGCAAGTATTGGGGCTATGCTGGGTCAATGTAATTCTCTTTAGTAAGCGTAATGGTGGCTTTTAGCAGTTGGAAGACTGCGAGTTAGTCCTTGTATACCTTCCAACATTTATCCTAACCCCTATATAGAAAACCAGGGTTGGTTACTCTGTTTTTCTTGTGTCTTCAGGTCCCTGTCAGCGGTCAGATGAGGCTTTCGCATCTGGAGCTACCGTGACTGCTCCACAGCAGAAGACCCTGGAGGGTATGTCCTTTCTTATTTATTTTTAAAAGGAAGTTATCAAGGTGGAAGGACTGGGATATCAGGGACCTAGTGGGAACTGATGCCCTCAGAAGGGTATTTTATTATTTATATCCACCAGTTTGGGATATATTGCAGCTGAGCAGCTATCTGGATTTCTCACCAGAATTTTGCTGCTTCCATATCTGGTCTAATCTACAATAGGACCAGGCTTATGGTGAATGGGGACAGGATATCAGAGTGTTATTATTCTCCACACTTTGATCCCTGTACAGTCAGTTTTAACGAATTTTGAGGTCCTAACCTAATTTTTTTAGGACACAGTGGCTCCTTCACGAAGGGATGGTATTACTCTCTAGGGATATCAATACTTAAACATTTAAGCCTTTTTCCTCCTACGGCTATGGAGCTCCTGTCATATGTAGGTAGTGGTGTGGTGTTTGTCTGCAGAGTCAAATGCTCAAGGAGGTATTGGATTTATTTTATTGCATTTGGCAATAAATGTTGTTAGGATTTGAGTTTGATCCCTTCTCTGACACTGTATATTAAGTATAATATTTCCTCCAGAAAAAGAGCCATATTTTATACTATGCATTTTAAGCAATGGCAGTTTATCTGAGGTGTTTTCCACTTTTGCGCCATTCCGCTCGGCCTCATTTGGGCTGTTATGTAGCGCCAGACCCCTCTTTCGACTTTTTACATTTTTAATAGGTTTATAGAGGAGTGTCTCGGTCTTTATCAGGGACAGAGACACGGCTGTGAGGTAACTATGCTTGCAGTTAGAAACGCAACTGTTTTTCTACTGCCCTAATCGATACGTTAACTACGGGTGCTCGCATTGCGCACCATTAGCCAGTTTATTTTCAGCTCATATTCTAAATGGATGCGAGTGACTGCAGATCGCCAGCCTTTTGGGCTGGGGAGCTGTTTGGGGTTCCTTAAGAGCTCAGGGAATTTGGATCAGAGGGAGTCTGCCCTCCCAATAAATATCCTAGAGTTGTGGGCAATCTTCGATGCTCTGATAGCTTGGCCTCAACAGAGTTTGGTCTGGTTTATCAGATTTCAATCGGACAACATTTCCTCAGTGGCGTATATCAACCATCAGGGACGAACACGGATTTCTTTGCTATGAAGGAGGTGACTTGCATTCTTCAGTGGGCAAATTCTCATGATTGTCTCCTCTCTGCCATCCGCATCCCAGGGGTGGACAACTGGGAAGCAGATTTTCTGAGCAGGCAGACCTTTCATCCCAGGTAGTGGGCCCTCCATCCAGAAGTATTTTCAAAGATAACTCTCCGGTGGGGGTTCCGGAGTTCGATCTTATGTCGCCTAGTCTAAACGCTAAGCTTCCAAGGTACGGATCAAGAGATCCACAAGCAGCTCTAATCAACGCTCTGGCGGTTCTGTGGAACTTCGGTCTTGCGTATCTGTTCCCTCAGTTTGCTCTCCTTCCTCGAGTCATTACTCGTATCAAACAGGACGTCAGTGATTCTGATAGCTCCTGCCTGGCCTCGCAGGTTCTGGTCGGGGATCTGGTGAAGATTTCATCTCTTCCCCCTTGGAGGTTGGGACCCTTCTACTTCAGGGTCCCTTCCTCCACCCAAATCTAGATTCTCTGAAGCTGACTGCTTGGAGATTGAACGCCTAATTTTGGCTAAGCGTGTTTTTTCTGAGGTCATTGATACCATGCTTCAGGCTCGTAAACCTGATACTCGTAAGATTTACCATAAGGTATGGCGTAAATACCTTTTTTATTGGTGCAAATCAAAGGGTTTCTCTTGGAGTCGGGTGAGAGTTCCTCGCAATCTATCTTTTCTTTAAGATGGCCTGGAGAAAGGTTTGTCAGTCAGTCAGTACTCTGAAGGGTCAGATTTCTGCACTGTCTATTCTTTTGCACAAACGTCTGGCAGATCTGCCTGATGTTCATTCTTTTGTTCAGGTCTTGGTCAGAATCAGGCCTGTGTTTAAACCTGTTGCTCCTCCTTGGAGCCTTTATCTTGTTCTTAAAGCTTTCAAGCAGGCTCTGTTTGAGCCTATGCATTCGGTTGATTAAGTTGTTAGCAAGGAGAAACAAAAGTTTCCAAGATATTTCGTCTGCTCACATAGTAATCCGATCTTTTGGCTTTGCAGTGTGATACCCCTTATGTTGTTTTTCATGCGGATAAGGCGGTCCTTCGTACTAAATTGAGATTTCTTCCCAAAGTAGTATCGGTTCACAACATCAATCAGGAAATTGTTGTCCCTTCCTTTTGTCCGAATCCTTCTCAGAAGGAACGCCTGTTGCATAACCTGGATGTTTTGCGTGCACTAAAATTTTATCTACAAGCAACTAAAGATTTTCAACAATCTACTGCCCTGTTCATTGTTTTCTCTGGTAAGCGTAAGGGTTCAGAAGACCAATTCTACTATTCTTTCTCTCTGGTTAAAAAGTGTTATCCGGTTAGCATATGAGACGGCTGGACAACTGCCTCCTAAGAGAATTACGGCTCATTCCACTAGGGCTGTCTCGTCTTCCTGGGCTTTCAAAAATGAAGCATCTGTGGAGCAAATCTGTAAGGCGGCAACTTGGTCCTCTTTGCATACTTTTTCCAAATTCTACAAATTTGATATCTTGCCTCGGCAAAGGCTTCCTTTGGGAGAAAAGTTCTTCAAGCTGTGATGCCTTCTGTTTAGGCCTGCCTATCTTGTTCTCCCTCCCGTCCATTCTGTGTCCTCTAGCTTGGGTATTGGTTCCCACTAGTAATTGGAATGGATACGTGGACTCTATGCCATTGGAAAGAAAACAAAATTTATGCTTACCTGATAAATTTCTTTCTTTCCTGGCATGTTGAGTCCACTACCCGCCCTTAATTTGATTTAAGACTGTGTAGTTTGTTTTTTTTGTATGCACCTCTATACCCTTGTATCATCTTCTATTTCCATATTACTGTGTGTGTGTGTGTATATGTATGTATGTATGTATGCACCGAAATTTCGGCCGCAGAAAGTTTCGGCCGAAAATTGCATTTTTGGCCTTTTCGGTTATTTTGCCTGTTATTTTCGGTAAAATTATTGTGTAGCATGTTTCAAATTTGATGCTAGCCTAGAGCTGCTGTTTAAGTTTACTTGACTTACTGTTCTGCATATGAGTTTTCTAGGACTATATTTTATTTGGATAATTGGTCAAAAACAAACTGTTAAATATGATTCTGTTACATAGAACTAAATGAAGAATAGTACAGTATATTGATATTTATAATTGTTTTAAGTAGGGATGCACCAAAATTTTGGTCGCAGAAACATTTTGGCCGAAAATGGCATTATTTTTTGCCTGTTTTTTTTTTTTCTTGGTAAAATTATTGTGTAGCATATTATTGTTTTAAGATAATTTTTGTCCAATTTTAGTGTGTTACTTTCAATAAAAGTATGGGCTTTTTTTATTGGCTCTAATTATGCAATAAAAAAAACTAAAAAAAAACTAATTTGAAAAAAATAAATTTTCGGTATCAGTTTCGGTTTTCGGATTCCGTTTCGGTCCAGAATTTCCATTTCGGTGCATCACTAATATATATATATATATATATATATATATATATATATATATATATATATATATATATATATATATATATATATATATATATATATATATATATATATATATATATATATATATATATATATAAACAAATGTAACAGGAAAAGCACTCACTGGACTTCGGACTTCAAAAGTGGTAACAAATTTTTTTGTGACATTTCGGGACTTAACACGTCCCTTCCTCTGACAATTAAAAACTCCAAACAAACAACCTAATAAAGGCTTACAAAACCCACCCCCAGCAGTATCTCCAATCACTGGAAACCGTGTGCAAAATACAATGGTCTCAACCAAACGTGTGTTCAATAGAAATATATTCACAAATTCAAAATGAATAGATCAGCAATAATGGAAATAAATACAAAATGTGATACATGTGTAAATATAAATATAGGCCAAATATTGCCCCAAGTCCTCAACAAATGAATAAATAAAGTTCATATTAATCAAAACACCCCTATATCAAAAATGGACTCTCCTCCAACGTCACTAAGGGATTTAACAGCACATAGGGAAACTCCCCTTGTATCAATCAATGCCACAAATCACGGATCCGAAGTTCTAAAGAAGTATATAATAGGCGGCACTGTTTACATTCACTTACCGCACCTCCATTCATAAACTGTTAAATGAAAAACCAAACCCGATTGTTGTCCAAAATCACACTGAATAAACCCATCATGGGTAGTTGCGTAACACCACGCCCCCTTGTCTCCCATTGGACCCATCAACACGTTGTCCAGGTGATAGGGAAAACAAAGGCGTACCACAGCAGTGGCCAAATAGTAGTTTTTTAGATCAGGGATTAAAATATCCGCCCCCTACGGGCGTGTCTCCTCACATGTACTCCAAATACTAAAGTTGCTATGGCAACCTGTCACGAAAAATAAACAAACAAAAAACAAAAATCCCCACAAAACTCCTGTATTTACATTGGTCCTCATATCACGCCCACACAAAATAAGCTATGCGCAAATACATGAGCCGATCAGACATATCTGGACAATAGTATATGTTGCACATAACCTTTAGTCAACACGACCAGTGGGTTACTACCGCAAGTGCGTGTATTGAAACTCTATGAGATAGTTGCCGCACACCACATTTACTCCTATTGAACGGCTCACTCAGCTGTCAAAGTGACTTACCAAACAGAAGCAACACAGGGCAATATTGTTATGCTTGTATCGGAGAAAACAACATCCGCCCACAGTGGGTGTACCTCCACTAGAACCAAACAAGCGCTCAGGTTGCTACAGGCAACAAAACCAAACACAGAGTCACAGCTAAAGTGCAAGACAGAGAATCCAATCAGCCACCCCATAGCCACCCCATATGCCTATATATATATGTACAGTATATATTAAAATATGTGTGTGTCATTGACATTTAAAATTAATGTGAAACAAATTAAGAAATAAAATTACACTGTTCTTTACTTCAATACAAGTCCTGTGAGTGCTCTACTACATCTAGACATTTCTACATATTTACACAAGGACAGCACCTAGGCCGTGATTACACCTGAGTGGAAGGAGTGCTGGGCTATATATATATATATTCCATCCCTCAGTTTACGCCAGGGTTAGGTTCCAGAAGGAATGGTTGGAAATTGAAACCCAGTTTATATTGTAATTCAATGGGAAGTGAGGGAGATAGGTTCCAGGCCCCTCTCAAAATTGTCGTAAGTAACACCTAATACATTATTTTTAAAGCATTGAAATGAAAACTTTAAATACTAAACAGCATTATAAACCTAATAAAATAATAACACAACACAGACTTCACTTGCATTTTTCTGCAAACAGTTCTTTCTATGCATTCCAATCTGGACTGATTTAGAGACAGGAAGATCTTGTTCCTTTGAAATCTGCTTGATAGCTCAGGTCTGGTTAAGCTGATTAATTTCAGCTTGCTTGGCTGCGCTGCAACACAAGCGGGCAGCTCCACCTACTGGCTTTTTTAATAAATGCACTGCTTTTCAATAGCAGTCACATGACTGGAAAAAAAAGGTTGTTATTCTGAAACTGTAAATTGAGCCGTTGTAAAACGAGGGCCACCTGTGTATGTATGTGTGTGTGTATATGTGTATATATATTTATCTATATCTATATATATCTCATGGACTCTTGCCACCTATATAAAAGAAAACATATTTTCTCCTGTTAAGTGTGGTCAGTCCACGGGTCATCATTACTTCTGGGATATTATCTCCTCCCCTACAGGAAGTGCAAGAGGATTCACCCAGCAGAGCTGCTATATAGCTCCTCCCCTCTACGTCACCTCCAGTCATTCTCTTGCACCCAACGAATAGATAGGATGTGTGAGAGGACTGTGGTGATTAAATTAGTTTATTACCTTCAATCAAAAGTTTGTTATTTTATAATAGCACCGGAGTGTGTTATTCATTCTCTGGTAGAATTTGAAGAAGAATCTACCTGAGTTTTTTCTATGATTTTAGCCGGAGTAGTTAAGATCATATTGCTGTTTCTCGGCCATCTGAGGAGAGGTAAACTTCAGATCAGGGGACAGCGGGCAGATTAATCTGCAAAGAGGTATGTAGCAGTTTGTTATTTTCTGACATGGAATTGATGAGAAAATCCTGCCATACCGTTATAATGTAAACTCAGCCTTAAATGCAGTAGATGTAACTGGTATCAGGCTGTCATGTATGTATATTTTACACTTCAGTATTCTGGGGAATGGTACTTCACTGGATTTATACTGTATGCATAGACTTAACCTAATTTGCAGGGACTTGCAATAGGTTTTAAATAACAATTAATTTATTGAGGTTAAACGTTTTTTTGCTGGCATGTAAAAACGTTTATTTCTCTGAGGTACTGGGTGAAAAAATGTTTTTTCCACTTGGCAATAGTTTTGTTTAATTTAAAGCAGTTCACTGATCTCTCTCACTGTTATGTGTGAGGGGGAGGGGCCATTTTTGGCGCTTTTACTACGCATCAAAAAACTCAGTCAGAGGTTCATTTTCTTCCTGCATGATCCGGTTCATCTCTACAGAACTCAGGGATCTCCAAAGCCTTTTTTGAGGGAGGTAATCATCACAGCAGAGCTGTGAAGAGTGTAGTTGACTGTGATAAAAAACGTTTATTTGTGTATTTTTTCTGCTGCCAGGGTTAGTTATCCTTTGCTAATGGGAACAATCCTTTGCTAAAATTGTATATTTCTTACAAAGATTTGATGCTATAACTTAATTATTTTCAACTGTCATAATTTTTTCTGTGCTTCTTATAGGCACAGTTCGTTTTCATATTATTGTAAATTACTTGAGAAAGCATTTCCAAGTTGCTAGTTAATTGCTAGTGTGTTAAACATGTCTGATTCAGAGGAAGATACATGTGCTATATGTGCTAATGCCAAAGTGGAGCCCAATAGAAATTTATGTACTAACTGTATTGATGCTACTTTAAATAAAAGTCAATCTGTACAAATTGAACATATTTCACCAGACAACGAGGGGAGAGTTATGCCGACTAACTCGCCTCACGTGTCAGTACCTGCATCTCCCGCTCGGGAGGTGCGTGATATTGTAGCGCCGAGTACATCTGGGCGGCCATTTCAAATCACATTACAGGATATGGCTATTGTTATGACTGAAGTTTTGGCTAAATTACCAGAACTTAGAGGCAATCGTGATCACTCTGGGGTGAGAACAGAGTGCGCTGATAATATTAGGGCCATGTCAGACACTGCGTCACAGGCGGCAGAACATGAGGACGGAGAACTTCATTCTGTGGGTGACGGTTCTGATCCAAACAGATTGGATTCAGATATTTCAAATTTTAAATTTAAGCTGGAAAACCTCCGTGTATTACTAGGGGAGGTGTTAGCGGCTCTGAATGATTGTAACACAGTTACAATACCAGAGAAAATGTGTAGGTTGGATAAATATTTTGCGGTACCGGCGAGTACTGATGTTTTTCCTATACCTAAGAGACTTACTGAAATTGTTACTAAGGAGTGGGATAGGCCCGGTGTGCCGTTCTCACCTCCTCCGATATTTAGAAAAATGTTTCCAATAGACGCCACCACACGGGACTTATGGCAAACGGTCCCTAAGGTGGAGGGAGCAGTTTCTACTTTGGCTAAGCGTACCACTATCCCGGTGGAGGATAGCTGTGCCTTTTCAGATCCAATGGATAAAAAATTAGTGGGTTACCTTAAGAAAATGTTTGTTCAACAAGGTTTTATATTGCAACCTCTTGCATGTATTGCGCCTCTCACGGCTGCAGCAGCATTTTGGTTTGAGTCTCTGGAAGAGACACTTGAATCATCTACAGTAGATGAGATTACACTCAAACTTAGAACCCTTAAGTTAGCTAACTCATTTATTTCAGATGCCGTAGTACATTTAACTAAACTTACGGCTAAGAATTCCGGATTTGCCATTCAGGCACGCAGAGCGCTGTGGCTAAAATCCTGGTCAGCTGATGTTACTTCTAAATCTAAATTGCTTAATATACCTTTCAAAGGGCAGACCTTATTCGGGCCCGGTTTGAAGGAGATTATCGCTGACATTACAGGAGGTAAAGGCCATGCCCTGCCTCAGGACAAAGCCAAACCTAGGGCTAGACAGTCTAATTTTCGTTCCTTTCGTAATTTTAAAGCAGGAACAGCATCAACTTCCTCTGCACCAAAACAGGAAGGAGCTGTTGCTCGCTACAGACAAGGCTGGAAACCTAACCAGTCCTGGAACAAGGGCAAGCAGGCCAGGAAACCTGCTGCTGCCCCTAAGACAGCATGAATCGAGGGCCCCCGATCCGGGACCGGATCTAGTAGGGGGCAGACTTTCTCTCTTCGCCCAGGCTTGGGCAAGAGATGTTCAGGATCCCTGGGCGTTAGAGATCATATCTCAGGGATACCTTCTGGACTTCAAATCCTCTCCCCCAAGAGGGAGATTTCATCTGTCAAGGTTGTCAACAAACCAAATAAAGAAAGAAGCGTTCCTACGCTGCGTACAAGATCTTTTATTAATGGGAGTGATCCATCCAGTTCCGCGGTCGGAACAAGGACAAGGGTTTTACTCAAATCTGTTTGTAGTTCCCAAAAAAGAGGGAACTTTCAGGCCAATCTTGGATTTAAAGATCCTAAACAAATTCCTAAGAGTTCCATCGTTCAAGATGGAAACGATTCGAACAATTTTGCCCATGATCCAAGAGGGTCAGTACATGACCACAGTGGATTTAAAGGATGCTTACCTTCACATACCGATTCACAGAAATCATTACCGGTATCTAAGGTTTGCCTTTCTAGACAGGCATTACCAGTTTGTAGCTCTTCCATTCGGATTGGCTACAGCTCCAAGAATCTTCACAAAGGTTCTGGGTACTCTTCTGGCGGTACTAAGACCGCGAGGAATTTCGGTAGCTCCGTACCTAGACGACATTCTGATACAAGCTTCAAGCTTTCAAACTGCCAAGTCTCATACAGAGTTAGTACTGGCATTTCTAAGGTCGCATGGATGGAAGGTGAACGAAAAGAAGAGTTCTCTCTTTCCACTCACAAGAGTTCACTTCTTGGGGACTCTGATAGATTCTGTAGAAATGAAGATTTACCTGACAGAAGACAGGTTAACAAAGCTTCAAAATGCATGCCGGGTCCTTCATTCCATTCAACACCCGTCAGTAGCTCAATGCATGGAGGTGATCGGCTTAATGGTAGCGGCAATGGACATAGTACCTTTTGCACGCCTACATCTCAGACCGCTGCAATTGTGCATGCTAAGTCAGTGGAATGGGGATTACTCAGATTTGTCCCCCACTCTGAATCTGAATCAAGAGACCAGAAATTTTCTTCTATGGTGGCTTTATCGGCCACACCTGTCCAGGGGAATGCCATTCAGCAGGCCAGACTGGACAATTGTAACAACAGACGCCAGCCTTCTAGGTTGGGGTGCTGTCTGGAATTCTCTGAAGGCTCAGGGACTATGGAATCAGGAGGAGAGTCTCCTTCCAATAAACATTCTGGAATTGAGAGCAGTTCTCAATGCCCTTCTGGCTTGGCCCCAGTTAACAACTCGGGGGTTCATCAGGTTTCAGTCGGACAACATCACGACTGTAGCTTACATCAACCATGAGGGAGGGACAAGAAGCTCCCTAGCAATGATGGAAGTATCAAAGATAATTCGCTGGGCAGAGTCTCACCCAGATACTTCGACGTTGGGGCAAACCAGAGATAGATCTCATGGCGTCTCGTCAGAACGCCAAGCTTCCTCGCTACGGGTCCATATCCAGGGATCCGGGAGCGGTTCTGATAGATGCTTTGACAGCACCTTGGACCTTCGGGATGGCTTATGTGTTTCCACCCTTCCCGATGCTTCCTCGATTGATTGCCAGAATCAAACAGGAGAGAGCATCAGTGATTCTAATAGCACCTGCATGGCCACGCAGGACTTGGTATGCAGATCTAGTGGACATGTCATCCTGTGCGCCTTGGTCTCTACCTCTGAAACAGGACCTTCTGATCCAGGGTCCATTCAAACATCAAAATCTAACTTCGCTGAAGCTGACTGCTTGGAAATTGAACGCTTGATTTTATCAAAACGTGGTTTTTCTGAACCAGTTATTGATACCTTAATACAGGCTAGGAAGCCTGTTACCAGAAGGATTTACCATAAAATATGGCGTAAATACTTATATTGGTGCGAATCCAAGAGTTACTCATGGAGTAAGGTTAGGATTCCAAGGATATTGTCTTTTCTACAAGAAGGTTTAGAAAAGGGGTTATCTGCTAGTTCTTTAAAGGGACAGATTTCAGCTCTGTCCATTCTTTTACACAAACGTCTGTCAGAAGTTCCGGACGTTCAAGCTTTTTGTCAGGCTTTAGCTAGGATCAAGCCTGTGTTTAAAACTGTTGCTCCGCCATGGAGTTTGAACTTAGTTCTTAATGTTTTACAGGGTGTTCCGTTTGAACCCCTTCATTCCATTGATATCAAGTTGTTATCTTGGAAAGTTCTGTTTTTAATGGCTATTTCCTCGGCTCGAAGAGTTTCTGAGTTATCTGCCTTACATTGTGATTCTCCTTATCTGATTTTTCATTCAGACAAGGTAGTTCTGCGTACTAAACCTGGGTTCCTACCTAAGGTGGTCACTAACAGGAATATCAATCAAGAGATTGTTGTTCCATCTTTGTGTCCTAATCCTTCCTCGAAGAAGGAACGTCTGCTACACAATCTAGATGTAGTCCGTGCCCTGAAATTTTATCTACAGGCAACTAAGGATTTTCGTCAAACGTCTTCCCTGTTTGTCGTTTATTCTGGTCAGAGGAGAGGTCAAAAAGCTTCGGCTACCTCTCTCTCTTTTTGGCTTCGTAGCATAATACGATTAGCCTATGAGACTGCTGGACAGCAGCCTCCTGAAAGAATTACAGCTCATTCTACTAGAGCTGTGGCTTCCACTTGGGCCTTTAAGAATGAGGCTTCTGTTGAACAGATTTGCAAGGCTGCAACTTGGTCTTCTCTTCATACTTTTTCCAAATTTGACACTTTTGCTTCTTCGGAGGCTGTTTTTGGGAGAAAGGTTCTTCAGGCAGTGGTTCCCTCCGTATAAAGAGCCTGCCTGTCCCTCCCGTCATCCGTGTACTTTTGCTTTGGTATTGGTATCCCAGAAGTAATGATGACCCGTGGACTGACCACACTTAACAGGAGAAAACAAAATTTATGCTTACCTGATAAATTCATTTCTCCTGTAGTGTGGTCAGTCCACGGCCCGCCCTGTTTTTTATGGCAGGGTTAAAAAAATTTTGGATTATACTCCAGTCACCACTACACCCTTGGGCTTCTCCTTTCTCGTTGGTCCTTTGGTCGAATGACTGGAGGTGACGTAGAGGGGAGGAGCTATATAGCAGCTCTGCTGGGTGAATCCTCTTGCACTTCCTGTAGGGGAGGAGATAATATCCCAGAAGTAATGATGACCCGTGGACTGACCACACTACAGGAGAAATGAATTTATCAGGTAAGCATAAATTTTGTTTTATATAATAACTTAACTGATAAATTCATTTCTTTCATGGTGGCAAGAGTCCATGAGACCCACCCAATTTTTTTAGGGTTATGATTTTTTTAGTTTTATATAGCACTTTATCCTGTTCCTCTTTTTTTATGCTTTTACACCTCACTAACTTAGCTATACGTTAAACTGAGGTATGAGTGAGGTGGGAGGTGTATTTATAGGCATTTGAGGTTTGGGAAACGTTGCCCCCTCCTGGTAGGAATGTATATTCCATACGTCACTAGCTCATGGACTCTTGCCACCATGAAAGAAATGAAATTTATCGGGTAAATTCTTACATGAATTATGTTTTTTTTTTTTTCCCTGCTCCTTTTTATAGCTTATATTTTGTTTGCTTGGCTAAACGTTAGACAGAGGTAACTGTGAGGCGGGAGCGTTTTATAGAGCTTTTGGGGTTGGTTAACCCCTTGAGGACTGATGACGGTCCTGAACCGTCATGACTTAAAACGAGCAGCGGGAGCGATCAGAGATCACTTCTGCCGAAATACCGCCGTTACTATCTGCCAGGCATGTGAGGCACATAGTAACAGCCAATTATTATGTTTGTGACTGTTACAATGTCACTATTGATTCATTTTAAAAATATATATTTTAAAACCGCATGTAAACACTGGGTATTGTTAAACAGCGGACAAAATTTTGAATCTATTTAGCATTTTTTGTCATTAGCTTTTGTAGATGAATAAAATATTTCTCCAACATTGGTGTGTCCGGTCCACGGCATCATCCTTACTTGTGGGAATATTCTCTTCCCCAAAGGCAAAGAGCACAGCAAAAGCTGCCCATATAGCCCCTCCTCTGGCTCCGCCCCCCAGTCATTCTCTTTGCCGCTCTGAACAAGTAGCATCTCCACGGAGATGGTGAAGAGTATGTGGTGTTTAGTTGTAGTTTTTTATTCTGCTATCAAGAGTTTGTTATTTTAAAGTAGTGCCGGTTTGTACTATTTACTCTAAAACAGAAAAGGATGAAGAGTTCTGTTTAAAAGAGGAGTATGATTTTAGCAGCAGTAACTAAAATCAATTGCTGTTCCCACGCAGGACTGTTGAGCCCAGAGAACTTCAGTTGGGGGGGAACAGTTTGCAGACTTTTCTGCTCAAGGTATGACTAGTCCATTTTCTAACAAGACTGAGTAATGCTAGAAGACTGTCATTTTCCCTCTTTGGGATCGGTAAGCCATTTTCTTAGACTCATAGCAGAATGAAGGCTTATTAATGGGCTATATACTGGTTGACACTCTTGTGGGCTAAATCGATTGCTTTATTCAATATTTATATGTGGTTTGAAGTGTTTTTAAAACCTGAGAATAATTGGGGAACGTTTTTAGGCGCCAGGCAGTCGTTTAGACACCTTCCCAGTCAGGAAGGGCCTTTCACTCTAGTAGGCAGAGCCTAATTTTCGCGCCATAACTGCGCAGTTTCTTTTGGATGCAGTGCATGCAGCTTCATGTGAGAGGGTCTGGTGGCCATTAAAAACGTTCCTGGAAGGCTTATTTTTGTGTCGAATAACCCCCAAGGACAGGTGAAGCCGCAGCAAACGCTGTGGCTGGGACTGTAGTGGGTTTAAAGTTGCTAATTGATAAAACCGCTCCGGTTTCCTCATTTAAGGGGTGCAAATTTGGTAAAGATCGGATATTTCCTTCATAGTTTTTCACATATCCAGAAATAAAGTGTGCTCTGTTTAACATTTAAAGAGACAGTAACGGTTTTGTTTAAAAACGGTTTTATTGCATTAATAGCCTGTATAAGCCTGTCTAACATGTCTGTACCTTCAGATAGATCATGTTCTGTATGTATGGAGGCCAAGGTGGCCCGCCCTTCAAATGTATGTGATAATTATGCCATGGCGTCCAGACAAAGTAAGGACAGTACTGTCGCATTTAATAAGGTTGCCCAAGATGATTCCTCAAATGAAGGTAGTGGGGATAGTTCTTCATCCTCTCCTTCTGTGTCAATACCAGTTATGCCCGCGCAGGCGATTCCTAGTACATCTAGCGCGCCAATGCTTGTTACTATGCAACAATTAACGGCAGTAATGGATAATTCTATAGCTAATATTTTATCCAAAATGCCAGCATTTCAAAGAAAGCGTGATTGCTCAGTTTTAAATACAGTAGAGCAAGAGTGCGCTGACGATAATTTATCTGTCATACCCTCACACCAGTCAGAATTGGCAGTGAGGGAGGGTTTTTCGGAGGGAGAAATTTCTGATTCAGGAAGAATTTCTCAACAGGCAGAACCTGATGTTGTGACGTTTAAATTTAAGTTAGAGCATCTCCGCGCCTTACTTAAGGAGGTACCAACTACGCTGGATGATTGTGACTCTTTGGTCATTCCAGAAAAATTGTGCAAAATGGACAAATTCCTAGAGGTCCCGGTGCACCCTGATGCCTTTCCGATACCTAAAAGGGTGGCGGACATAGTGACTAAGGAGTGGGAGAAACCAGGCGTACCTTTTGTCCCACCTCCTATATTTAAGAAAATGTTCCCCATGGTCGACCCAAGGAAGGACACATGGCAAACAGTCTCTTTTGAGGGGGTTGAGGGGGCAGTTTCTACGCTAGCCAAACGCACGACTATTCCCATTGAGGACAATTGTGCTTTCAAAGATCCTATGGATAAAAAATTGGAGGGTTTGCTTAAAAAGATTTTTGTTCAGCAAGGTTTCCTCCTCCAACCAATTTTGTGCATTATTCCTGTCACTACGGCGGCGTGTTTTTGGTTCGATGAACTAGAAAAGTCGCTCAATAAGGAGACTCCATATGAGGAAGTCATGGACAGAATTCACGCACTTAAGTTAGCTAATTCCTTTATTTTAGATGCCGCTTTGCAATTGGCGAGGTTAGCGGCGAAAAATTCAGGGTTTGCAATTGTTGCGCGCAGAGCGCTCTGGCTAAAGTCTTGGTCGGCGGATGTTTCTTCCAAGACAAAATTGCTTAATATTCCTTTCAAAGGTAAGACCCTTTTTGGGCCAGAATTGAAAGAAATTATTTCAGACATCACTGGGGGAAAGGGCCATGCCCTCCCACAGGATAGGCCTTTTAAGGCTAAAAATAAGTCCAATTTTCGTTCCTTTCGTAACTTCAGGAACGGACTGTCTCCTAACTCTGCAGCCTCTAGACAAGAGGGTAACGCTTCCCAGGCTAAGCCAGCTTGGAAACCAATGCAAGGCTGGAACAAGGGTAAACAGGCCAAGAAGCCTGCTGCTGCTACCAAGACAGCATGAAGGGGTAGCCCCCGATCCGGGACCGGATCTAGTAGGGGGCAGACTCTCTCTCTTTGCTCAGGCTTGGGCAAGAGATGTTCCGGATCCCTGGGCACTAGAAATAGTCTCTCAGGGTTATCTTCTAGAATTCAAGGAACTTCCTCCAAGGGGAAGGTTCCACATGTCTCGCTTATCTTCAGACCAGATAAAGAGACAGGCATTCTTACATTGTGTAGGAGACCTGTTAAAGATGGGAGTGATACACCCAGTTCCAACAGCGGAACAAGGTCAGGGGTTTTACTCAAACCTGTTTGTAGTTCCCAAAAAAGAGGGAACTTTCAGACCAATTCTGGATTTAAAAATTCTAAACAAATTCCTCAGAGTTCCATCGTTCAAAATGGAAACTATTCGAACAATTTTACCTACAATCCAGGAGGGTCAATATATGACTACCGTGGATTTAAAGGATGCGTACCTACATATTCCTATCCACAAAGATCATCATCAGTTCCTAAGGTTCGCCTTTCTGGACAAACATTACCAGTTTGTGGCTCTTCCGTTCGGTTTAGCCACTGCTCCCAGAATTTTCACAAAGGTGCTAGGGTCCCTTCTATCGGTTCTAAGACCGAGGGGCATTGCAGTGGCACCTTATCTAGACGACATTCTAATTCAAGCGTTGTCTCTTTCCAATGCAAAGGCTCATACAGACATTGTTCTAGCCTTTCTCAGATCTCACGGGTGGAAGGTGAACGTAGAAAAGAGTTCCCTGTCTCCGTCAACAAGAGTTCCCTTCTTGGGAACAATAATAGATTCTTTAGAAATGAAGATCTTCCTGACAGAGGTCAGAAAGTCAAAGCTTCTATACGCTTGTCAAGTTCTTCACTCTATTCTGCAGCCTTCCATAGCTCAGTGCATGGAAGTAGTAGGATTGATGGTTGCAGCAATGGACATAGTTCCTTTTGCTCGAATTCATCTAAGACCATTACAACTGTGCATGCTCAATCAGTGGAATGGGGACTATGCAGACTTGTCTCCCCAGATTCAAGTAGACAAGGTAACCAGAGACTCACTCCGTTGGTGGTTGACTCAGAATCACCTGTCTCAGGGAATGAGTTTCCGCAGACCAGAGTGGATCATTGTCATGACTGACGCCAGTCTATTAGGCTGGGGCGCGGTCTGGGACTCCCTGAAAGCTCAGGGTCTATGGTCTCGGGAAGAGTCTCTTCTGCCGATAAACATCCTGGAACTGAGAGCGATATTCAATGCGCTCCGGGCTTGGCCTCAACTAGCGAAGGCCGGATTCATAAGATTCCAGTCGGACAACATGACGACTGTAGCTTACATCAACCATCAGGGAGGAACAAAGAGTTCCTTGGCGATGAGAGAGGTATCCAAGATCATCAAATGGGCGGAGGATCACTCCTGCCACCTATCTGCAATTCACATCCCAAGAGTAGACAACTGGGAGGCGGATTATTTGAGTCGTCAGACTTTCCATCCGGGGGAGTGGGAACTCCACCCGGAGGTCTTTGCCCAGTTAACTCAATTATGGGGCATTCCAGATCTGGATCTGATGGCGTCTCGGCAGAACTCCAAGGTTCCTTGCTAGGGATCCCAAGGCGACTCTAGTGGATGCATTAGTGGCGCCTTGGTCGTTCAACCTAGCTTATGTGTTTCCACCGTTTCCTCTCCTTCCCAGGCTCGTAGCCAGGATCAAACAGGAGAAGGCCATGGTGATTCTGATAGCTCCTGCGTGGCCACGCAGGACTTGGTATGCAGACCTGGTGAATATGTCATCGGCTCCACCATGGAAGCTACCTTTGAGACAGGATCTTCTAGTACAAGGTCCATTCGAACATCCAAATCTAGTTTCTCTGCAGCTGACTGCTTGGAAATTGAACGCTTGATTTTATCCAAGCGTGGGTTTTCAAATTCAGTGATAGATACTCTGGTCCAAGCCAGAAAACCTGTGACTAGAAAGATTTACCATAAAATATGGAAAAAATATATCTGTTGGTGTGAATCCAAGGGATTCTCCTGGAGTAAGATTAAAATTCCTAAGATTCTCTCCTTTCTCCAAGAGGGTTTGGATAAAGGGTTGTCAGCGAGTTCTCTAAAAGGACAGATTTCTGCTTTATCTGTTTTGTTACACAAACGCCTGGCAGCTGTGCCAGATGTACAAGCTTTCTCCAACATAGGTGTGTCCGGTCCACGGCGTCATCCTTACTTGTGGGATATTCTCTTCCCCAACAGGAAATGGCAAAGAGCCCAGCAAAGCTGGTCACATGATCCCTCCTAGGCTCCGCCTTCCCCAGTCATTCTCTTTGCCGTTGTACAGGCAACATCTCCACGGAGATGGCTTAGAGTTTTTTGGTGTTTAACTGTAGTTTTTATTCTTCAATCAAGAGTTTGTTATTTTAAAATAGTGCTGGTATGTACTATTTACTCTGAAACAGAAAAGTGATGAAGATTTCTGTTTGTAAGAGGAAAATGATTTTAGCAACCGTTACTAAAATCGATGGCTGTTTCCACACAGGACTGTTGAGAGGAATTAACTTCAGTTGGGGGAAACAGTGAGCAGACTTTTGCTGCTTGAGGTATGACACATTTCTAACAAGACTATGTAATGCTGGAAGCTGTCATTTTCCCTATGGGATCCGGTAAGCCATTTTTATTACATAAGAATAAAGGGCTTCACAAGGGCTTTTAAGACTGGTAGACATTTTCTGGGCTAAAACGATTGATATATAAGCATTTTTAATACTTCATAGCTTTGAGGAATTATTTTATTCTTGGGAATTATGTTAAATAACCGGCAGGCACTGTATTGGACACCTTGTTCTCTAGGGGCTTTCCCTAATCATAGGCAGAGCCTCATTTTCGCGCCTCTATTGCGCAGTTGTTTTTGAGAAGCATGACATGCAGATGCATGTGTGAGGAGCTCAGATACATAGAAAAGGCTTTCTGAAGGCGTCATTTGGTATCGTATTCCCCTTTGGGCTTGGTTGGGTCTCAGCAAAGCAGATACCAGGGACTGTATAGGGGTTAAACACAAAAACGGCTCCGGTTCCGTTATTTTAAGAGTTAAAGCTTTCAAATTTGGTGTGCAATATTTTTAAGGCTTTAAGACACACTGGTGGAAATTTTGGTGAATTTTGAACAATTCCTTCATACTTTTTCACATTTGCAGTAATAAAGTGTGTTCAGTTTAAAATTTAAAGTGACAGTAACGGTTTTATTTTAAAACGTTTTTTGTACTTTGTTATCAAGTTTATGCCTGTTTAACATGTCTGAACTACCAGACTGTGTTCTGTATGTGGGGAAGCCAAGGTTCCTTCTCATTTAAATAGATGTGATTTATGTGACACAAAATTTAGAGAAAATGATGCCCAAGATGATTCCTCAAGTGAGGGGAGTAAGCATGGTACTGCATCATCCCCTCCTTCGTCTACGCCAGTCTTGCCCACACAGGAGGCCCCTAGTACATCTAGTGCGCCAATACTCCTTACTATGCAACAATTAACGGCTGTAATGGATAATTCTATCAAAAACATTTTAGCCAAAATGCCCACTTATCAACGAAAGCGCGACTGCTCTGTTTTAGAAAATACGGAAGAGCATGAGGACGCTGATGATATTGGTTCTGAAGTGCCCCTACACCAGAATGTCTGAGGGAGAAATTTCAGATTCAGGGAAAATTTCTCAACAAGCTGAACCTGATGTGATTACATTCAAATTTAAATTGGAACATCTCCGCGCTCTGCTTAAGGAGGTGTTATCTACTCTGGATGATTGTGAGAATTTGGTCATTCCAGAGAAATTATGTAAAATGGACAAGTTCCTAGAGGTCCCGGGGCCCCCCGAAGCTTTTCCTATACCCAAGCGGGTGGCGGATATTGTAAACAAAGAATGGGAAAGGCCCGGCATACCTTTCGTCCCTCCCCCTATATTTAAGAAATTGTTTCCTATGGTCGACCCCAGAAAGGACTTATGGCAGACAGTCCCCAAGGTCGAGGGGGCGGTTTCTACTCTAAACAAACGCACCACTATACCCATAGAAGATAGTTGTGCTTTCAAAGATCCTATGGATAAAAAATTAGAGGGTTTGCTTAAAAAGATGTTTGTTCAGCAAGGTTACCTTCTACAACCAATTTCATGCATTGTTCCTGTCACTACAGCAGCGTGTTTCTGGTTCGATGAACTAGAAAAGGCGCTCAATAAAGATTCTTCTTATGAGGAGATTTTGGACAGAATTCATGCTCTCAAATTGGCTAACTCTTTCACCCTAGACGCCACTTTGCAATTGGCTAGATTAGCGGCGAAAAATTCTGGGTTTGCTATTGTGGCGCGCAGAGCGCTTTGGCTAAAATCTTGGTCAGCGGATGCGTCTTCCAAGAACAAATTGCTTAACCTTCCTTTCAAGGGGAAAACGCTGTTTGGCCCTGACTTGAAAGAGATTATTTCTGATATCACTGGGGGTAAGGGCCACGCTCTTCCTCAGGATAGGTCTTTCAAGGCTAAAAATAAACCAAATTTTCGTCCCTTTCGCAGAAACGGACCAGCCCCAAGTGCTACATCCTCTAAGCAAGAGGGTAATACTTCTCAAGCCAAGCCAGCCTGGAGGCCAATGCAAGGCTGGAACAAAGGTAAGCAGGCCAAGAAACCTGCCACTGCTACCAAGACAGCATGAGATGTTGGCCCCCGATCCGGGACCGGATCTGGTGGGGGGCAGACTCTCTCTCTTCGCTCAGGCTTGGGCAAGAGATGTTCTGGATCCTTGGGCGCTGGAAATAGTCTCCCAAGGTTATCTTCTGGAATTCAAGGGGCCTCCCCCAAGGGGGAGGTTCCACAGGTCTCAATTGTCTTCAGACCACATAAAAAAACAGGCATTCTTACATTGTGTAGAAGACCTGTTAAAAATGGGAGTGATTCATCCTGTTCCATTAGGAGAACAAGGGATGGGGTTCTACTCCAATCTGTTCATAGTTCCCAAAAAAGAGGGAACATTCAGACCAATCTTAGATCTCAAGATCCTAAACAAGTTTCTCAAGGTTCCATCGTTCAAAATGGAAACCATTCGAACAATTCTTCCTTCCATCCAGGAAGGTCAATTCATGACCACGGTGGATTTAAAGGATGCGTATCTACATATTCCTATCCACAAGGAACATCATCGGTTCCTAAGGTTCGCCTTTCTGGACAAGCATTACCAGTTTGTGGCACTTCCGTTCGGATTAGCCACTGCTCCAAGAATTTTCACAAAGGTACTGGGGTCCCTTCTAGCGGTGCTAAGACCAAGGGGCATTGCAGTAGTACCTTACTTGGACGACATTCTGATTCAAGCGTTGTCCCTTCCACAAGCAAAGGCTCACACGGACATCGTCCTGGCCTTTCTCAGATCTCACGGGTGGAAAGTGAACGTAGAAAAAAGTTCTCTATCTCCGTCAACAAGAGTTCCCTTCTTGGGAACAATAATAGACTCCTTAGAAATGAGGATTTTTCTGACAGAGGCCAGAAAATCAAAACTTCTAAACTCTTGTCAAGTACTTCATTCTGTTCCTCTTCCTTCCATAGCGCAGTGCATGGAAGTTATAGGTTTGATGGTCGCGGCAATGGACATAGTTCCTTTTGCGCAAATTCATCTGAGACCATTACAACTGTGCATGCTCAGTCAGTGGAATGGGGATTATACAGACTTGTCTCCGACGATACAAGTAGATCAGAGGACCAGAGATTCACTCCGTTGGTGGCTGTCCCTGGACAACCTGTCACAGGGGATGAGCTTCCGCAGACCAGAGTGGGTCATTGTCACGACCGACGCCAGTCTGGTGGGCTGGGGCGCGGTCTGGGGACTCCTGAAAGCTCAGGGCCTTTGGTCTCGGGAAGAATCTCTTCTCCCGATAAATATTCTGGAACTAAGAGCGATATTCAATGCTCTCAAGGCTTGGCCTCAGCTAGCAAAGGCCAAATTCATACGGTTTCAATCGGACAACATGACGACTGTTGCGTACATCAACCATCAGGGGGGAACAAGGAGTTCCCTGGCGATGGAAGAAGTGACCAAAATCATTCAATGGGCGGAGACTCACTCCTGCCACTTGTCTGCAATCCACATCCCAGGAGTGGAAAATTGGGAAGCGGATTTTCTGAGTCGTCAGTCATTTCATCCGGGGGAGTGGGAACTCCATCCGGAAATCTTTGCCCAAATTACTCAGTTGTGGGGCATTCCGGACATGGATCTGATGGCCTCTCGTCAGAACTTCAAGGTTCCTTGTTACGGGTCCAGATCCAGGTATCCCAAGGCGACTCTAGTAGATGCACTAGTAGCACCTTGGACCTTCAAACTAGCGTATGTATTCCCACCGTTTCCTCTCATCCCCAGGCTGGTAGCCAGGATCAATCAGGAGAGGGCATCGGTGATCTTGATAGCTCCTGCGTGGCCACGCAGGACTTGGTATGCAGACCTGGTGAATATGTCATCGGCTCCACCATGGAAGCTACCTTTGAGACGGGACCTTCTTGTTCAAGGTCCGTTCGAACATCCGAATCTGGTCTCACTCCAACTGACTGCTTGGAGATTGAACGCTTGATTTTATCAAAGCGAGGGTTCTCAGATTCTGTCATTGATACTCTTGTTCAGGCCAGAAAGCCTGTAACTAGAAAAATCTACCATAAAATATGGAAAAGATATATCTGTTGGTGTGAATCTAAAGGATTCCCTTGGGACAAGATAAAAATTCCTAAGATTCTATCCTTTCTTCAAGAAGGTTTGGAGAAAGGATTATCTGCAAGTTCTTTGAAGGGACAGATTTCTGCTCTGTCTGTGTTACTTCACAAAAAGCTGGCAGCTGTGCCAGATGTTCAAGCTTTTGTTCAGGCTCTGGTTAGAATCAAGCCTGTTTACAAACCTTTGACTCCTCCTTGGAGTCTCAATTTAGTTCTTTCAGTTCTTCAGGGGGTTCCGTTTGAACCCTTACATTCCGTTGATATTAAGTTATTATCTTGGAAAGTTTTGTTTTTGGTTGCAATTTCTTCTGCTAGAAGAGTTTCAGAGTTATCTGCTCTGCAGTGTTCTCCTCCTTATCTGGTGTTCCATGCAGATAAGGTGGTTTTGCGTACTAAACCTGGTTTTCTTCCAAAAGTTGTTTCTAACAAAAACATTAACCAGGAGATAGTCGTGCCTTCTTTGTGTCCGAATCCAGTTTCAAAGAAGGAACGTTTGTTGCACAATTTGGATGTAGTTCGTGCTCTAAAATTCTATTTAGATGCTACAAAGGATTTTAGACAAACATCTTCCTTGTTTGTTGTTTATTCTGGTAAAAGGAGAGGTCAAAAAGCAACTTCTACCTCTCTCTCTTTTTGGCTTAAAAGCATCATCAGATTGACTTACGAGACTGCCGGACGGCAGCCTCCTGAAAAAATCACAGCTCATTCCACTAGGGCCGTGGCTTCCACATGGGCCTTCAAGAACGAGGCTTCTGTTGATCAGATATGTAAGGCAGCGACTTGGTCTTCACTGCACACTTTTACTAAATTTTACAAATTTGATACTTTTGCTTCTTCTGAGGCTATTTTTGGGAGAAAGGTTTTGCAAGCCGTGGTGCCTTCCATCTAGGTGACCTGATTTGCTCCCTCCCTTCATCCGTGTCCTAAAGCTTTGGTATTGGTTCCCACAAGTAAGGATGACGCCGTGGACCGGACACACCTATGTTGGAGAAAACAGAATTTATGTTTACCTGATAAATTACTTTCTCCAACGGTGTGTCCGGTCCACGGCCCGCCCTGGTTTTTTAATCAGGTCTGATAATTTATTTTCTTTAACTACAGTCACCACGGTATCATATGATTTCTCCTATGCAAATATTCCTCCTTTACGTCGGTCGAATGACTGGGGAAGGCGGAGCCTAGGAGGGATCATGTGACCAGCTTTGCTGGGCTCTTTGCCATTTCCTGTTGGGGAAGAGAATATCCCACAAGTAAGGATGACGCCGTGGACCGGACACACCGTTGGAGAAAGTAATTTATCAGGTAAACATAAATTCTGTTTTTGTACAGGCTTTGGTCGGAATCAAGCCTGTTTACAGACCCATGACTCCTCCTTGGAGTCTAAATTTAGTTCTTTCAGTTCTTCAAGGGGTTCCGTTTGAACCTTTACATTCCATAGATATCAAGTTACTATCTTGGAAAGTTCTGTTTTTGGTTACTATTTCTTCTGCTAGAAGAGTTTCTGAATTATCTGCCTTGCAGTGTGATCCACCCTATCTGGTGTTCTATTCAGATAAGGTCGTTTTGCGTACCAAGCCTGGTTTTCTTCCAAAAGTTGTTTCCAACAAGAATATTAACCAGGAAATAGTTGTTCCTTCTCTGTGTCCGAAACCAGTTTCAAAGAAGGAACGTTTGTTACACAATTTAGATGTAGTCCGTGCTTTAAAGTTCTATTTAGAAGCAACAAAGGATTTTAGACAAACCTCATCTTTGTTTGTCGTTTACTCTGGTAAGAGGAGAGGACAAAAAGCTACTGCTACCTCTCTTTCTTTCTGGCTGAAAAGCATTATCCGATTGGCTTATGAGACTGCCTGACGGCAGCCTCCTGAAAGAATCACAGCTCACTCCACTAGGGCTGTGGCTTCCACATGGGCCTTCAAGAACGAGGCTTCTGTTGACCAGATATGTAAGGCAGCGACTTGGTCTTCACTGCACACTTTTGCCAAATTTTACAAATTTGATACTTTTGCTTCTTCGGAGGCTATTTTTGGGGGAGAGGTTTTGCAAGCCGTGGTGCCTTCTGTTTAGGTAACCTGATTTGCTCCCTCCCTTCATCCGTATCCTAAAGCTTTGGTATTGGTTCCCACAAGTAAGGATGACGCCGTGGACCGAACACACCAATGTTGGAGAAAACAGAATTTCTCCAACATAGGTGTGTCCGGTCCACGGCGTCATCCTTACTTGTGGGATATTCTCTTCCCCAACAGGAAATGGCAAAGAGCCCAGCAAAGCTGGTCACATGATCCCTCCTAGGCTCCGCCTACCCCAGTCATTCTCTTTGCCGTTGTACAGGCAACATCTCCACGGAGATGGCTTAGAGTTTTTTAGTGTTTAACTGTAGTTTTTATTATTCAATCAAGAGTTTGTTATTTTAAAATAGTGCTGGTATGTACTATTTACTCAGAAACAGAAAAGAGATGAAGATTTCTGTTTGTATGAGGAAAATGATTTTAGCACCGTAACTAAAATCCATGGCTGTTCCACACAGGACTGTTGAGAGCAATTAACTTCAGTTGGGGGAACAGTGTGCAGTCTCTTACTGCTTGAGGTATGACACATTCTAACAAGACGATGTAATGCTGGAAGCTGTCATTTCCCTATGGGATCCGGTAAGCCATGTTTATTAAGATAGTAAATAAGGGCTTCACAAGGGCTTATTAAGACTGTAGACTTTTTCTGGGCTAAATCGATTCATTATTAACACATATTTAGCCTTGAGGAATCATTTATTCTGGGTATTTTGATATGATTATATCGGCAGGCACTGTTTTAGACACTTTATTCTTTAGGGGCTTTCCCTAATCATAGTCAGAGCCTCATTTTCGCGCCGGTATGGCGCACTTGTTTTTGAGGACAGCATGGCATGCAGCTGCATGTGTGTGGAGCTCTGATACATAGAAAAGTCTTTCTGAAGGCATCATTTGGTATCGTATTCCCCTTTGGGCTTGGTTGGGTCTCAGCAAAGCAGATTCCAGGGACTGTAAAGGGGTTAAATATAAAAACGGCTCCGGTTCCGTTATTTTAAGGGTTAAAGCTTCCAAATTTGGTGTGCAATACTTTTAAGGCTTTAAGACACTGTGGTGAAATTTTGGTGAATTTTGAACAATTCCTTCATACTTTTTCGCAATTGCAATAATAAAGTGTGTTTAGTTTAAAATTTAAAGTGACAGTAACGGTTTTATTTTAAAACGTTTTTTGTGCTTTGTTATCAAGTTTATGCCTGTTTAACATGTCTGAACTACCAGATAGATTGTGTTCTGACTGTGGGGAAACCAAGGTTCCTTCTCATTTAACTATATGTATTTTATGTCATAAAAAATTTTAGTAAAAATGATGCCCAAGATGATTCCTCAAGTGAGGGGAGTAAGCATGGTACTGCATCATCCCCTCCTTCGTCTACACCAGTCTTGCCCATACAGGAGGCCCCTAGTACATCTAGTGTGCCAATACTCCTTACTATGCAACATTTAACGGCTGTAATGGATAATTCTATCAAAAACATTTTAGCCAATATGCCCACTTATCAGCGAAAGCGCGACTGCTCTGTTTTAGAAAATTCTGTAGAGCATGAGAACGCTGATGATATGGTTTCTGAAGGGCCCCTACACCAGTCTGAAGGGGCCAGGGAGGTTTTGTCTGAGGGAGAAATTTCAGATTCAGGAAACATTTCTCAACAAGCTGAACCTGATGTGATTACTTTTAAATTTAAGTTGGAACATCTCCGCGCTCTGCTTAAGGAGGTGTTATCCAATTTGGATGATTGTGATTATCTGGTCATTCCAGAACCACTATGTAAAATGGAAAAGTTCTTAGAGGCCCCGGGGCCCCCTGAAGCTTTTCCTATATCCAAGCGGGTGGCGTACATTGTTAGTAAAGAATGGGACAGGCCCGGTATACCTTTAGTACCTCCCCCCATATTTATAAAATTGTTTTCCTATAGTCGACCCCAGAAAGGACTGATGGCAGACAGTCCCCAAGGTCGAGGGGGCGGTTTCTACTCTACACAAGCGCGCCACTATACCCATAGAAGATAGTTGTGCTTTCCAAGATCCTATGGATAAAAAATTAGAAGGTCTGCTAAAGATGTTTGTTCAGCAAGGTTCCCTTCTACAACCAATTGCATGCATTGTCCCTGTCACTGCAGCCGCGTGTTTCTAGTTTGATGAGCTAGGAAAGGCGATTATTAGTAATTCTTCTTCTTATGAGGAGATTATGGACAGAATTCGTGCTCTTAAATTGGCTAATTCTTTCACCCTAGACGCCACCTTGCAATTGGCTAGGTTAGCGGCGAAAAAATTCTGGGTTTGCTATTGTGGCGCAGAGCGCTTTGGTTAAAATCTTGGGCAGCGGATGCGTCTTCCAAGAACAAATTGCTTGACATTCCTTTCAAGGGGAAAACACTCTTTGGCCCTGACTTGAAAGAGATTATCTCTATCACTGGGGGCAAGGGCCACGCCCTTCCTCAGGATAGGTCTTTTCAAGACCAAAAATAAACCTAAGTTTCGTCCCTTTCGCAGAAACGGATCAGCCCCAAGGGCTACGTCCTCTAAGCAGGAAGGTAATACTTCTCAAGCCAATCCAGCCTGGGGACCTATGCAAGGCTGGAGCAAAGGAAAGCAGGCCAGGAAACCTGCCACTGCTACCAAGACAGCATGAAATGCGGGCCCCCGATCCTGGACCGGATCTGGTGGGGGGCAGACTCTCTCTCTTCGCTCAGGCTTGGGAAAGAGATGTTCTGGATCCTTGGGCGCTAGAAATAGTCTCCCAAGGTTATTCTCTGGAGTTCAAGGGGCTTCCTCCAAGGGGGAGGTTCCACAGGTCTCAGTTGTCTTCAGACCACATAAGAAGACAGGCATTCTTACATTGGGTAGAAGACCTGCTAAAAATGGGAGTGATTCATCCTGTTCCATTAGGAGAACAAGGGATGGGGTTCTACTCCAATCTGTTCATAGTTCCCAAAAAAGAGGGAACGTTCAGACCAATCTTAGATCTCAAGATCTTGAACAAGTTTCTCAAGGTTCCATCGTTCAAGATGGAAACCATTCGAACACTTCTTCCTTCCATCCAGGAAGGTCAATTCATGACCAAGGTGGATTTCAAGGATGCGTATCTACATATTCCTATCCACAAGGAACATCATCGGTTCCTAAGGTTTGCATTCCTGGACAAGCATTTCCAGTTCGTGGCATTTTCTTTCGGATTAGCCACTGCTCCTAGGATTTTCTCATAGGTACTAGGGTCCCTTCTGGCGGTGCTAAGACCAAGGGGCATTGCTGTAGTACCTTACTTGGACGACATTCTGATTCGAGCGTCGTCCCTTCCTCAAGTAAAGGCTCACACGGACATTGTCCTGGCCTTTCTCAGATCTCACGGATGGAAAGTGAACGTGGAAAAGAGTTCTCTATCTCCGTCAACGAGGGTTCCCTTCTTGGGAACTATAATAGACTCCTTAGAAATGAGGATTTTTCTGACAGAAGCCAGAAAAACAAAACTTCTAGACTCTTGTCGGATACTTCATTCCGTTCCTCTTCCTTCCATAGCGCAGTGCATGGAAGTGATAGGTTTGATGGTAGCGGCAATGGACATAGTTCCTTTTGTGCGCATTCATCTAAGACCATTACAACTGTTCATGCTCAGTCAGTGGAATGGGGACTATTCAGACTTGTCTCCGAAGATACAAGCAAATCAGAGAACCAGAGACTCATTCCGTTGGTGGCTGTCCCTGGACAACCTGTCACAAGGGATGACCTTCCGCAGACCAGAGTGGGTCATTGTCACGACCGACGCCAGTCTGATGGGCTGGGGCGCGGTCTGGGGATCCCTGAAAGCTCAGGGTCTTTGGTCTCGGGTAGAATCTCTTCTACCGATAAATATTCTGGAACTGAGAGCGATATTCAATGCTCTCAAAGCTTGGCCTCAGCTAGCGAGGGCCAAGTTCATACATCAACCATCAGGGGGGAACAAGGAGTTCCCTAGCGATGGAAGAAGTGACCAAAATCATTCTATGGGCGGAGTCTCACTCCTGCCACCTGTCTGCTATCCACATCCCAGGAGTGGAAAATTGGGAAGCGGATTTTCTGAGTCGTCAGACATTGCATCCGGGGGAGTGGGAACTCCATCCGGAAATCTTTGCCCAAGTCACTCAACCGTGGGGCATTCCAGACATGGATCTGATGGCCTCTCGTCAGAACTTCAGAGTTCCTTACTACGGGTACAGATCCAGGGATCCCAAGGCGGCTCTAGTGGATGCACTAGTAGCACCTTGGACCTTCAAACTAGCTTATGTGTTCCCGCCGTTTCCTCTCATCCCCAGGCTGGTAGCCAGGATCAATCAGGAGAGGGCGTCGGTGATTTTGATAGCTCCTGCGTGGCCACGCAGGACTTGGTATGCAGATCTGGTGAATATGTCATCGGCTCCACCATGGAAGCTACCTTTGAGAGACCTTCTTGTTCTAGGTCCGTTCGACCCACTCCAGCTGACTGCTTGGAGATTGAACGCTTGATCTTATCAAAGCGAGGGTTCTCAGATTCTGTTATTAATACTCTTGTTCAGGCCTGAAAGCCTGTAACCAGAAAAATTACCACATAATTTGGTATATCTGTTGGTGTGAATCTGCAGGATTCCCTTGGGACAAGGTTAAGATTCCTAAGAGTCTATCCTTCCTTCGAGAAGGATTGGAAAAAGGATTATCTGCAAGTTCCTTGATGGGACAGATTTCTGCCTTGTCTGTGTTACTTCACAAAAAGCTGGCAGCTGTGCCAGATGTTCTAGCCTTTGTTCAGGCTCTGGTTAGAATCAAGCCTGTTTACAAAATTTTGACTCCTCCTTGGAGTCTCAACCTAGTTCTTTCAGTTCTTCAGGGGGTTCCGTTTGAACCCTTACATTCCGTTGATATTGGAAAGTTTTGTTTTTGGTTGCAATTTCTTCTGCTAGAAGAGTTTCAGAATTATCTGCTCTGCAGTGTTCTTCTCCTTATCTGGTGTTCCATGCAGATAAGGTGGTTTTGCGTACTAAACCTGGTTTTCTTCCAAAAGTTGTTTCTAACAAAAACATTAACCAGGAGATAGTTGTGCCTTCTTTGTGTCCTAATCCAGTTTCAAAGAAGGAACGTTTGTTGCACAACTTGGATGTAGTTCGTGCTCTCAAATTTTACTTAGCAGCTACTAAGGATTTCAGACAAACTTTGTCTTTGTTTGTTGTTTATTCTGGTAAACGGAGAGGTCAAAAAGCAACTTCTACCTCTCTCTCCTTCTGGATTAAAAGCATTATCCGATTGGCTTATGAGACTGCCGGACGGCAGCCTCCTGAAAGAATCACAGCTCACTCCACTAGGGCTGTGGCTTCCACATGGGCCTTCAAGAACGAGGCTTCTGTTGATCAGATATGTAAGGCAGCGACTTGGTCTTCACTGCACACTTTTTCTAAATTTTACAAATTTGATACTTTTGCTTCTTCTGAGGCTATTTTTGGGAGAAAGGTTTTGCAAGCCGTGGTGCCTTCCATTTAGGTGACCTGATTTGCTCCCTCCCTTCATCCGTGTCCTAAAGCTTTGGTATTGGTTCCCACAAGTAAGGATGACGCCGTGGACCGGACACACCTATGTTGGAGAAAACAGAATTTATGTTTACCTGATAAATTACTTTCTCCAACGGTGTGTCCGGTCCACGGCCCGCCCTGGTTTTTTTTTTTTAATCAGGTCTGATAATTTATTTTCTTTAACTACAGTCACCACGGTAACATATGGTTTCTCCTATGCAAATATTCCTCCTTAACGTCGGTCGAATGACTGGGGTAGGCGGAGCCTAGGAGGGATCATGTGACCAGCTTTGCTGGGCTCTTTGCCATTTCCTGTTGGGGAAGAGAATATCCCACAAGTAAGGATGACGCCGTGGACCGGACACACCGTTGGAGAAAGTAATTTATCAGGTAAACATAAATTCTGTTTTATGCTTACCTGATAAATTTCTTTCTCCAACGGTGTGTCCGGTCCACGGTCCGCCCTGGTTTTTTAATCAGGTTTGAAAAATGTCTTTCTCTATACACTACAGTCACCACGGCACCCTATAGTTTCTCCTTTTTTTCTCCTAACCGTCGGTCGAATGACTGGGGGGCGGAGCCTGAGGAGGGGCTATATGGGCAGCTTTTGCTGTGCTCTTTGCCATTTCCTGTTGGGGAAGAGAATATTACCACAAGTAAGGATGACGCCGTGGACCGAACACACCGGTGGAGAAAGAAATTTATCAGGTAAGCATAAATTCTGTTTTTTCAAGTAAAAGTGAAAAAACATATGCTTTCAATTTTTCAACATATTTTATTTTTTTTAAAAGTAAATTATATGACATGATACAAATAATGGTATGTAAAGAAAGCCCTCCTTGTCCTGAAAAAAAATATATAAGTTGTATGGGAACAGTAAATGAGAGAGAGGAAAATTACAGCTAAACACAAACACCACAAAAGTATTAAAACAGCCTTGGTCCTTAAGGGGGTTAATCTTTGCCTCCTCATATTGGTAAGGAAAAGTAATTCCCAGAAGTAATGGATAGTGGACTCTCGCCACCATGAAACAATAATAATTTATGCTTACCTGATAAATTCATTTATTTTTTAGTATAGAAAATGTGTCTGAAATTCATTGAAAAACAAAATGTAGTCGACAGCCAGCTCTGGGCATTTTTTTCAGCTGTAGACAGATTAGACAATTAAGCTACGACCACTGATAAAGCTGAAGGCATGCTCCTACTGTAGTCTGTGTACTATGTATGTATTTACTGGTTGCTTTAAAGCAGGGGTCCACAACCTACAGCCTGCGTGCCGCACAAGGCCCGCCACTGGTACATTTTAGGCCCCTCAGTGCCTGTGGTAAATTCACAGGCACCCGGCCCGCAGACATCCTAAATAAGACAAGCGGTGTAAAGCATGTTCCCTGTCTCTGCCCCTCCCTTCGTGTCTGTGAGGAGTGCATGGTGGAGACAGGTAACCTGTGTGAATAAAAAAAATAATATATAAGTCCTAATTTTTTTCTCTTAAGCTGTTTATTAGATAATATATATTTGTCCAAATGCTTTTAGTCTAGCTGTGTGCTTGCAAGAGTGCCAGACTTTCTATGTGTTCTGTTAATAATTTTGTTTTGTAATTTTCCCTATGGGCTTTGCACCCAGGCTTGTCTGGGGTAAACTGCCTTAGTCCCTGTGCAGCTTTCTGTGACTGCTAGTGAACACCCAGGACTGAGTTTTGCAGGATCATAGCATGTGTACCCAGTACATTTTGAGAGTGCAGTGTGTTTTTTTTTTGTGTGTGTGTAAATAAATATTTATTGAATTTATGTATACAAATATTAGGCATATAAATTATATTATGTGTTTGTTATTAAGTTTGTTAATATTATCATTATTATTATCTTAATGTATTAGCTATGTAGGTGAATGTGGCCCTCTGTATTCAGACATTGCATCTGGCCCTTATGTGGAAAAAAGGTTGCTGACCCCTGCTTTAAACTGATGTTTATTGTGTAAAATATAGTAAGCTAAGATAACCATGTTAAAAAACCAAAACAAACAAAAAACACCTTAAGACCAGCACCTGTTATAACCCCTAATGCTGATCTCCAAGCATTCATTTAAGTTGATTGGTGCTTTTGTTGCAATTGATTGGTACATGTGCTTGATTTTCAGCAAGTATGTTCACAATGCTTGCTAATGATCAAATCTTTATGCTTTTAGATCCTTTGATTTTAGGCTTAACATTTGTAAACCCAAAGCATTTTGTAGTTTTTGTTTTTTTGTTTATAAAATAAAAATATAAATATTTATATAGTTTATTCAAATGGTTGTCTGGGGCAATACAGATTTAGCATACTTTTTCACTATATTGTCACTTCAAGCACAAACTTATTTCTTATTTAACCTGTTTCCTTTTAGGCCGAAGGGCAGACATCCTCGAAAGTTATGGAAGGATGAGGGTCGATGGGAACATGACCGTTTCCGGGAGGATGAACAGGCTCCCAAGTCCAGAGAGGAACTTATTGCTCTGTATGGTTATGATATTCGATCTTGTAAGAATCCAGAGGATATCCGGCCTCGGCGACCACGCAAACCCAGGTAAATTTAGCACCATTGAGTCAAGACTATTTTATTTATTTTCTTTTAAGGCACATTTAATAACTCCAGTATTTTTTGCTTAAACTGATATAATACCCATATGCTAAACCACTTGACAGTGATGCAGCATAACTGTAAAAAGAGCAGTCAAGAAAATTTCACCTAAACATCTCTATGTAAAAAAAGAATGGAGTTTTACCTCAAAATTTGTTCAGCTCACCAGAGTAAGTGCTCTGTGAACATGTATTTCTGCCACTGTCCAGCTGCAAGTTGAAAAAAATAATAGCCACTTAGCGAGATTTCATAGTACGCTTCCTTAAACAAAATAGGTAAATAACATGACTGTGCCTGCATATGGCAGATGCACACTCCCTTGCAAGTCCTAGGACTAGTATCCTGATTGACTGCTTAAAGTCCCTTTACAATGGGATGTGACTACTGAAGAAATTTTGAGGTAAAATATTTTCCTTTTTTACATAGAGATGTTCAGGTTATATTTTCTTATCAGCTTTTTACAGCTATACTGCATCACTTTCAAATGCTTCAACATTTCGGTATTATGTCCCGTTAATGGCACTCATGCTTAACAGTTATTAGTGATATCAATATTTCTAAATCTTTTCATGACGGTTTTGATCTTTGTTACATTCTGAGATCCTTTCCTTTTCACAGACAACATACAAGCTGTGCACAATTGACACTTTGTCCTAAAATATTTTTTTCCCATTTATTAAGCTTTGATGTAATTTGATGAGAGTATTTTGTCACAAAGTGTGTATATATCAATTGTGTATTTATTACACTATTATATGGTGGCAAGAATACTTTTCTGGTGCCTAGATTTTGTCAAGTCCTTTGATGAGCCATACACAAGAATGTTCTATTTGTAAAGGACCAGTAAATACAGTAGATTTGCATAATCAACAAATGTTTGATATAAGGACAATGTAATAGAAATTACTCTGAACTTCAAACGTGTAATATTGTTTTTTTCTAACAAATTTTAGTTATGTCTATTTCCTGTATCATGTGACAGCCATCAGCCAATCACAAATGCAGATACATATATTCTATGAACTCAGTAGGAGCTGGTGACTTAAAAAATGTAAATATAAAAAAGACTGCACATTTTTGTTAATGGTAGTAAATTGGAAAGTTGTTTGCTCTATCTGAATCATGAAAGTTTAATTTTGACTTGTGTCCCTTTTAATATGATGAATGCACCCCTTTATTGTTATTCTGTAGGTATGCACCTTATCTCATCATGATGCAAAATATGTTGGCAGTTTATCCTAATGTGTAGCTTTTGTAATTATATGAAGTGCCAAGATATTTTGCACCATTATGACATTAGCTGCACACCTACAGAGGATTAAAGTTTATACTTTTAATACTATATAAATAATTTGCCTTCCATACACAGTGTGTGTGTGTGTGTATATATATATATATATATATATATATATATATATATATATATATATATATATATATATATATATATATATATATATATATATATATATATATATATATATTGTGTGTGTGTAAAGACACCCCAGCCAAAGGCTTAACTTCTTCCCTCATATCCCAGTCATTCTTTGCTTTTCGTCACAGGAGGTTGGCAGAGAAGTGTCAGAAGATTCTGAGTAGTTCCTTATGAAGGGTATATACCCTTCGAAACTGGACTGGAGTTTTAAGTAGTCTTGTCAGCCTCTCAGTAACAGCATTGACGAATGTTAGAGTCTGGAGATGCAGGGAGAGTCTTTCTGCGAACACATCCAGATTCATATTAACAGCTCCTAAGCAATCAGTGTTGACGAGTTTCACTGCCTGCTTTGTGGTCCCAAAGAAGGAGGGAACTTTCCGTCCGATTCTGGACGTAAAGTGCTTAAACAAATTCCTTTCTGTCGCCTGGTTTAAAATGGAGACGATAAGGTCCATCCTTCCCTTAGTTCAGGAAGGACAGTTCATTACCACTATAGATCTGAAGGATGCTTACCTTCACGTTCCAATACACAAGGAACACTTCAAGTTCCTAAGGTTTGCGTTCCTGGACCAGCACTTGCTGTTTATTGCACTTCCGTTTGGTCTAGCTACTGCTCCAAGAGTTTTTACAAAGGTTCTAGGGGCTCTGCTTTCAGTGGCCAGAACCAGAGTTATAGCAGTAGCAGCATACTTGGACAATATTCTGGTTCAAGCACCATCCTGTCGTGTAGCAGAAGACCATTCAAAATCTCTTCTGTTTCTTCTTCGATCTCATGGGTGGAAGATAAACTTAGAAAAGAGTTCTCTTATTCCCAGTACCAGGGTGGAATTTCTGGGTAGTATAATAGACTCCATATCCATGAGGATATTCCTTACAGACCAGAGACGTTACAGGCTAACTTCCGCTTGTCTTGCCATCCAGACCTCCTTAAGACCCTCTGTTGCTTGGTGTATGGAGGTGATTGGTCTCATGGTGTCCAGCATGGACATCATTCCTTTTGCCAGATTCCATCCCAGACCGCTTCAGCTGTGCATGCTGAGACAGTGGAACGTCGATCATTCGAATCTGTCTCAACAGATTTCTCTGGACAAACGGTCGAGAGAATCACTCTCCTGGTGGCTCTGTCCATATCACCTATCCCAAGGGATATCCTTCTTGAGACCATCCTGGGAGATTGTGACTACGGACGCAAGTCTCTCAGGATGGGGTGCTGTTTGAGGTGCCAGGAAGGCACAGGGCCTGTGGACTCAAGAGGAATCCCTCCTCCCGATCAACGTTTTGGAACTTTGAGCGATCTTCAATGCTCTGAAGGCTTGGCCTCTTCTGTTTTTGTCCCAGTTTATCAGATTCCTATCAGATAACATAACCTCCATCGTGGCCGCAAAGGATGTGGTTTGCAGACCTTGTGGGGATGTCCTTATCTCCTCCGTGGAAGTTACCTTGTCGCAGGGATCTGCTGGAACAGGGTCCTTTTGTTCATCAAAATCTAGATTCTTTGCGGCTGACTGCGTGGAGATTGAACGCTTAGTCCTAGCCAAGAGAGGTTTCTCTGAGAGGGTTATTATTCAGGCTTGTAAGCCTGTTACTCGTCGCATCTATCATAAGGTGTGGAGAGCTTACTTATTCTGGTGTGAAGAGCGTGGTTTCGCCTGGCATAAGGTCAAGGCTGCCAGGATTCTTTCCTTTCTCCAGGAGGGTCTGGAGATGGGTCTTTCTGCCAATGCCATGAGGGGACAGATTTCGGCTCTTTCTGTTTTGCTGCACAAGAGGCTCACAGAGCTCCCTGACATGCAATCTTTCGTTAAGGCTCTGATCAGGATTAGACCTGTATTTAGATCTAACGCTCCACCTTGGATTTTGAATCTTAAGTTTTTACAATGGCTCTGTGTGAGCCTATGCATTCGGTTGACATTAAATTGTTGTTCTGGAAGGTTCTTTTTCTATTGGCTATTGCGTCGGCATGTCGAGTTTCTGGAATGGCTGCCTTGCAATGTGAGCCTCCTTATCTGGTGTTCCACACTGATGTCTGTCCTACGTACCCGCTTGGGTTTTCACCCTAAGGTGGTGTCTGATTGTAACATCAATCAGGAGATTGTGGTTCCGTCCTTATGTCCTAATCCTTCTTATTCGAAGGAACGTTTACTTCATAATTTGGATGTGGTTCGAGCTTTGAAGTTTTATCTTCAAGCTACTAAGGATTTTAGACAAACTTCTTCCTTGTTTGTTATTTACTCTGGGAAGCGTAAGGGTTTGAAGGCCTCTTCGACTTCCTTATCTTTTTGGTTGAAGAGTGTTATACGCTTAGCCTACGAGTCAGCGGGACTTAGACCTCCTCAGAGGATTACGGCTCATTCCACTAGAGTGGTGGCTTCCTCTTGGGCCTTTATGAACGAGGTCTCCTATTGATCGGATTTGTAAGGCTACCTGGTCCTCCTTACATACTTTTTCAAAATTCTCAACATTTTTACGTTTTTGCTTCAGCTGAAGCAGCTTTTAGTTAAAAGGTTTTACAGGCTGTGGTGCCCTCAGATTAAAGTCCGCCTTTCCTTTACCCCTCCCGTTATCATTCAGTGTCCCCTAGAGCTTGGGTATAGTTTTCCCAACAGTAAGGAATGATGCCGTGGACTCTCCTCATATTAAGAAGGAAAACATAAATTATGCTTACCTGATAATTTAATTTCCTTCTGTATGAGGAGAGCCCACGGCCCCCGCCCATATACTCCAATGGGCGGACCAAATTTTTTTTTCTCTTCCGGCACCGTTTATACCCTGATATTTCTCCTACTGTTCCTTGTTCCCTTGGCATAATGGCTGGGATATGAGGGAAGAAGGGGGAGTATTTAAGCTTTTCGCTGGGGTGTCTTTGCCTTTTCCTGGTGGCCAGGTTCAGTATTTGCCAACAGTAAGGAATGATGCTGTGGACTCTCCTCATACAGAAGGAAATTAAATTATCAGGTAAGCATAGTTTGTTTTTGTCATGTGTATATACACCTATTAACACATAAATATATATGTATATAAGCGTATACTTAAATATTTATAGTAAAAACACAGTCACCCATAGAACGCAATGTAATGGCACTCTCAGTGCTGTTTTTTTTTTTGTTTTTTTTTATTCCCCAAACATCTCACATCCCCTCACGTTAACCCCTTATAACTGCTCTATGCAGTTTTTTTTTTTGTTTTTTTTTAATAAAAATATTTTTTCCCCCCAATAACTGTCCTTTATTTTGGGGGCATTTGGGGCACATTTTCTTTCCTATGGCCTGGAGAGTCCACAACGTCATTCCAGTTACTAGTGGGATATTTAACTCCTGGCCAGCAGGAGGAGGCAAAGAGCACCACAAAAGCTGTTAAGTGTAACTTCCCTTAACCATAATCCCCAGTCATTCTCTTTGCCTCTGTCAATGGAGGATGTGCGAAGTTGGTGTCTGCAGATAGTTAATCCTTTTATGGGTTGTCTTTGCTTTATTTCTAACATTATTGCTACCCCTTATGGAAAGCCAGGGTTTGTTACTCTGTTCTTTCTTTTTCTACAGGTCCCTGTTAGCGGTCAAGTGATGCTATCAGACCGGTAGCTGCTGTGCCTGCTCCACAGCAGAAGTTCCCTGAAGGTAAGTCCTTTTATTTATATTTCTTAGGACAGAGATATTTTTCGAAGAAGGACTGGAACAATCAGGGACACAGTGGGACCTGTTGCCTACTACCCTCAGAAGGTGTTTATTCTAATTTTATATATCCTTTGTGGGATATTTGCGGCTGAGCAGCTATCTGGCTTTATGCCTGTGAAGGGATTTTGCCGCTTCCATTGCCGGGCAAATTTTAGCTAAGCCCAGGCTTTAAGGGTGTGTGATACGGCTTTGGTGGTCAGCTATAATTCCCATTCTTTTCCCTACACGGTCCGTTTAAACAGAGGTTTAATGTGTCTAAGGGGCACAGTATGTACTTGCTAATTCCCTCTTGTAGAGGGTTTAGTTGGTTTATGGCGCACTCAGCTTATACAGAAAGTAAGTTGTTATTGCCTGCATAGACTATTGCAGTGTGTGCCTGTTACTCTGCTAATACAGAAAATAATTGACTCTGCCTGCATAGACTTCGCCAGTTGATGCCTATTACATGAACTCAGACTGTTATGCCTGTCTGACTTCTCCTTCTTGTTATCGGGTATTCGCTTCCCGCTCAGGAGGTGACCGCCATTGTTGGCGAATGTTTTACTGCAGATTGTCAGCTAAATAATGCTCCATTTGTGCTGCAGGACGCTCAGTAGATTTATGCCTGACGGCGTATAGATATTGGCACCATTTTGGATCTTATCGCAACGAGTAGTGTGATCTAAGGGCATGTTTAGCTGAGTGTCTTATAACAAAGCTTAGCCTCCTAAGGATGTATATTTTGTAAGAAGAGACTTATTATCTCAATCAATCAAATGTTTTTATTAAACATTTTTTCTTCAGCACAATTCTGAATTTTCTGATACATATAGTGTTTCTTCTATTTGCCTGCCATCTGGTTTCAGCTGCTAATCCATGTTCCTAACGATATTTAGGGCTGAGTTGCTCGTAATATACTTCAGTCCCTGCAGTTTACTTTTCAGGATTTATTGTCCTGATAATGCCTAGGTTTTTTATTTGATGGCAGCTAAAGGATATACAGCTAAAGGATATACAGAAATAAGGGCTGAGCTGCTTATTTGTGTCATAATCAAGTATGTCCATGCAGTTTTATTTTCAGGATGTGTATCTCCTGATTCATTTCTATTTTAGCTTATTTTATATTTTAAGGTGCAATCTTATACTTTTTGTATTTGCAGCCCTTCTTCAATCCTTTTTTTTTTATAGTGTGATTGATGCGCTGTTGAATTACTTTTATAATATAAGGTGATTCTTTAATTTCCTTATGCTTCAGTCTCTGATATTTGGCACTATGTCCACCTTAGTCAGGAATCCATATTCCCCTGCGGGATATTTTCTTCCTTAAGGATCATTTGGATGGGAATGGGGTGTCTTCTTGTCGGCTCTAAGTTTGGAGGAGTATACTATAAAGTAGATTCAGGATAGGAGCAAGGCTCTAAATCTTTTATCTGTGACCAACATGCAAGAGATTCTAGCCTTGCAGTTCTAGCTCGCAAAGCTCTGTGGCTAATGTCTTGGTCTGTGGATGTTATATCCAAATCCTATTTTCAGGGCAAAATGTTATTTGATCCCGATATGGCTGAAACTGACGTATCAGGTGGAAAGGGAACCTTTCTACCTCAGGATTAAAGGAATTGTGTAATACAATTTTACACTGGGTATGAGGAAAAATACTGTACCTTTTTAATGATATTTTCTGCCATCTGGTGGCTAGTCAGTTACATTTTCATTTCTTTCTGTGTATTTTGTGCTGTTAATCTCCTTCATTTTAGAAGATTTTTCACACTGTGGAACTCCTCCTGATGTAGCCAGCGGTTAGCATGTCTGACTTTGAAGCGCAAGGTTGTGAGTTCAAATCTCTGGGTGCAGAGCAATCCAGGATTTCTTGAGGACGGCAGGTAGAGTACTTGGCGATCTAAGTGCCCGCAAGTCGTTCGTTTTTATTTCATAGTATGGTCTATGAATACATTATAGATTCAGAGGTTACATATTTTTCTTTTTCTTAAAAATTAAGGAGTTTTAATTGTCCCTGTCATATATTAAATACTTTTAATATTTTTTTTATGTTCAGGGACTTGATTATCATGTGTGGTTTTTTTTTATGTATCATCATTTCCTGTGTTATAAGATTATACATGTGAGATTTCAAGTTCCCTACCTGACTCTCTCTAATATAGAATTTTTAGCCAGAATTCTAGCCTTGCTATTTTAGCTCTCAGAACTTTGTAACTAATATCTTGGTTGGCAGATGTTACATCCAAATCCAATATTCTGTCTTTGTCCTTTTTGGGCAGGACTTTAGTTGGACCTGTTCTGGCCGAATTTTTTTCCAGGGAAATAACTTTTTCAGTCCTCTATACGAGATAGGTAACCCTAAGTGGTCAACAGAATTTTAATTTTTGTCTTTTAGTAGAGAGAAAAGTCTTTCTCTTCAAACCGGAGCAATTCAGGGTTTGTTGAAGATACTGTCTACATTGTATTGAAAGGTTTCCATCCTAGAATCCTTCCTCCGAGTCTAGTCAGCTTAATGGGGCTTCTTTGCTCTGTCAATAGACTTGGATCCACAATGTCCAAAACCCTGCGGCTGTGGAATTTGTATCGACGGGATACAGGATAGGATTCAAGTTTTGTTCTTCTTGGGACAGATTTATCATGTTAGGTGATCTGAGAATCCGGTGAAGAGAGAAGCCTTTGTAAACTGCGTAAAGGACCTTTATTCTCTGGGAGTGATTTTCCAGTTCCTGCAGAGGAACAGGGTTAAGTATCTATTAAGTTCTTTTTGTGGGGGAAATTTCTGTCTCATCTAATTCCTCAGGGTCCTGTCCTTCAAAGTGGAAACTTTTTTTATTCCATTCTTCAATTGGTTCAGGAAAGTCAGTTCATGATGACCATTGACCTAAAGGATGCATATCCTCTTGTTCCCATTCAAGGGGATCATCGCCAGTATCTGAGGCTTGCCCTTTTGGACAAACATTTCTGGTTTATTGCTCTTCCGTTTGGTCTTGCTCGGCTCCCAGAATATTCACAAAGGTTTTGGGGGCCCTTTTGGAGTGGTCAGAACTCAGAGACTTGGAGTGTTGCTTTACCTCTCTAAAGGCTTAGGGCCTGTGGACTCGGGGGAATTCTTCTCTTCCCATTATCATCTTTGAGTTTCAATGCCTTGACAACTTGGCCTCAATTATTTTTAGTCCGGTTTATCAGTTTCCAGTTGGACAGAATCGCCTCAGTGGCTTTCTTCAACCACCAGGGAGGAATAACTCTGAGTTCCTTGGCTATGAAGCAGGTGCCTCTCATTCTACGATAGGCGGAAGTTCACGATTGTCTCCTGTCTCCCATCCACTTTCCAGGAGTGGACTTCTGGGTGGTGGATTTTCTGAGCAGACTGACTTTTCATCCCGGGGAGTGGGCTCTCCATCTGGAAGTGTTCTCAAGGATAACCCTCAGGTGGGGGGTTTCAGAGTTGGATCTAATGGGGTCTTTTTAAAACGCCAAGCGTCCAAAGAACGGATCAAGAAATCCTCAAACCGCTCTGATAGATGCTCGGGCAGTTCCTTGGATTTTCGGTCTAGCATTTCTTTTTTCTCCATTTGCTCTACTTCCACGAGTAATTGCTCATATAAAACAGGAGAAAGCATCTGTGATTCTATTAGCTCCTGTCTGGTCTCGCAGGATCTGGTTAATGAATCTGGTGAAGATGTCATATCTTCCGCCTTGGAGGTTTTCTCACAAGAAGGACCTTCTGTTTCAGGGTCCATTCCTCCTTCCAAATCTAGATTCTCTGAATCTGATTGCTTGGAGATTGAATGCCTAGTCCTGTCTAGACGTGGGTTTTCTGAGGCGGTCTTTGATACTATGCTACAAGCTCGTAAACCTGTTACTCGCAAGATTTACCATAAGGTATGGCATAAATACCTTTTGTGGTGTGAATCTAAGGGTTTCTCCTGGAGCCGGGTGAGGATTCCCGAATTTAATTTTTTCTTCAGGATGGCCTGGAGAAAAATTTGTCAGTCAGTACTCTGAAGGGTCAGATTTCTGCACTGTATATTCTTTTGCACAAACGTCTGGCAGATTTACCAGATGTTCAAGCTTTTGTTCAGGCCCTGGTCAGAATCAGACCTGTATTTTAAACCTATTGCTCCTCCTTGGATCCTTCTCCTAGTACTTATTTGCATCCGGCTCCGTTTGAGCCGATGCATGTTGTTTAATATAGCTATTTCTTCCGCACGCAGAGTTTCTGAGCTTTCAGCTCTGCAGTGTACATAATTTGGATGTTGGGCGTGCTCAAATTTTTTTACCTGCAAGATACTAAAGATTTTTGGCAATCTTCTGCCCTGTTTGTTGTTTTCTCTGGAAAGCATAAGGGTCAGAAGGCCTCTTCCACTGCTCTTTCTCTCTGCTCTTTCCCTCTGGTTAAGAAGTATGATTTGTTTTACTGATGAGACTGCTGGACAGCAGCCTCCTGAGAAAATGTATGGCTCATTCCATTAGGGCCGTCTCCTCTTTTTGGGCTTTTCAACAATGAAGCTTCTGTGCAACAGATTTGCAAGGCGGCAACATGGTCCTCTTTGCATACTTTTTCCAAATTCTACAAAATGAATATTTTCTTTCATGTAAGTGGCAAGAGTCCATGATCTAGTGACGTATGGGATATACATTCCTACCAGGAGGGGGCAAAGTTTCCCAAACCTCAAAATGCCTATAAATACACCTTCCACCTCACTCATACCTCAGATTTACAAATTTTGCCTCCTTGTGGAGATAGTGAAGCAAGATGTGCTTGATTTTCTTCTGTGAAAGGCGCTTCTAAGCATTTTGAAGCCTAATTCCTCTAAGTACAGTGTTTGTCTGAGGGTTGTGAAGGGAGTATTGCCTGATGATACCATGTTTTTGCCTATGGGAAATCTGTTCTAAGGCTCTCTGTAAATCAGTTACAGGGATTCATCTGCTGCCTCCCTTTACAGATCGACATTATACTCCTCTACCATTACCTCTGCTGATATGTTTCAGCACTGGTTTGGCTGTCTGCTATATGTGGATGGGTGTCTTCTGGTAAGTTTATAATTTAAGACACTCTCAGCTATGTTTGGCACTTTATATTTTAAAGTTTTTAATGTATATTGCATATATTTGCCATGAGTCAGGTCTGTGTATTTCCCTTTGCAGTCTAGCAGTTTCAGCAGGTAAATTATGTTTATAGGAGATTTTTTCTTACCTGGGGTTCCAGTTAGTTGTAATTTGGAGTCTGTTTTTTCTAAAATTTTCGCGGGCTCACAATGATGCAAAATTCTACTCTTTATTGCGTAATTTTTGGCGCAAAGTCGCGTCTGTCGTGATGCGGGTCGCGTAATTTCTTGAGTCTTTATTGATGCAAATTTTTATGGCGCCTGTTAGGATGCAAGTTGAGTCATTTCATTTGTTAGCTTTGGCGCCAAAAGTTTTTTTTCTCTGCATTTGCGTCATTTTTGGCGCCAAAATTTGTTATATTAAGTCTCTCCCTCTTTTGCTCACTGCTCTCATTCATTTATAGAGGGCTATGATGTTTGATTTTATCACAAGCATTTTTTTCCCATTCCTGAAACTATTTTGAGGAAATTGGATATTTTCTTTTAATTGTTATTTTTTTCTTTTTTTGTTGCATTTTGCAAGATGTTTCAAACTGATCCTGCCTCTGATGTTACTGTAGGAACAAAGCTGTCTGAACACAATTCTACCAAAGCTAAGTGTGTGTGTGTGTGTTGTAAATTAGCTGATCTTACTTCTTCAGCTCTAATATGTGGCACTTATGATATATGATCTCATGCTGATATTGTTTCTATAAGTACAAATACATCTACTATAAGTACAAATACATACTCCTTCACAGTGTAATGTACATGATATTCCTTCAGATGTGAAAAATTATATTGCTGCAGCCATAGAGAAGTCTATGACTGCTATTCCGCCTTCAAATAAACGTAAACGGTCTCTCCAAACTTCTCATAAATCTGATTAAATTTGTATTGATCAACAGCATACTGAACTATCTTCTGCTGATGAAGATTTCTCTGGCTCAGAGGATCCTGCTTCAGAGACTTAAAAAGAAAAGTAGATTTGTCAATTTCAGATTGAATATGTTCTTTATTAAAGGAAGCATTGTTTACTTTGGTTATTTAGGAGTCTAGTCCTCTTCATAATAAAACTAGCAAACGTTTGAATTCTTTGTTTAAACTTCTGAGGATACTCCTGAAGTTTTTCCTATTCCAGATTTTATCTCTAATATAATTACTAAAGAATGGTCTAAGCCTGGTGCTTCTTTTAACCCTTCTTCTAGGTTTAAGAAGTTATATCCTTTACCTGTGGCCAATTTAGAGTTTTGGGGAAAAGTCCCTAAGTTTGATGGGGCTATTTCCACTCTTGCCAAATGTACTAGTATTCCTTTAGTCAGAATAGAGAACAAAAGACCTCTCCTTCCACTAAGGCCTCTGGCTCTAATTGGAGACCATCTCCGAATTGTAATAAATCCAATCCTTATAAGAAACCAAATATAGCCCCTAAGACTGCATGAAGGTGCGGCCCTCAAACCAGTTCAACTGGTGTGGGGCAAATTGAGATTATTTCAAGACATTTGGACAGATTCTGTTCAAAATCAGTGGATTCATGATATTGTTTCTCAAGGGTATCGAATAGGTTTCAGAATAAGACCTCCCATGAGAAGATTCTTTCTCATGTTCCAACAAACCCTGTGAAGGCTCAGGCTTTTCAGAAGTGTTTCAGACCTAGAGCTTTCAGGGATGATTTTTCCAGTTCCTCAGCAGGAACAGGGTTTGGGTTTTATTCAAATCTGTTCATTGTCCCAAAGAAAAATGATTTGTTTAGACCAATTCTGGATCTGAAACTTTTACATCGTTTTGTAAGAGTCCCAACGTTCAAGTTGGTGACTATAAGGACTATTCTGCCTTTTGTTCAGCAAGGTCATTTCATATCCACAATAGACTTACAGGACGCTTATCTTCACATTCCAATTTAATCAGACCACTATCGTTTTCTGAGATTCTTTTTTCTAGACAAGCATCACCAATTTGTCGCTTTTCCGTTTTGGCCTAGCAACAGCTCCAAGAATCTTCTCGAAGGTTCTCAGTGCCCTTCTATCTGTAATCAGAGAGCAGGGTATTGCAGTGTTTCCTTATTTGGACAACATCTTGATACTAGCTCAATCTTTTCATTTTGCAGAATCTCACACGAAACAACTAGTGTGTTTTCTTCAAAGACATGGTTGGAGGATCAATTTACATAAGTGTTTCTTGATTCTTCAGACAAGGGTCACCTTTTTAGGTTTCAAGATAGATTCAGTGTCCATGACTCTTTCTCTGACAGACAAGAGACGAATGAAGTTGGTTTTAGCTTGACTAAACCTTCAGTCTCTATCATTCCCTTCAGTGGCTATGTGCATGGAAGTTTTAGGTCTCATGACTGCAGCATCGGATGCGATCCCCTTTGCTCGTTTTCATGAAGCCTCTACAGCTTTGCATGTTGCACTAATGGTACAGGGATTATACTCTGATATCACAACTGATATACTTAAATCCCAACACTCAACTCTCTCTGACTTGGTGGTTTAACGGGCCTCCTTTGTTCGTCCTTCCTGGACTGTGATCTCAACAGATGCAAGTCTTGGTTGGGGAGCTGTCTGTGGGTCTCTGACAGCACAAGGGGTTTGGTATCCTCAAGAGGCGAGGTTACCAATCAATATTTTAGAACTCCATGCTGTCTTCAGAGCTCTTCGGGCTTGGCCTCTATTGAAGAGAGAACTTTACATTCATAATTCACTTCCAGAAATAGATCTGATGGCCTCTTGTCTAAACAAGAAGCTTCCCAGGTACCTTTCCAGGTCCAAGGATCCTCAGGTGGAGATAGTGGATGCTTTAGCAGTTCCTTGGTTTTACCAACCTCTGGTTCTTCTTCCAAGGGTGATCTCCAAGATCATAATGAAAACAATCTTATGTGTTTCTGATAGCACCTGCATGGCCTCACAGGTTTTGGTATACGGATCTTGTCTGGATATCCAGTTGCCAGCCTTGGCCACTTCCTTTAAGGCCAGACCTTCTGTCTCAGGGGACGTTTTTCCATCAGGATCTCAAAAAATCTCTAAATTTGAAGGCATGAAAATTGAACGCTTAGTGCTTGGTCATAGAGGTTTCTCTGATTTAGCACTATGATACAGTCTCGGAAGTCTGTTTCAAGGACGATTTATCATAGGGTTTGGAAAACCTATATTTCATGGTGTTCCACTCATGAATATTCTTGGCATTCTTTTAGAATTCCTAGGATTCTACAGTTTTTCAGGATGGTTTGGATAAAGGTTTGTCTGCCAATACTTTGAAAGGACAAATCTCTGCTCTGTCTGTCTTATTTCATAGAAAGATTGCTAAGCTTCCTGATATTCACTGCTTTGTTCAGGCTTTGACTTGTATCTAACCTGTTATTAAATCTATTTCTCCTCCTTGGAGTCTCAATTTGGTTTTGAAGATTTTACAGGCTTCTCCTTTTGAACCCATGAATTCTCTGGATATTAAATTACTTTCTTGGAAAGTGTTATTTATTTTGGCAAGAAGAGTTTCTGAGTTGTCTGCTCTCTCTTGTGAGTCTCCTTATCTGATTTTCCATCAAGATAAAGCTGTTTTGCGGACTTCGTTTAAATTTTTCCTAAAGTTGTCAGTTTTAACAATAATAGGTTAATTGTTGTTCCTTCTTTGTGTCCTAATCCCAAGAATACTCTAGAAAGGTCTTTGCATTCTTTGGATGTGGTAAGAGCTTTGCAATATTATGTTGAGGCTACTAAAGATATCAGAAAGACTATTTGTAATTTTTCTTGTTCCAGGAAAGGTCAGAAAGCCTCTGCCATTTCTATGGCATCTTGGTTGAAACTTTTGATTCACAAAGCTTATTTGGAGGTGGGGCAGTCTCCGCCTCAGAGAATTACAGCTCATTCTACTAGATCAGTTGTCACTTCTTGGGCTTTCAAGAATGAAGCTTCAGTTGATTTGCAAAGCAGCAACTTGGTCTTCTTTGCATACATTTACTAAATTTTACCATTTTTATGTGTTTACATCTTTGGAAGCAGCCTTTGGTAAAAAGGTTCTTTAGGCAGCTGTCTGTTTGATTCTAGTGCCTTTGATTTTAGTTTTTTTTTTTTTTTTTAAGAAAAAGCGGACTAGAAAATATAACTTGAACATCTCTATGTAAAAAAGAAAGCTATATTTCCTCAAAAGTTTCTCAGTAGCCACATCCCATTGTAAAGGACTTCTAAGCGGTAAATCAGTATGTCTGTCCCGGGACAGCGGAAAGAGTGCGCTTACGTGCACACTCATCTTATTTCCCTATTCAGTGTAAGGAAGTTTACAATGAAATCTCATGAGTTAAGTGAAATCTCATGAGATCACATTAAAAGAGTTCATGACCTCAGCACTGTTGATGCTGATTGTCTGCTCTTCATTTCTTGATATTTTTATTTTTTTTACCTGCAGCTGGGCAGGAGCTGAAGTATCAATTTTTACACAGAACTTACTCTGCCGAGCTGAGGAAATTGTGAGGTAAAATATCTTCCTTTTTTACTTAGAGATGCTCAGGTGATATTTTCCGGTCAGCTTTTTATAGTTTCAAGTGATTTAGCATATGAGAGTTATGTCCCTTTAATTTCTCAGAGGATATAGCTGTTTTTATTTTATCCCTCCCTCTCTAGTGACTCGTGAACTTCCACATCTTGGGTATTATATCCCATATGTCACTAGCTCATGGACTCTTGCCACTTACATGAAAGAAAACATAATTTATATAAGAACTTACCTGATAAATTAATTTCTTTCATAGTGGCAAGAGTCCATGAGACCCATATATTTTTTTTGTGGTTATGATTTTTTGTGTAAAGCACATTATTTTTCCAGTTCCTCTTTTTGTATGCTTTTTACACCTCACTACTTAGCTATACGTTAAACTGAGGTATGAGTGAGGTGGAAGGTGTATTTATAGGCATTTTGGGGTTTGGGAAACTTTGCCCCCTCCTGGTAGGAATGTATATCCCATACGTCACTAGCTCATGGGCTCTTGAGACTATGAAAGAAATTAATTTATCAGGTAAGTTCTTACATAAATTATGTTTTTGCCTAGGCTGAGGTCTCTTGTGAGAGAGGTTCTTCAAGCGGTGGTGCCTTCTGTTTAGGTCCTCCTGCTTTGTTCTCCCTCCCTGTTTATTCTGTGTCCTCTAGCTTGGGTATTGGTTCTCACTAGTAATTGGAATGACGTTGTGGACTCTCCATGCCATAGAAAACAAAATGTATGCTTACCTGGTACATTTTTCTTTCCGGGCATGGAGAGTCCACGCCCCCGACCTCTTTTTAATTTATAATTCGGCAGCATTTTTTGAGTAAACCTCAGGCACCTCTATATACCCTTGTGTTTCTTTTTTTCCCATTTTCCTTTGGCTTAATGACTGGGGATTATGGGTAAGGGAAGTTACACTTAACAGCTTTGCTGGGGTGCTCTTTGTTTCCTCCTGCTGAATATCCCACTAGTAATTGGAATGACGTCCGGAAAGAAATTTATCAGGTAAGCATAATTTTTTTTTCATTAACCAGAGGTCTAACCTCTTGTTAATTGCGCAAAACCCTGAGCTCACCCCTTTACATGCGCATGTTAAAATAGCGCTCTACTTGTATTCTAGCCATTTATCTTTAAGTGAAACTTTGAGAATCACCATAAAAATGCCTTTTCTTCTACTAGATACGACGAGTCCACGGATTCATCCTTACTTGTGGAATATTATCCTCCTGTCACGGGAAGTGGCAAAGAGCACCACAGCAGAGCTGTATATATAGCTACTCCCTTCTCTCCACCCCCAGTCATTCTCTTTGCCTATACTAAGTAATAGGAAGAGGTAAAGTGAAAGAGGTGATAAAATGATAGTTTTTATTTTCTTCAAGCAAGAATTTTTTATTTTAAATGGTACCGGTGAGTGCTATTTTTTCCCAGGCGGCAGATGGATGAAGATTTCTGCCTGGAGACGGATGATCTTAGGAGTTGTCACTAAGATCCAGAGTAGTTCCCACAGAATGGCTGAAGAGTACTTGAGAAGCTTCAGTGTGAGGAACGTTTTTCATGCTACAAGCATTGAGGTATGTTCAGTCATTTTTTTCTGGAGAGACTGTGTTATTTCAGAACTGGCTTACAGTATTCCCATAAGGGAAGGGGTAAGCAGTAATCCTACATGTGATAGATAGACCTGTATGTTATGGGCTGAAAAATGGATGACACTGATAGCATGTTTTTTTGTGCAAAACGATTTTATGTTTGGAGGGCAATTTAACGTTTTTTGTGTGCAAACGTTTTTGACTTTTGATGGCACTGGAGGGTTCACATGGCTTTCTATGATAGTTGGGTATATGGAAACCCACATGGCTAGGTTCTAGACCGCTTTACAGCGGTTTTTAGTAGGCAGTGAGACATTGATGTAGATGGGCGGGGCCTAATTTCGCACCTCAGATGCACAGTTGAATTTCACATGCAAGCTCCAACTCCGGTGGGCCTAAACTGAAAGATTTGGCCTAAACGAAGTGACAGAGTGAATTAACAGACCCCTGAGGGCAGGGGGTTGATTGTTTAATTTCATAACGTGTTTTTTTTGAGTAACGTTTTTTTCCATTAAGGGTTAAGCATACCTTACTTGTGGTGCAATCTTAGCTGGCAAGATAAAACACATATATACTAAAATTGTGTTAATTATAACATTTTATAGCAGTTTTGGGAAAATTGTACGCTTTTTTTACTCTTAAAGGCGCAGTACCGTTTTTCAGATTTTTTTTTTTTTTCACTAAATAGTATTTTCAAGCCTGTTTGTAGTCATTACTAGCCTGTTTCAACATGTCTGACATTGAGGAAAGTCAATGTTCTATGTGTTTAGAAGCCATTGTGGAACCCCCACTTAAAATGTGTCCCTCATGTACTGAAAGGGCCTAACATTGCAAAGAACATATTTTAGGTGATAAAAGTATGTCTCAGGATGATTCTCAGTCAGAAGAGAATCAGGTTATGCCATCCAATTCTCCCCAAGTGTCACAACCTTTAACGCCCGCTCAAGCGACGCCTAGTACTTCTAGCGCGTCTAATTCTTTCACCCTGCAAGATATGGCTGCAGTTATGTCTACTACCCTTACAGAGGTATTATCTAAACTGTCAGGTTTACAGGGTAAGCGCAGCAGGTCAGGTATTAGAGTAAATGCTGAGCCCTCTGATGCTTTATTGGCCATCTCCGATGTACCCTCACAGAGTTCTGATTTGGGGGTGGGGGAATTGCTGTCTGAGGGAGAGCTTTCAGACTCAAGAAAGATGTTCCCTCAAACAGACTCAGATGTGACAGCCTTTAAGTTTAAGCTTGAACACCTCCGTTTGTTACTCCGGGAGGTTTTAGCGACTCTGGATGATTGTGACCCTATTGTCATCCCACCAGAGAAATTGTGTAAATGGATAAATATCTAGAGGTCCCTACTTACACTGTTTTTCCAGTCCCTAGAAGAATTTCGGACATTGTTACTAAGGAATGGGATAGACCAGGCATTCCGTTCTCTCCCCCTCCTACTTTTAAGAAAATGTTTCCCATATCTGACACCATTCGGGATTCTTGGCAGACGGTCCCCAAGATGGAGGTAGCTATTTCTACCCTGGCTAGGCGTACAACTATACCTATTGAGGACTGTTGTGCTTTCAAAGATCTTATGGATAAAAAATTACAGGGTCTTATAAAGAAATTGTTTATTCATCAGGGTTTTCTTCTACAACCTATAGCGTGCATTGTTCCAGTAACTACTGCAGCAGCTTTTTGGTTTGAGGCTCTAGAGGAGTCTCTTAAGGTTGAGACCCCATTAGATGATGTTTTGGATAGAATTAAGGCTCTCAAGCTAGCTAATTCATTTATTACAGATGCCGCTTTTCAAATGGCTAAATTAGCTGCAAAGAATGCAGCCTTTGACATTAAACACTAAATACATGCTAGATAGAATGATGCATTCAAAGAAAAGATTAGTCCATGAGTAACATGTAGATGTATTTTTTAAAGTTTCATTAGTTGTTTAAAAAGTGGCAAAATAAGTGTAAAGTTTTAGTGTCTATAAAACACTGCGAGCTGCCATGTTGTAACTTGTGTTACCTTCTCTGCTGTGGCCAATTAGAGACACTTATAAATAGGTCACTAGAGTGTGCAGCTAATGGTTGTGCTGGATTTAATAGTGTTCTGCACTTCCATTTCTAACAGGAGCTGAAAAGCTCACAATTTCAGAATAGAATTACAGACAAAGAGGACAAAATAAAATAATGAAAGTATATTGCAGAGTTGTTTTATATATACAGTTTATCATTTTATATTACCATCTCAAAGTGTTTAATGTCCCTTTAAGTCTTGGTCTGCTGATGTGTCATCAAAATCCAAGCTTTTAGCTATTCCTTTTATTTATTTTTTTGAAAATTAGCTTTATTTAGTGATTTATAAGATAAGTATTACAATTTCTGGAGGCACAGCTCCATGTTCAGTACATTGAAAACAAAATAACTTTCAAACAAACTGTTGAGCTAATTCATTTTAATAAATCAACTTAACTTTAAACAGTGGACTGGACTAGATTAAATAATGCGATTTTAGGTAGTCTCTCACATGATTCCCTAAATTTAATCTCATGCACTCAGTTGTGTATATTTAGGTAAAGGGCGAGCAAGTTAACAACTCTCTCTCTCTGTCTCCATCCCCTAGAATGATGAGTATTGACAATTCCTATCTATTTTTGAGGTATGTTTCCCATGTAGACAAGATGTCTGAGTATATGTCTAGCCTATCGTGTTATAGGTAGTAGAGCTCTTCTAGATGAATTGATTCAGTTACTCTTTGTACCCACATTTCAATTGTGGGAGGATCTGTTGACTTCCAGTTTTTAGCTATCAGGAACTTCACACTGTTAGACATAATAAAAAATAATTTAAGGGATGGTTTGTATCTTATTTTGGGAGGTTTGTTTAATAGCCAAATTAAGGGATCTAAAGGAAATTGAAGGTCTAATATGTCTTCAATTTCAGAGATGACAGATCTCCAAAGGTTTTGGATGACTGTACACCACCACCACCACCACCACCACATGTGAGTCATACCACTATTGATATGACCACATCGCCAGCATTTATTTTTAGTTTTATGGTATAAGCGATGTATTTTTTGGGGAGTGTAATACCACCTATGTAGTAACTTCAGGTTAATTTCTACAGTGGCAGTAGAAATAGAAGTTGTTGTTCGAATTATCTTCGTCCCTATGTGTTGCGGAATTATTACTCCTAGATCTTTTTCCCAACTTTCCAAGTATGAAATAGGGTGACCTGGGAATGGGGTAATTAAGATCTTATATATTAGTGATTGTGTATGACGTATCGGGGTTTTCTGATACATAGTTGTTCATAATTGGTCAGTGGTCTGGTCATGTTATTAGATTGGGTATGCGTAGATATAAAATTATGAATTTGTCGGTATGTGAACCAATTACTCAGGCAGGTGAAGCCTTGTTGTATTCTGCTTGTGATATAATTTGTTCATTCTGTATGAGCCAGCACACCGGGAAGTCTTGTATATGGGAAGGATAACAATGGTTTTCTATAGTAGGGCCTAAGTTTAAGGAGCCATTTGCCACCAGGGAAGTAAGTGGGGAAGGTCTTGAAGAGAGATTTGGGAATTGGATCAATATTTTGTTCCATAGTTTATATGTTTCTGATATGATGGGATTGAGTGTGTAGAGCCTGTGTTGTCCTATTTGAATGGCCCAGCATGACCTACTAAGGTTCGATGAATGGGCAATTCCATGTTCCATGTCCACCCATCGTTTGAATTTTTTGTGTATATTCCAATCAATAATTCTTTGCAAGAATATAGCATATCTATAATAGGCTAGGTTGGGAAGACCCAACCCCCCTAGTGTTTTAGGTAAGGACATAAGAGTTTTATTGATTCTGGGATGCTTTTTGTGCCAAGTGAAATCACTGAGTGCACGTTGTAAAGAGATTATATATTTTTCCGGTAAAGGAATTGGTAGTGTCTGTAGGATATATAATATCCTAGGAAATATGTTCATCTTTATTAGATTGATACGCCCTAACCATGATAGTTTTTTAGATCTCAAACTTGATAAGTCCCTGATGAATTCAAATTTAATCTTTTCGTAGTTGAGTTGGAATAATGTTTCTATAGATGTAGCGAGGTGAATTCCCAAATATTTGATAGATTGTGTATTCCTTTTAAAGGGAGTAAGCTTTTCAATCGTTCTCTTTTTATGGGGATCTATTGTAATATTAAGTATTTCAGATTTTGGGATGTTGACTAGGAAATTCGATTGGGTATAAAATTTATCTAACTCACCAATTAACAAGGGCAAGGATATCTCTGGGTTTGTAAGTGTAAATAGGATATCATCCGCGAATAAGGATATAATATATTTTTGGTCATCAATTAGGACTCCCTAATTTTAGCTGCTAAAGTCTCTATTACACATGCGAATAATAAAGGGGATAGTGGACATCCTTGTCTCGTCCCATTTGATATTGTGAATTAGTCAGACAAGGTTCCGTTTATTAATACTTTTGCACTTGGGTAGGTGTAAAGAGAAAATATTTTTTGAATTACTCCCTCCCCAAACCCCATTGTCTGTAGTGTGAGCTGGAGGTAGTCGCATGCTACGCGGTCGAAAGCTTTTTCAGCATCGATGGATAACATAATTAACGGCAATTTTTGGTCTTGTGCATAAAAAATTGTATTGAGGGCCCTGACTGTATTGTCTTTAGCTTCTCTTCCTAATACGAATCCCACTTGATCAGGGTGGATAAGGTCGGGTAATAAAACATTGATTCTATTTGCTAATAATTTGGAGTATATTTTTATGTCGGAATTTAGGAGTGAGATTGGGCGATAGCTTGTAGTTACATCTGAGGGTTTATGTGGTTTCAATAATGTAGTGATATGGGCTTCTAAGGCCGATTTTGGGAAGGGGTGAGCGGAGTCAATTGAGTTAAAGTATTGTAAAATATGTAGAGAAAGTTGTTCCGCGAACATTGAATAATATTTGTAAGTAAAACCGTCAGGGCCTGGCGACTTATTGTTGGGAAGGTTTTTGATCACTGTTTGCAATTCTTCTAGTGAGAGAGGTTCATCTAGCATTTCCTTTTGTATTTGGGTTAATTTGGGAAGATGTAGTTTGGAGAGATAGTCCGTGATGTGCTGTTGGCGAGTATTGGTATTTGAATGTGTATCAGATGTCGGTTTAGGTAAGTTATATAGTTTCTGATAGTATTCCCTAAATGCTTCTGCTATTGCTTGTGTTGACCGGTGTGACAAACCATTTTTTCTTTATATATCTGGCTAATGACCGACCTGGTTTGTTTATATCCATATAGGAATGTTGTTTATATAGAAAAAGCACGTCTATTCTGTTCCTTGTTAATAATGGTGGCTAAGTTAAAGCGTTTAGTTTGTAGGAGTTGTAGGATGGTATCGTCTTTTGTGTTTTTTTTATGTTCGTCTTCTGGCTGTGATATTTCTTTAATAAGGTTGGTGGCTGCTTCTCGCTTTAATTTGGTAAGATATGTTTTGTGTGCTATCAATTCGCCTCTTATAGTACACTTGTGTGCTTCCCAATTATTTTGGGGAGATATATCTATGTAATTATTTAGTAGAAAGAATTCTTCTATCCTAGTTTGTACTTTAAGTTTAATAGTGGGATCAGACCATAAACTTTCATCTAGTTTCCAAACGTAATGTTTCATTGGCTTGGAAGGCCAGTCAAAAGCACAATGCACACTCGCATGATTTGACCAGGTAAGATCTCTGCGGATCTTATGAGGTTCATGCTAGTGATGTCTGTAAATATATAATCGATTATATATATTTTATGGGGGAAGGAGTAGAATGTGTAATCAGTAGACTCTGGGTGTAAGGTCCTCCAAATGGCTAAACATTTACGTTGTTTTAATATGTTGTTTGATTTTTTTTAATGTTTATTGCAGAACTGGAAGAGGTGTGTGTGGAGCTATCTAGTAGAGGATTTAAAGTTAAATGGAAATCTCCTCCTATTAGCAGCACACCTTTCTCCAACATAGGTGTGTCCGGTCCACGGCGTCATCCTTGTGGGATATTCTCTTCCCCAACAGGAAATGGCAAAGAGCCCAGCAAAGCTGGTCACATGATCCCTCCTAGGCTCCGCCTTCCCCAGTCATTCTCTTTGCCGTTGTACAGGCAACATCTCCACGGAGATGGCTTAGAGTTTTTTGGTGTTTAACTGTAGTTTTTATTATTCAATCAAGAGTTTGTTATTTTAAAATAGTGCTGGTATGTACTATTTACTCTGAAACAGAAAAGAGATGAAGATTTCTGTTTGTAAGAGGAAAATGATTTTAGCAACCGTTACTAAAATCGATGGCTGTTTCCACACAGGACTGTTGAGAGGAATTAACTTCAGTTGGGGGAAACAGTGAGCAGACTTTTGCTGCTTGAGGTATGACACATTTCTAACAAGACTATGTAATGCTGGAAGCTGTCATTTTCCCTATGGGATCCGGTAAGCCATTTTTATTACATAAGAAAAAAAGGGCTTCACAAGGGCTTTTAAGACTGTATACATTTTCTGGGCTGAAACGATTGATATATAAGCATATGTTATACTTCATAGCTTTGAGGAATTATTTTATTCTTGGGAATTATGTAAAATAACCGGCAGGCACTGTATTGGACACCTTATTCTCTAGGGGCTTTCCCTAATCATAGGCAGAGCCTCATTTTCGCGCCTCTATTGCGCACTTGTTTTTGGGAAGCATGACATGCAGATGCATGTGTGAGGAGCTCTGATACATAGAAAAGACTTTCTGAAGGCGTCATTTGGTATCGTATTCCCCTTTGGGCTTGGTTGGGTCTCAGCAAAGCAGATACCAGGGACTGTAAAGGGGTTAAATATAAAAACGGCTCCGGTTCCGTTATTTTAAGAGTTTAAGCTTTCAAATTTGGTGTGCAATACTTTTAAGGCTTTAAGACACTGTGGTGAAATTTTGGTGAATTTTGAACAATTCCTTCATACTTTTTCACATTTGCAGTAATAAAGTGTGTTCAGTTTAAAATTTAAAGTGACAGTAACGGTTTTATTTTAAAACGTTTTTTGTACTTTGTTATCAAGTTTATGCCTGTTTAACATGTCTGAACTACCAGACTGTGTTCTGTATGTGGGGAAGCCAAGGTTCCTTCTCATTTAAATAGATGTGATTTATGTGACACAAAATTTAGAGAAAATGATGCCCAAGATGATTCCTCAAGTGAGGGGAGTAAGCATGGTACTGCATCATCCCCTCCTTCGTCTACACCAGTCTTGCCCACACAGGAGGCCCCTAGTACATCTAGTGCGCCAATACTCCTTACTATGCAACAATTAACGGCTGTAATGGATAATTCTATCAAAACCATTTTAGCCAAAATGCCCACTTATCAGCGAAAGCGCGACTGCTCTGTTTTAGAAAATACTGAAGAGCATGAGGACGCTGATGATATTGGTTCTGAAGTGCCCCTACACCAGTCTGAGGGGGCCAGGGAGGTTTTGTCTGAGGGAGAAATTTCAGATTCAGGGAAAATTTCTCAACAAGCTGAACCTGATGTGATTACATTTAAATTTAAATTGGAACATCTCCGCGCCCTGCTTAAGGAGGTGTTATCTACTCTGGATGATTGTGAGAATTTGGTCATTCCAGAGAAATTATGTAAAATGGACAAGTTCCTAGAGGTCCCGGGGCCCCCCGAAGCTTTTCCTATACCCAAGCGGGTGGCGGACATTGTAAATAAAGAATGGGAAAGGCCCGGCATACCTTTCGTCCCTCCCCCTATATTTAAGAAATTGTTTCCTATGGTCGACCCCAGAAAGGACTTATGGCAGACAGTCCCCAAGGTCGAGGGGGCGGTTTCTACTCTAAACAAACGCACCACTATACCCATAGAAGATAGTTGTGCTTTCAAAGATCCTATGGATAAAAAATTAGAGGGTTTGCTTAAAAAGATGTTTGTTCAGCAAGGTTACCTTCTACAACCAATTTCATGCATTGTTCCTGTCACTACAGCAGCGTGTTTCTGGTTCGATGAACTAGAAAAGGCGCTCAATAAAGATTCTTCTTATGAGGAGATTTTGGACAGAATTCATGCTCTCAAATTGGCTAACTCTTTCACCCTAGACGCCACTTTGCAATTGGCTAGATTAGCGGCGAAAAATTCTGGGTTTGCTATTGTGGCGCGCAGAGCGCTTTGGCTAAAATCTTGGTCAGCGGATGCGTCTTCCAAGAACAAATTGCTTAACATTCCTTTCAAGGGGAAAACGCTGTTTGGCCCTGACTTGAAAGAGATTATTTCTGATATCACTGGGGGCAAGGGCCACGCCCTTCCTCAGGATAGGTCTTTCAAGGCCAAAAATAAACCTAATTTTCGTCCCTTTCGCAGAAACGGACCAGCCCCAAGTGCTACGTCCTCTAAGCAAGAGGGTAATACTTCTCAAGCCAAGCCAGCCTGGAGGCCAATGCAAGGCTGGAACAAAGGTAAGCAGGCCAAGAAACCTGCCACTGCTACCAAGACAGCATGAGATGTTGGCCCCCGATCCGGGACCGGATCTGGTGGGGGGCAGACTCTCTCTCTTCGCTCAGGCTTGGGCAAGAGATGTTCTGGATCCTTGGGCGCTAGAAATAGTCTCCCAAGGTTATCTTCTGGAATTCAAGGGGCTTCCCCCAAGGGGGAGGTTCCACAGGTCTCAATTGTCTTCAGACCACATAAAAAAACAGGCATTCTTACATTGTGTAGAAGACCTGTTAAAAATGGGAGTGATTCATCCTGTTCCATTAGGAGAACAAGGGATGGGGTTCTACTCCAATCTGTTCGTAGTTCCCAAAAAAGAGGGAACATTCAGACCAATCTTAGATCTCAAGATCCTAAACAAGTTTCTCAAGGTTCCATCGTTCAAAATGGAAACCATTCGAACAATTCTTCCTTCCATCCAGGAAGGTCAATTCATGACCACGGTGGATTTAAAGGATGCGTATCTACATATTCCTATCCACAAGGAACATCATCGGTTCCTAAGGTTCACATTTCTGGACAAGCATTACCAGTTTGTGGCACTTCCGTTCGGATTAGCCACTGCTCCAAGAATTTTCACAAAGGTACTAGGGTCCCTTCTAGCGGTGCTAAGACCAAGGGGCATTGCAGTAGTACCTTACTTGGACGACATACTGATTCAAGCGTCGTCACTTCCACAAGCAAAGGCTCACACGGACATTGTCCTGGCCTTTCTCAGATCTCACGGGTGGAAAGTGAACGTAGAAAAAAGTTCTCTATCTCCATCAACAAGGGTTCCCTTCTTGGGAACAGTAATAGACTCCTTAGAAATGAGGATCTTTCTGACAGAGGCCAGAAAATCAAAACTTCTAAACTCTTGTCAAATACTTCATTCTGTTCCTCTTCCTTCCATAGCGCAGTGCATGGAAGTAATAGGTTTGATGGTAGCGGCAATGGACATAGTTCCTTTTGCGCGAATTCATCTAAGACCATTACAACTGTGCATGCTCAGTCAGTGGAATGGGGATTATACAGACTTGTCTCCGACGATACAAGTAGATCAGAGGACCAGAGATTCACTCCGTTGGTGGCTGTCCCTGGACAACCTGTCACAGGGGATGAGCTTCCGCAGACCAGAGTGGGTCATTGTCACGACCGACGCCAGTCTGGTGGGCTGGGGCGCGGTCTGGGGACCCCTGAAAGCTCAGGGTCTTTGGTCTCGGGAAGAATCTCTTCTCCCGATAAATATTCTGGAACTGAGAGCGATATTCAATGCTCTCAAGGCTTGGCCTCAGCTAGCAAAGGCCAAATTCATACGGTTTCAATCAGACAACATGACGACTGTTGCGTACATCAACCATCAGGGGGGAACAAGGAGTTCCCTGGCGATGGAAGAAGTGACCAAAATCATTCAATGGGCGGAGGCTCACTCCTGCCACTTGTCTGCAATCCACATCCCAGGAGTGGAAAATTGGGAAGCGGATTTTCTGAGTCGTCAGACATTTCATCCGGGGGAGTGGGAACTCCATCCGGAAATCTTTGCCCAAATTACTCAATTGTGGGGCATTCCAGACATGGATCTGATGGCCTCTCGTCAGAACTTCAAGGTTCCTTGCTACGGGTCCAGATCCAGGGATCCCAAGGCGACTCTAGTAGATGCACTAGTAGCACCTTGGACCTTCAAACTAGCTTATGTATTCCCGCCGTTTCCTCTCATCCCCAGGCTGGTAGCCAGGATCAATCAGGAGAGGGCATCGGTGATCTTGATAGCTCCTGCGTGGCCACGCAGGACTTGGTATGCAGACCTGGTGAATATGTCATCGGCTCCACCATGGAAGCTACCTTTGAGACGAGACCTTCTTGTTCAAGGTCCGTTCGAACATCCGAATCTGGTCTCACTCCAACTGACTGCTTGGAGATTGAACGCTTGATCTTATCAAAGCGAGGGTTCTCAGATTCTGTCATTGATACTCTTGTTCAGGCCAGAAAGCCTGTAACTAGAAAAATCTACCACAAAATATGGAAAAAATATATCTGTTGGTGTGAATCTAAAGGATTCCCTTGGGACAAGATAAAAATTCCTAAGATTCTATCCTTTCTTCAAGAAGGTTTGGAGAAAGGATTATCTGCAAGTTCTCTGAAGGGACAGATTTCTGCCTTGTCTGTGTTACTTCACAAAAAGCTGGCAGCTGTGCCAGATGTTCAAGCCTTTGTTCAGGCTCTGGTTAGAATCAAGCCTGTTTACAAACCTTTGACTCCTCCTTGGAGTCTCAATTTAGTTCTTTCAGTTCTTCAGGGGGTTCCGTTTGAACCCTTACATTCCGTTGATATTAAGTTATTATCTTGGAAAGTTTTGTTTTTGGTTGCAATTTCTTCTGCTAGAAGAGTTTCAGAATTATCTGCTCTGCAGTGTTCTCCTCCTTATCTGGTGTTCCATGCAGATAAGGTGGTTTTGCGTACTAAACCTGGTTTTCTTCCGAAAGTTGTTTCTAACAAAAACATTAACCAGGAGATAGTCGTGCCTTCTTTGTGTCCGAATCCAGTTTCAAAGAAGGAACGTTTGTTGCACAATTTGGATGTAGTTCGTGCTCTAAAATTCTATTTAGATGCTACAAAGGATTTTAGACAAACATCTTCCTTGTTTGTTGTTTATTCTGGTAAAAGGAGAGGTCAAAAAGCAACTTCTACCTCTCTCTCTTTTTGGCTTAAAAGCATCATCAGATTGGCTTACGAGACTGCCGGACGGCAGCCTCCTGAAAGAATCGCAGCTCATTCCACTAGGGCTGTGGCTTCCACATGGGCCTTCAAGAACGAGGCTTCTGTTGATCAGATATGTAAGGCAGCGACTTGGTCTTCACTGCACACTTTTACTAAATTTTACAAATTTGATACTTTTGCTTCTTCTGAGGCTATTTTTGGGAGAAAGGTTTTGCAAGCCGTGGTGCCTTCCATCTAGGTGACCTGATTTGCTCCCTCCCTTCATCCGTGTCCTAAAGCTTTGGTATTGGTTCCCACAAGCAAGGATGACGCCGTGGACCGGACACACCTATGTTGGAGAAAACAGAATTTATGTTTACCTGATAAATTACTTTCTCCAACGGTGTGTCCGGTCCACGGCCCGCCCTGGTTTTTTAATCAGGTCTGATAATTTATTTTCTTTAACTACAGTCACCACGGTATCATATGATTTCTCCTATGCAAATATTCCTCCTTTACGTCGGTCGAATGACTGGGGAAGGCGGAGCCTAGGAGGGATCATGTGACCAGCTTTGCTGGGCTCTTTGCCATTTCCTGTTGGGGAAGAGAATATCCCACAAGTAAGGATGACGCCGTGGACCGGACACACCGTTGGAGAAAGTAATTTATCAGGTAAACATAAATTCTGTTTTTTGATAGTCTATAACGGTATTCAACACTTTTTTTAAGAAAAGAGTGTTGTTTTGTGTGAGGGGCATAGAGTGATACTATTGTAATAGGGATACCGTAAAGCAGGCCTGTTAGTAAAATGTATCTGCCCTCTTTATCCCTAAATACTGTTATTTCTTGAAATAGGATTCCCTCTTTAATTAGAATGCCTACACCTTGGATCTTCTTCTGAGGATGAGATGCATAGTAACTCTTACCAAACTTGAAATTAAATGTTTTTGGCTCTTTTCCTTTCAGGAAGTGCGTTTCTTGGAGCAAAATAATATCTCCCTGCTTGCGCTTAAACTCAGTTAGGGTTGTCACGTCCGCTTTCTAGGAGAATTAAGACCCTTTGTGTTTATAGATATACAGTTTATAAACCTGTTTTCTTTCATGTAATTGGCAAGAGTCCATGAGCTAGTGACATATGGGATATACAATCCTACCAGGAGGGGCAAAGTTTCCCAAACCTCAAAATGCCTATAAATACACCCCTCACCACACCCACAATTCAGTTTTACAAACTTTGCCTCCTATGGAGGTGGTGAAGTAAGTTTGTGCTAAGATTTCTACGTTGATATGTGCTTCTCAGCATTGTTGAAGCCCGATTCCTCTCAGAGTACAGCGAATGTCAGAGGGACGTGAAGGGAGTATCACCTATTGAATACGATGATTTCTCTAACGGGGGTCTTTTTCATGTCGTAGAGATTCATCTATCGGTCGTAGAGATTCATCTCCTACCTCCCTTTTCAGATCGACGATATACTCTCAAATTTACCATTTCCTCTACTTAGAACGGTTTTAGTACTGGTTTGGCTATCTGCTTTATGTGGATGGGTGTCTTTTGGTAAGTATGTTTTCATTTACTTAAGACACTCTCAGCTATGGTTTGGCACTTTATGCAAATTATATAAAGTTCTAAATATATGTATTGTACTTATATTTGCCATGAGTCAGGTTCATGTATTTCCTTCTGCAGACTGTCAGTTTTATATTTGGGAATATAAACACTTTAAGAAATTTATTTCTTACCTGGGGTTTAGTCTTTTTCAATTTGACTACTTTTTGCATTTGCGGGTATTAGGCCCTCGGGTGCGTCAAATGTTAGACTTTATTACGTCATTTTTGGCGCGGGAAATTACGTTTTTGACGCAACTTCGTCATTTCCGGGGTCATACGTGACGTCGAGACCTTTCACACGGCAGCGTGATTAGTGACGCAAGTGTGTCATTTCCGGTCATTTTTGGCGCCAAAAAAGTTTACGTTACGTTGTGCGTCATGAAGTTTCTGCTGGAACATTGCTGCCTGACATGGGTTCTACAAAAGCTAAGTGCATTTGTTGTAAAATTGTAGAAATTATTCCACCGAATGTCATTTGTAATAGTTGTCATGATAAACTTTTACATGCAGATAGTGTTTCTATCAGTAATAGTACATTGCCAGTTGCAGTTCCTTCAACTTCTAATGTGCATGATATACCTGTAAATTTTAAAGAATTTGTTTCTGAATCTATTATGAAGGCTTTATCTGCATTTCCACCTTCTAATAAACGTAAAAGGTCTTTTAAAACTTCTCATTTAGCTGATCAAATTTCAAATGACCAACAACATAATAATTCATCCTCTTCTGATGAGGATCTATCTGAAACAGAAGATCCTTCCTCAGATTTTGACACTGACAAATCTACTTATTTATTTAAAATAGAGTATATGCGTTCTTTATTAAAAGAAGTGTTAATTACTTTGGATATTGAGGTAACCAGTCATATTGACGTTCAGTCTAATAAACGTTTAAATGCTGTTTTTAAACCTCCTGTGGTTTCCCCAGGTGTTTTTCCCATTCCTGAGGCTATTTCTGATATGATTTCTAAGGAATGGAATAAGCCAGGTACTTCCTTTATTCCTTCTTCAAAGTTTAAGAGATTGTATCCTTTTCCAGCAAAATCTATAGAGTTTTGGGAAAAGATCCCCAAAGTTGATGGGGCTATTTCTACTCTTGCTAAACGTACCACTATTCCTATGGAAGATGGCACTTCCTTTAAGGATCCTTTAGATAGGAAGCTTGAATCTTATCTAAGGAAGGCCTATTTATATTCAGGTCATCTTCTCAGACCTGCTATTTCTTTGGGTGATGTTGCGGCTGCATCAACTTTCTGGTTGGAAAATTTAGCGCAACATGAATTGGATTCTGACATATCTAGCATTGTTCGCTTACTGCAACATGCTAATCATTTTATTTGTGATGCCATTTTTGATATTATCAAAATTGATGTTAGATCCATGTCTTTAGCTGTATTAGCTAGAAGAGCTTTGTGGCTTAAATCTTGGAATGCTGATATGACATCTAGATTACTATCTCTTTCTTTCCAAGGTAATAATTTATCTGGTTCTCAGTTGGATTCTATTATTTCAACTATCACTGGAGGAAAAGGAGTTTTTTTGCCTCAGGATAAAAAACCTAAGGGTAAATCTAAGGCTTCTAACCATTTTCGTTCCTTTCGTCAGAATAAGGAACAAAAACTCAATCCTCCTCCCAAGGAATCTACTTCCAGTTGGAAGCCTTCCTCAAATTGGAATAAATCCAAGCCATTTAGGAAACCAAAGTCTGCCCCTAAGTCCGCATGAAGGTGCGGCCCTCATTTCAGCTCAGCTGGTAGGGGGCAGATTAAGGTTTTTCAAGGATTTTTGGATAAAATCTGTCCAAAATCATTGGATTCAGAGCATTGTCTCTCAAGGGTATCGAATAGGATTCAAAGAAAGACCTCCTGTGAGAAGATTTTTTTCTCACGCATTCCTGTAAATCCAGTAAAAGCTCAGGCTTTTCTGAAGTGTGTTTCAGACCTGGAGTCTTCAGGGGTAATCATGCCAGTTCCTCCTCAGGAACAAGGTTTGGGGTTTTATTCAAACCTATTCATTGTACCAAAGAGAGAAAATTTGTTCAGACCAGTTCTGGATCTGAAAATTTTGAATAGTTATGTAAGGGTCCCAACTTTCAAGATGGTGACTATAAGGACTATTCTGCCTTTTGTTCAGCAACGACATTATATGTCCACAATAGACTTGCAGGATGCATACCTTCATATTCCGATTCATCCAGAACACTATCAGTTTCTGAGATTCTCTTTTCTAGACAAGCATTACCAATTTGTTGCTCTTCCATTTGGCCTAGCAACAGCTCCAAGAATCTTTTCAAAGGTTCTGGGTGCCCTACTATCTGTAATAAGAGAACAGGGTATTGCGGTGTTTCCTTATTTGGACGATATCTTGGTACTAGCTCAGTCTTTATATACTGCAGAATCTCACACGAATCAACTAGTGTTGTTTCTTCGGAAACATGGTTGGAGGATCAATTTACTAAAAAGTTTCTTGATTCCTCAGACAAGGGTCACCTTTTTAGGCTTCCAGATAGATTCAGTGTCCATGACTCTGTCTCTAACAGACAAGAGACGTTTAAAATTGGTCGCAGCATGTCGGCTCCTTCAGTCTCAGTCATTCCCTTCAGTGGCTATGTGCATGGAAGTTTTAGGTCTCATGACTGCAGCATCGGACGCAATCCCCTTTGCTCGTTTTCACATGAGACCTCTACAGCTTTGTATGCTGAATCAGTGGTGCAGGTATTATACAAAGATATCACAACTAATATCCTTGAATCCCAATGTACGACACTCTCTGACATGGTGGATAGATCACCATCGTTTGGTTCAAGGGGCTTCTTTTGTTCGCCCAACCTGGACTGTGATCACAACAGATGCGAGTCTTTCAGGTTGGGGAGCTGTTTGGGGGTCTCTGACAGCACAAGGGGTTTGGAAATCTCAAGAGGCGAGATTACCAATAAATATTTTAGAACTCTCAGTTCTGGCCTCTACTAAAGAGAGAACCGTTAATTTGTTTTCAGACAGACAATATCACAACTGTGGCTTATGTCAATCATCAGGGTGGGACTCACAGTCCTCAAGCTATGAAAGAAGTATCTCGGATACTTGCTTGGGCGGAATCCAGCTCCTGTCTAATCTCTGCGGTACATATCCCAGGTGTAGATAATTGGGAGGCGGATTTTCTCAGCCGCCAGACTTTACATCCAGGGGAGTGGTCTCTCCATCCAGATGTGTTTTTTCAGATTGTTCAGATATGGGGGCTTCCAGAGATAGATCTCATGGCCTCTCATCTAAACAAGAAACTTCCCAGATACCTGTCCAGGGATGTTCAGGCGGAAGCAGTGGATGCGCTGACACTTCCTTGGTGTTATCAACCTGCTTACATCTTCCCGCCTCTAGTTCTCCTTCCAAGAGTGATTTCCAAAATCATCATGGAACAGTCTTTTGTGTTGCTGGTGGCTCCAGCATGGCCACACAGGTTTTGGTATGCGGATCTGGTTCGAATGTCCAGTTGCCCGCCTTGGCCACTTCCGTTACGGCCGGAACCTACTATCTCAAGGTCTGTTTTTCCATCAGGATCTCAAATCATTAAATTTGAAGGTATGGAAATTGAACGCTTAGTTCTAAGTCATAGAGGTTTCTCTGATTCAGTGATTAATACTATGTTACAAGCTCGTAAATCTGTCTCTAGAAAGATTTATTATAGAGTTTGGAAGACTTACATTTCATGGTGTTCTTCTCATAAATTCTCCTGGCATTCTTTTAGAATTCCTAGAATTTTGCGGTTTCTTCAGGATGGTTTGGATAAGGGTTTGTCTGCAAGTTCCTTGAAAGGACAAATCTCCGCTCTTTCTGTTTTATTTCACAGAAAGATTGCTATACTTCCTGATATACACTGTTTTGTACAGGCTTTAGTTCGTATTAAGCCTGTCATTAAGTCAATTTCTCCTCCTTGGAGTCTTAATTTGGTTCTGAGGGCTTTAAAGGCTCCTCCATTTGAACCTATGCATTCTTTGGACATTAAACTACTTTCTTGGAAAGTGTTGTTCCTTTTGGCTATCTCTTCTGCTAGAAGAGTTTCTGAGCTATCTGCTCTTTCTTGTGAGTCTCCTTTTCTGATTTTTCATCAGGATAAGGCAGTCTTGCGGACTTCTTTTCAATTTTTACCTAAGGTTGTGAATTCTAACAACATTAGTAGAGAAATTGTTGTCCCTTCTTTATGTCCTAATCCTAAGAATTCTTTGGAGAGATCCTTACATTCTTTGGATGTGGTAAGAGCTTTGAAATATTATGTGGAAGCTACTAAACATTTCAGGAAGACTTCTAGTCTATTTGTTTTATTTTCTGGTCCTAGGAAAGGTCAGAAAGCTTCTGCTATTTCCTTGGCTTCTTGGTTGAAACTTTTGATTCATCAAGCTTATTTGGAGTCGGGTCAAACCCCGCCTCAGAGAATTACAGCTCATTCTACTAGATCAGTCTCCACTTCATGGGCTTTTAAGAATGAAGCTTCAGTTGATCAGATTTGGTCCTCTTTGCATTCATTTACTAAATTCTACCATTTTGATGTATTTGCTTCTTCGGAAGCAGTTTTTGGTAGAAAAGTTCTTCAGGGAGCTGTTTCAGTTTGATTCTTCTGCTTTTTGATTTAAGTTTTTTTCTTTCAAAAGTGAAAATAAGCTTATTTTTGGGTTGTGGATTATTTTCTCAGCGGAATATGGCTGTTTTTGTTTTATTCCCTCCCTCTCTAGTGACTCTTGAGTGGAAGACTCCACATCTTGGGTATTGATATCCCATATGTCACTAGCTCATGGACTCTTGCCAATTACATGAAAGAAAACATGATTTATGTAAGAATTTACTTGATAAATTCATTTCTTTCATATTGGCAAGAGTCCATGAGGCCCACCCTTTTTATGGTGGTTATGATTTTTTTGTATAAAGCACAATTATTTCCAAATTTCCTTTGTTGATGCTTTCTACTCCTTTCTTTATCACCCCACTGCTTGGCTATTCGTTAAACTGAATTGTGGGTGTGGTGAGGGGTGTATTTATAGGCATTTTGAGGTTTGGGAAACTTTACCCCTCCTGGTAGGATTGTATATCCCATATGTCACTAGCTCATGGACTCTTGCCAATATGAAAGAAATTAATTTATCAGGTAAGTTCTTACATAAATTGTTATCACCCTTTCTGGATTCCTGTGGAGACATGTAAAGTGTAAAATGTCCTAACCGCTATCTTCCTAGGTATTTTTGTGAGGTAGAATTGAGAATCTCTATGGAGGATGTGAGACATGTATCGCATAATCGTCCAGTCCAAAACAACTATAAAACTTAATGAAACAAAACATAATAAAAAATAACATACATTATTATAAAAAAAATTTAAACAAAAAAACAAATTAAATAAAAACCATTTCCTCATTTAAGGGATATATTTGAGGAGGAATGACCCCTCTCCACCAACAACCGGGGCTCTGTTAAGCTAGCAACCATTATTCTCTAAAAAATCACGACCATGGGAGGTATGCTCTTCTTTTAGTTCAGTGGAAAATCTGAGTTATACCCAATCTATGTCGTTAACGGCACATAAATAATATCAGATCTATAATACATATTATATTTAGAGGGTATATTATTATTATCCTAGAACTAGAGGTTATCGGAGAACATTTCAGGTATGGTTACTATACTAGCAAATGAACATTTTACTAACATATATTTCCAACCTTATGAGTTAAGAATCGGTGAGTTGAAAGAAGGTTATAAAAACGATTCGAGTTAGTGAAATGTCCAGCTCAAGTCATGTCTCTTGGATTTTGTAATTAACTCAACATGCCATGGGAGTATTAATTACAGAGAGCTTTATATATTTACACTAAAGTTCTGAGACAATAGTATTTGTCACTACATATAGGGGGTTCATAAAGCATTTCACAGATTGACTGGTTTAGAAATCTTAGAAAAACAGTTCTTACTTAATGTGTTCTATAAACACCTAGTAGATCGCAGTCACATGTATTCTTCCTTATGAAACAAATTTTACCAAACAGTCATATAGGGTAGTACTTATCTGTCGTCGAGATGAGAATGCCGCTGCTTTTCATGAAACATCTCAGGGAGGGAGATTTTGCAGATTGGGTGGATGTAGGTTCTTGGATTTTCTGCACACTGTGGTCCATCCCGAATGTGATCTTGTAGGTAAATTGTGTTTGGAATGACCTGTGGTAGGGCCTTCTTCTTCCGCGGGAGAAGAAGGGATATTAAAGGTAAGGTTTAGTGCTTTAGAGAGAGTGTCCAAGTCTGAAGACTCTGTATATCAACATCTTGCCTGCGTGAGGTATAAGTAAGCTAAATGGAAAACCCCAGCGGTAACTTATTTTGTGCTCCTGAAGGACTGAAATTAGGAACCTCAGAGATTTTCTTTTTCGATGGTAGCTGGGCACAAATCCTGATAAATTTGTAGGTCTTTATCCTGAATCGATAAAGGATGGGTATTTCTCGCTGCTGTCCAGATGGATTCTCTATCTTTAAAGTGTAGTAGCCTAATGATTACATCTCTCGGTGGAGCAGAAGGGTTAGGGCGAGGTCTTAGAGCTCTGTGGGCTCTTTCTATAGAATTTTCAGTGAAAGAGGTGGATTTAGTGATATAGTTAAAGAATCTACTCAAGTAGGAGTGGGGATCTTCTGTAGAGATGTCTTCTGGGATTCCACGAATCCTTAAATTATTTCTTCTCCTATTTTCTAAATCTTCCACCTTTTCTTGTAATGTATGGACTATGGCAGCTTGCTGTGATAACCCTATTTCTGTTGTGTTTAGCATAGAATTGATAACTTCTTGGCTGTCCTCTAGATCTTCCAGTCTAGCGCCCAGAGTGTTAATTTATTTTTTGACAGTAGAAATTTCTGATTGTATGAATGATTTGAGATCAGCTATGTCAGACTTGGATGGTAACTTGACTATAGCAGCTTTGTAGTATTGTAAGCTGTTGTTGTGGGAAAGATTGATCTGTGGTGTGGTCGGGTGTTCGGGGTAAGCAAGCTTGGGAATGTTCCTTTGATAGAGAAGACATATCCATCTTGCTATGTTCCGAAGGGGAAAAGAAGGTAGAAACCGATGCTGTTTGGGTTGTGTCCTTCCCAGTTTTTTCAGGTTTCGCAGGCCTTCTCGACAACATAATTCTTACTAGAATGCTGTTTGTGCACTATTGTAGGAATTTACTATAGATGATAATGGTGTTCTCTGTTATTAAGATATGCTATTGTTTTCAATGCTTATTGTATAAGGAGGCTTGCTTTTTGTTAACTTATAGTTTTTCTGTTTTGAGAGTAGATGTAATTTATATTGGAAGCTGGTCTCTTAATAGAGAGATTTAGTGACAGTACATTTATGCCATTGTAAAAGCTTGAGCTAATATTCTGACTGCTCTAATTATGACAGGCCATGAGGGGGTTAATCTCTCTTTACTCGAACTCTCTATCTTATATCTCCCTTTAACATCCTTTGATATAGATAGGCTGTATGATTAAGCAAAGCCTACATCTCTTCTTTCTGGTTTAGGTAGTATGAGTGACTTGTTAGTATAATTGTATAGTGTATCTCACCATACTTTTAGTCGCCTGATTCTGCGTCTCATAGAGTGGTGTATTGCTGGATCTGCAGTGTTACATCAGCCCGGGTAAAAATGGCGACCGGGACTTCACCACATGGATCGATTCTCCTCTCTTCTGCCTGCGCTCGGTTATTGTGAGCGGTTCTCTAATATATAGTCATGGTGTCGGCTGTGACATCTCCTATAGTAGATAGTTTGTTTTTTTGGTTTTGTTTTTTATCAATAGGCCATGCGCTGCCGCCGCTGCCGAGCGAGGGGTTTTATAGGCCCTCTGACCTGGGGTACGATGTCGGGATCCCCCAATGTGTTTCCTCCACCTCTGGGGTATCGTTAGGCGTTAGGGTTCCAAGAGAGCTTCTTAGGCGCTGTATCGCTGAGTTAAGGAATCTAATCTAATCCGGCCGTTAGGGAAGAGTTGTACCGGAGCTTTCATACTATGCGACCATGTTCCAGCACGGTCAGGCTCTGCCCCCCGCTTTTAGCTATTCCTTTTAAAGGTAAGACCCTATTCGGGTCTGAACTTAAGTAGATCATTTCCGACATTACTGGAGGTAAAGGTCATGCCCTTCCTCAGGACAAGACTGTTAAAATGAGGGCCAAACAGAATAATTTTCGTTCCTTTCGAAACTTTAAAGGAGGGGAATTTTGCACAATCCAATTCAGTCTGGAGACCTAACCAGGCCTGGAATAAAGGTAAACAGGCCAAGAAGCCCGCTGCTGCTACCAAGACAGCATGAAGGGGCAGCCCCCGATCTGGGACCGGATCTAGTAGGGGGCAGACTTTCTCTCTTCGCTCAGGCTTGGGCAGGGGACGTTCAGGATCCCTGGGCATTAGAAATCGGGACCCAGGGGTATCGACTAGAATTCAAGGATTTTCTCCCAAGAGGGAGATTTCATCTTTCACGTTTGTCTGTAGACCAGACAAAAAGAGAGGCGTTCTTACTCTGTGTAGAAGACCTATATACCATGGGTGTAATCTGCCCAGTTCCAAAACTAGAACAGGGGCAGGGTTTTCACTCAAATCTGTTTGTGGTTCCCAAAAAAGAGGGAACCTTCAGACCAATTTTAGATCTCAAATGCCTAAACAAATTTCTCAGTGTCCCATCGTTAAAGATGGCAACCATACGATATTTTGATTCAGGCATCAACTTACCATCTAGCCAAATCTCACACGGACATCGTGTTGACTTTTTTAAGAACTCACGGGTGGAAGGTGAACATACAAAAGAGTTCACTAGTTCCACTAACAAGAGTTCCATTCCTAGGAACTCTGATAGACTCGGTAGACATGAAAAATTTTCTGACGGAGGTCAGAAAGTCAAAGATCCTAACTACTTGCCAAGCACTTCATTCCATTCCTCGGCCATCAGTGGCGCAGTGTATGGAGGTCATTGGGTTGATGGTAGCGGCAATAGACATTGTTCCGTTTGCTCGCTTTCATCTCAGACCACTGCAGCTGTGCATGCTCAGACAGTGGAATGGGGATTATGCAGATTTATCTTCTCTGATAAATCTGGATCTAGAGACCAGAGACTCTCTTCTTTGATGGGCAGAGACGCACTCTTGCCATCTATCAGCAATCTACATCCCAGGAGTGGAGAACTGGGAAGCGGATTTTCTAAGTCGTCAGACTTTTCATCCGGGGGAGTGGGAGCTCCATCCAGAGGTGTTTGCGACATTGATTCGTCAATGGGGCACACCGGAATTGGATCTGATGGCATCTCGTCAGAATGCCAAACTTCCTTGTTACGGATCCAGATCAAGGGATCCCCAAGCAGTACTGATAGATGCTCTAGCAGTACCTTGGTCTTTCAACCTGGCTTATGTGTTTCCTCCCTTTCCTCTCCTGCCTCGTCTGATTGCCAGAAACAGGAGAGGGCTTCGGTAATCTTGATTGCGCCTGCATGGCCACGCAGGACCTGGTATGCAGATCTAGTGGAAATGTCATCTCTGCTACCATGGAAACTGCCACTGAGACAGGACCTTCTCATTCAGGGTCCGTTCCAACATCCAAATCTAAATTCTCTGCAGCTGACTGCCTGGAGATTGAACGCTTGATTTTATCTAAGCGGGGATTCTCTGAGTCGGTTATTGATAACTTGATTCAGGCTCGGAAGCCTGTCACTAGGAAAATTTACCGTAAGATATGGCGTAAATATCTTTATTGGTGCGAATCCAAGGGCTACTCATGGAGTAGGGTTAGGATTCCTAGGATTTTGTCCTTTATCCAAGAAGGATTGGAGAAGGGATTATCGGCTAGTTCCTTAAAGGGACAAATTTCTGCTTTGGCAATTTTACTACACAAGCGTCTGGCAGATGTCCCAGACGTTCAGTCCTTTTGTCAGGCTTTAGTCAGAATCAAGCCTGTGTTTAAACCTGTTGCTCCGCCATGGAGTTTGAATTTAGTGCTAAAAGTTCTTCAAGGGGTTCCGTTTGAACCTATACATTCCATAGATATTAAGCTTTTATCTTGGAAAGTTTTGTTTTTAGTTGCTATCTCTTCTGCTTGAAGAGTTTCTGAGCTTTCTGCATTACAATGCGACTCGCCTTATCTTATATTCCATTCTGATAAGGTGGTTTTACGTACTAAACCTGGATTCCTTCCTAAGGTTGTTTCAAATAAGAATATTAATCGGGAAATTGTTGTTCCTTCTCTATGTCCTAATCCTTCTTCTAAGAAAGAGCGTCTGTTATATAATCAGGACGTGGTTCGTGCCTTGAAGTTTTACTTGCAAGCGACCAATGATTTCCATCAAACATCTTCTCTATTTGTTGTTTTTTTTGGAAAGCGTAGGGGTCAAAAAGCTACGGCTACCTCTTTCTTTTTGGATGAAACAGCAGCCTCCTGAAAAGATTGCAGCTCATTCTACTAGAGCGGTGGCTTCCACATGGGCTTTTAAAAACGATGCTTCTGTTGAACAGATTTGTAAGGCTGCGACCTGGTCCTCCCTTCATACCTTTTCCAAATTTGATACTTTTGCTTCTTCTGATGCTGTTTTTGGGAGAAAAGTTCTTCAAGCAGTGGTGCCTTCTGTTTAGGTATCTGTCTTGTCCCTCCCGTTCATCCGTGTCCTGTAGCTTTGGTATTGTATCCCAGAAGTAAGGATGAATCCGTGGACTGGTCGTAGCTAGTAGAAGAAAAGGAAATTTATGCTTACCTGATAAATTGATTTCTTCTACGATACGACGAGTCCACGGCCCTCCCTGGCCTATTAGACAGATTATATTTTTGTGTTCAAAACTTCAGTCACCTCTGCACCTCTTTTCTTTTCCTATACCTTCGGTCGAATGACTGGGGGTGGAGAGAAGGGTGGAGCTATATATACAGCTCTGCTGTGGTGCTCTTTGCCACTTCCTGTTAGCAGGAGGATAATATCCCACAAGTAAGGATGAATCCGTGGACTCCTATCGTAGAAGAAATAAATTTATCAGGTAAGCATAAATTTCCTTTTTTCCTTCTGCAAATTTATATTATTGGCAGTGACCAATCTATGATATAATTCAAAATTAAACATTATAAAACAGTTGAGGGGGGGGAATACCTTAAATAGACATAGTTTTTTTTTTAGGTTTTTTTATTATTGCATCAGCTGTATGACTGATTTAAGGAAGAATCTGCATAGAAAATAATTTAAAAACCTTTTTTTGCAAAAGTAAAATTTTTACAGTCCAGACTCATACTCTTTGAAACCTCGAGTATTTTTTCTTATCTCATTTTCTGTGGTGTTACGGGAACTTCCCAGACACTAAGATATAAGCAATTACTTTTATTATATTTCTTCCTTGAATGGCAAATAACAGGTTATAGTAAATAGCAGATTCAAATACAGCAGTTGGTAAAGTGATGTCTAATAGAAAGCCCTTCTGCACAGGCTTTTATACCTTCATATCACATATACACCAAATACTAGAATATTCTCTTACATTATGCAGTGAAAGTAAATAAGTTCATTTTGTAAAGTAGGCAAGGCATGTGTAACAAAACTTAAATTTTGTGACATACGACGTTAAAGCTGTGAAAATATAGTAATAGCTAAACACAGCCTGGTAGTAAAACACACATACCAAAAGGAAATGGCTAGAAAGTGACTATAACTAAATACATCCATATTGAGTATATACATCAGCCATGTTGGCTATATTCTCTATCAGTGGCATTTACAAACAAATATAAACTAGTTACATTTACATGAAAAGGAGACAAAGCAAATAATGAGAACCCAATCACGTCGGTTTTTTTTTTGTTTTGTGTTTTTTTTTTTTTTTTAACATTAAACATTTTATGAGGAATTCAGTATTATGTTTCCACATTTAATTTTAAAATTAACTTTAAGAAAGTAAATTAACATTCAGTAAAAAAAAATTATAAGTTATACATCTAAATGTTCAATGGGACAAAACCAAATGTCTGGAGACCATCTGTACTATGATATAGTCATATTCACTCCAGTTCAGTTCAAATCCATCTTTGTGTTTCTTTTTATTTGAAGAAACTGTATTTTTTATGTTGAGTAGGGTGTTCCATGGGTTAAATAACTTGCCCAAATTGGTTTAGCGTTAGTTCATTTTAAGTAGTAGTAATTGAGAGAAGAATGAACAAACCAACCTTCCCTATGCATACCATCATTTTAATCGTAGTTTTGCAAGAAACTTATATGAATTCCTCTTGTCTTCAGATTCAGCAGCCCAACTAGAAGAGAGGAGAATGATGAGAAGCCATACAGATTCCAGACCCGCAATTCAGATTTTGGCTCTGCCCAACAAGCCCGGCCTTACAACAACCGCAATGATGCAGGCTCTGGTAGAACTACCGCTTCAAGAGCCTACACAAAATCAGGTGGCAATAAGGAAAACCGTGCCACTTATCAGAATGAGGAGGACACATCCCAACAACCCGTAACAGAAAGGAGGAAAGAGTATGGGAGCTATAGAGCGCGTAGCACTGAGCAGACTCCACCACCTATCAGAAATGGATCCCCAGAAGCTGCACCGGCTACCAGAGTAGAACCCATTATTGAGAAGCAAGTAGAAGAAACATCACCGCCTCCTCCAGACAGACCAGTAGAGAAGAAATCCTATTCTAGGGCCAGAAGGAGTAGGATCAAAGGGGTGGAGGGAGGAAAGAATGAGGAGGCAGCGCTTTCTGAGCTTCCTCCACCGCCTCTAGTTTCTCCCACTCTTACTCAAGAAATTTCTGCCCCTTCACCTGCTCCCATGAAACCAATCAGCTGGGAAGCTACTGTAGATGGAAGTATTGCTGCACTAGAGCAGGTGAACCTTTCAGATCAGAACTGGAGTCCGAACCAACCTCAGTACATCGCGCCTCAAGGTAAATTTCGGTTGGGGTTTAATGACTGTTAATAAAACTCATCCATTGACATGTTTCCTGTTTTGGCATGTGGGAGAGAGAACTTAATTTCTCTCTATAAAGTCCATTTGATTATATCTAATCACAACAGTTTGCAATTAAATGTTATATTGTTTGTTTTAATTTGCTTATCTGTATCGTATCTTCTATTTAGTGTTTTGTTTTAATTTGCTTATCTGTATCTTATCTTCTATTTAGTGTTTTGTTTTTATTAACACTAATATCCCCTGTCACTAGATAGCTGGGTCTTTTCTGGCTTGTGAAAAATTGTAGGTAATGGTGTTTGACAGCCCTAAAGCAATGGTGCCTCTGTCAAAGTATTTAATTACTCTTGACAGTACAAAGTACTGATTGAATTCAAGTTTTTTTAAGATTTATTTCAAACATTTTTTTTTCTATGAACAAATGGTCTGCTGTCTGAACATTTTTATATGTCTCAGGGATAGATATAATTTTTTTTCTGTTATTTTGGATATGGGCATCTTGTTTATCTTGGTCTTATTACTCTTAGATCTTTTTTACTTAAAGGGACACTGAACCCAAATTTTTTCTTGCGTGATTCAGATAGAGCATGCAATTTTAAGCAACTTTCTAATTTACACCTATTATCAATTTTTCTTCATTCTCTTGCTTTCTTTATTTGAAAAAGAAGGCATCTAAGCTATTTCTCCAACATTGGTGTGTCCGGTCCACGGCGTCATCCTTACTTGTGGGAATATCTCTTCCCCAACAGGAAATGGCAAAGAGTCCCAGCAAAGCTGGCCATATAGTCCCTCCTAGGCTCCGCCCACCCCAGTCATTCTCTTTGCCGTTGCACAGGCAACATCTCCACGGAGATGGTTAAGAGTTTTTTGGTGTTTAAATGTAGTTTTTTATTCTTCTATCAAGTGTTTGTTATTTTAAAATAGTGCTGGTATGTACTATTTACTCTGAAACAGAAAAGGATGAAGATTTCTGTTTGTGAGAGGAAGATGATTTTAGCAGACAGTAACTAAAATCGATTGCTGTTTCCACATAGGACTGTTGAGATGAAGTAACTTCAGTTGGGGGAAACAGTTAGCAGACTTTTCTGCTTGAGGTATGACTAGCCATATTTCTAACAAGACCATGTAATGCTGGAAGGCTGTCATTTCCCCTCATGGGGACCGGTAAGCCATTTTCTTAGTCAAGCAAACAGAATAAAGGGCTTAATATGGGCTATAAAACTGGCAGACACTTTTATAAATCGATTGCTTTATTTGGGCATTTTATACATGTTTATGCTGATAATTCACATTTATAAACTTGGGGAACGTTTTTTAACGGCAGGCACTATGTTAGACACCTTTTCCAGTCAGGGAGGGCCTTCCCAGTTGTAGGCTGAGCCTCATTTTTGCGCCATTACTGCGCAGTTGTTTTTTGAGAGCAAGACATGCAGATGCATGTGTGAGGATCTGGAAGTAGCTGGAAAAGTTTCTAGAAGGCGTCACTTGGTATCGTATTCCCCTCTGGGCTTGGTTAGGTCACAGCAAAGGCTATAGCTGGGACTGTATAGGGGTTAAATTTGTAAACGGCTCCGGTTCCGTTATTTTAAGGGTTAAAGCTCTGAAAATTGGTGTGCAATACTCTTAATGCGTTAAGACACTGTGGTGAAATTTTGGTAATTTTTGAACAATTCCTTCATACTTTTTCACATATTCAGTAATAAAGTGTTTTCTGTTTAAAATTTAAAGAGACAGTAACGGTTTTGTTTTAAAACGTTTTTTGTGCTTTATTGACAAGTTTAAGCCTGTTTAACATGTCTGTGCCTTCGGATAAGCTATGTTCTATATGTATGAAAGCCAATGTGTCTCCCAATTTAAATTTGTGTGATAATTGTGCCATAGCGTCCAAACAAAGTAAGGACAGTACTGCCACAGATAATGAAATTGCCCAAGATGATTCCTCAGATGAGGGGAGTAAACATGATACTACATCATATCCTACTGTGTCTACACCAGTTTTGCCCACGCAGGAGGCCCCTAGTACATCTAGCGCGCCAATGCTTATTACCATGCAACAATTGACGGCTGTAATGGATAACTCCATAGCAAATATTTTATCCAAAATGCCTACATATCAGAAAGCGCGATTGCTCTGTTTTAAACACTGAAGAGCAGGAGGGCGCTGATGATAATTGTTCTGTCATACCCTCACACCAATCTGAAGTGGCCATGAGGGAGGTTTTGTCAGATGGGGAAATTTCAGATACAGGAAAAATTTCTCAACAAGCTGAACCTGATGTTGTGACATTTAAATTTAAATTAGAACATCTCCGCGCACTGCTTAAGGAGGTGTTATCTACTTTGGATGATTGTGACAACTTGGTCATTCCAGAGAAATTATGCAAGATGGATAAGTTCCTAGAGGCTCCGGTGCACCCCGACGCTTTTCCTATACCCAAGCGGGTGGCGGACATAGTGAATAAGGAGTGGGAAAAGCCCGGCATACCTTTTGTTCCCCCCCCCCCCCCCTATATTTAAGAAATTATTTCCTATGGTCGAACCCAGAAAGGACTTATGGCAGACAGTCCCTAAGGTCGAGGGGGCAGTTTCTACTCTAAACAAGCGCACTACTATTCCTATCGAGGATAGTTGTGCTTTCAAAGATCCTATGGATAAAAAATTGGAGGGTTTGCTTAAAAAGATTTTTGTACAGCAAGGTTACCTTCTACAACCCATTTCGTGCATTGTTCCTGTCACTACAGCAGCGTGGTTCTGGTTCGAGGAACTAGAAAAGTCGCTCAGTAGAGAGACTCCATATGAGGAGGTTATGGACAGAGTTCACGCACTTAAGTTGGCTAACTCTTTTATTTTAGGTGCCGCTTTGCAATTAGCTAGATTAGCGGCGAAAAATTCAGGGTTTGCAATCGTGGCGCGCAGAGCGCTTTGGCTAAAGTCTTGGTCAGCGGATGTGTCATCCAAGACAAAATTGCTTAACATCCCTTTCAAAGGTAAAACTCTATTTGGACCAGAATTGAAAGAGATTATCTCAGACATCACTGGGGGAAAGGGCCACGCCCTTCCACAAGATAGGCCTTTTAAGGCCAAGAATAAGTCTAATTTTCGTTCCTTTCGCAATTTCAGGAACGGACCGGCCTCTAATTCTGCATCCTCTAAGCAAGAGGGTAATGCCTCACAACCCAAACCAGCCTGGAAACCGATGCAAGGCTGGAACAAGGGTAAGCAGGCCAAGAAGCCTGCTGCTGCTAACAAAACAGCATGAAGGAGTAGCCCCCTATCCGGGACCGGATCTAGTAGGGGGCAGACTCTCTCTCTTTGCTCAGGCTTGGGCAAGAGATGTTCAGGATCCCTGGGCACTAGAAATAGTTTCTCAGGGTTATCTTCTGGAATTCAGGGAACTACCCCCAAGGGGAAGGTTCCACATGTCTCACTTATCCTTAAACCAAATAAAGAGACAGGCGTTCTTACATTGTGTAGAAGACCTGTTAAAGATGGGAGTGATACACCCAGTTCCAATAAAGGAACAAGGAATGGGATTTTATTCAAATCTGTTCGTAGTTCCCAAAAAAGAGGGAACTTTCAGACCAATTTTGGATTTGAAGATCCTAAACAAATTTCTCAGGGTACCATCGTTCAAAATGGAAACCATTCGAATGATTCTACCCACTATCCAGGAAGGTCAATTTATGACTACCGTGGATCTAAAGGATGCGTACCTACATATTCCTATCCACAAAGAACATCATCAGTTCCTAAGGTTTGCCTTTCTGGACAAACATTACCAGTTTGTGGCCCTCCCATTCGGGTTAGCCACTGCTCCAAGGATTTTCACAAAGGTACTAGGGTCCCTTCTAGCGGTTCTAAGACCGTGGGGCATTGCAGTAGTACCTTACTTGGACGACATTCTAATACAAGCGTCGTCCCTGTCAAAAGCAAAGGCTCATACAGACATCGTTCTGGCCTTTCTCAGATCACACGGATGGAAGGTGAACATAGAAAAAAGTTCTATGTCTCCGTCAACAAGAGTTCCCTTCTTGGGAACAATAATAGATTCCTTAGAAATGAGGATTTTTCTGACAGAGGTCAGAAAGTCAAAACTTCTAAGCACTTGTCAAGTTCTTCATTCTGTTCCACGTCCTTCCATAGCGCAGTGCATGGAAGTAGTAGGGTTGATGGTTGCAGCAATGGACATAGTTCCTTTTGCACGAATTCATCTAAGACCATTACAACTGTGCATGCTCAAACAGTGGAATGGGGACTATACAGACGTGTCTCCAATGATTCAAGTAGATCAGAAGACCAGAGATTCACTCCGTTGGTGGCTGACCCTGGACCATCTATCCCAGGGAATGAGCTTCCGCAGACCAGAGTGGGTCATTGTCACGACCGACGCCAGTCTAGTGGGCTGGGGCGCGGTCTGGGAATCCCTGAAAGCTCAGGGACTATGGTCTCGGGAAGAGTCTCTTCTCCCGATAAACATTCTGGAACTAAGAGCGATCTTCAATGCTCTCAGGGGTTGGCCTCAGCTAGCAAAGGCCAGATTCATAAGATTCCAATCAGACAACATGACGACCGTTGCGTATATCAATCATCAGGGGGGAACAAGGAGTTCCCTGGCGATGAAAGAAGTGACCAAAATAATTAAATGGGCGGAGGATCACTCCTGCCACCTATCTGCGATCCACATCCCAGGTGTGGAAAACTGGGAAGCGGATTATCTGAGTCGTCAGACATTCCATCCGGGGGAGTGGGAACTCCACCCGGAGATCTTTGCCCAACTAACTCAATTATGGGGCATTCCAGACATGGATCTGATGGCGTCTCGTCAGAACTTCAAGGTTCCTTGCTACGGGTCCAGATCCAGGGATCCCAAGGCGACTCTAGTAGATGCACTAGTAGCACCTTGGACCTTCAACCTAGCTTATGTATTTCCACCGTTTCCCCTCATTCCCAGGCTGGTAGCCAGGATCAAACAGGAGAGGGCCTCGGTGATCTTGATAGCTCCTGCGTGGCCACGCAGGACTTGGTATGCAGACCTGGTGAATATGTCATCGGTTCCACCATGGAAGCTACCTTTGAGACAGGACCTTCTTGTTCAGGGTCCATTCGAACATCCAAATCTGGTCTCCCTCCAGCTGACGGCTTGGAGATTGAACGCTTGATTCTATCAAAGCGTGGGTTTTCAGATTCTGTGATAGATACTCTGGTTCAGGCCAGAAAACCGGTAACTAGAAAGATTTACCATAAAATATGGAAAAGATATATCTGTTGGTGTGAATCCAAAGGATTCCCATGGAATAAGATAAAAATTCCTAAGATTCTCTCCTTTCTACAAGAAGGTTTGGAGAAAGGATTATCTGCAAGTTCTCTAAAGGGACAGATCTCTGCTTTATCTGTCTTACTACACAAAAGACTGGCAGCTGTGCCAGATGTTCAAGCATTTGTTCAGGCTCTGGTTAGGATCAAGCCTGTTTACAGACCTTTGACTCCTCCCTGGAGTCTAAATCTAGTTCTTTCAGTTCTTCAAGGGGTTTCGTTTGAACCTTTACATTCCATAGATATTAAGTTACTATCTTGGAAAGTTTTGTTTTTGGTTGCTATTTCTTCTGCTAGAAGAGTTTCAGAGTTAACTGCTCTGCAGTGTTCTCCGCCCTATCTGGTGTTCCATGCAGATAAGGTGGTTTTGCGTACTAAGCCTGGTTTTCTTCCAAAGGTTGTTTCTAACAAGAATATTAACCAGGAGATAGTTGTACCTTCTTTATGCCCGAATCCAGTTTCAAAGAAGGAACGTTTGTTACACAATTTGGACGTAGTCCGTGCTCTAAAATTCTATTTAGAGGCTACAAAAGATTTCAGACAAACATCTTCTTTGTTTGTTGTCTATTCTGGTAAAAGGAGAGGTCAAAAAGCGACTTCTACCTCTCTTTCCTTTTGGCTTAAAAGCATCATCCGATTGGCTTATGAGACTGCCGGACGGCAGCCTCCTGAAAGAATCACAGCTCACTCCACTAGGGCTGTGGCTTCCACATGGGTCTTTAAGAACGAGGCTTCTGTTGACCAGATATGTAAGGCAGCGACTTGGTCTTCACTGCACACTTTTGCCAAATTTTACAAATTTGATACTTTTGCTTCTTCTGAGGCTATTTTTGGGAGACAGGTTTTGCAAGCCGTGGTGCCTTCCGTTTAGGTAACCTGATTTGCTCCCTCCCTTCATCCGTGTCCTAAAAGCTTTGGTATTTGTTCCCACAAGTAAGGATGACGCCGTGGACCGGACACACCAATGTTGGAGAAAACAGAATTTATGCTTACCTGATAAATTACTTTCTCCAACGGTGTGTCCGGTCCACGGCCCGCCCTGGTTTTTTAATCAGGTCTGATGAATTATTTTCTCTAACTACAGTCACCACGGTACCATATGGTTTCTCCTATATTTTTCCTCCTGTCCGTCGGTCGAATGACTGGGGTGGGCGGAGCCTAGGAGGGACTATATGGCCAGCTTTGCTGGGACTCTTTGCCATTTCCTGTTGGGGAAGAGATATTCCCACAAGTAAGGATGACGCCGTGGACCGGACACACCGTTGGAGAAAGTAATTTATCAGGTAAGCATAAATTCTGTTTTTTTTGGTTCAGACGATGGAAAGCACTTGTTTATTGGTAAGTGAATTTATCTACCAATCAGCAAGAACAATCCAGTTTGTTCACCAAAAATGGCCCGGCATCTAAACTTACATTTTTGCATTTCAAATAAAGATTCCAAGAGAATGAAGACAATTTAATAATAGGAGTCAATTAGAAAGTTGCTTAAAATTGCTTGCTCTATCTGAATCACAAAAGAAAAAAATTGGGTTCAGTGTCCCTTTAAGCATGTCAGAGGCTAGGGAAATTGTTGTAACTGTGTCTCTCTCTTAGGTATGCCTAATCACATTCATATGCCAGGAGGACCGCCGCCACAGTACAACCGTTTGGAGGGCATGGTGAGTTGGGGCATCTAATCTTAAAATGGCAGTCAACTGAGGAACACCATAAGGCACTAGCGCTACAAAGTCACCATCTTGGCTGAATTCCTGCTTAATATAGAATACATTTCTGAAATATTAAATAAGTGGATGTTTTGTTTACTTATTTGTAATTTACTTATGGTGTCATTAAATGACAAGAAGTTTACTTTGAGTTTTAGACTGACCACATATGTAGGCCATTTGAAACCCAGTGTGTTATTACAGCAAATAGAAATTACAGTATATGAACCTTATAGGTCTAAAAATGACTAAAATGATGACACCGCTGTCTAAAACAATTAAAATATATCACCTTCAAATATATAATTAAATAAAAACAGTAGGAGAATATATCAGATAAAGCGCCAAAAGAAATATCAGATATTCAGTAAAGTAGGCAATTTCTATGGCTTACTTGGTTATACTAACCCGTGCAGTGTGAGTTATTAGATCTCTGTGTAAATGTTACACAATGTTTTAGTAGTCACCTTGTATCCTTCTGATCTGTCGTGGTAACAAATATTACTCACGTGATTAATCCTGGTGTATCTGCTGTTTATCTTCTGCTGATGACGCTTTAGGTAATGCAAGCCCTGTAGCGGTGTGTATTTCTTTTTGTATGTGATCTCCAATGGGGGCAGCCAGCAGAAGCTAAACAGCGGATACACCAGGATTGATCACATGAGTAATATTTGTTACCACGACAGATCAGAAGGATACAAGATGACTACTAAAACATTGTGTAAACTTTTAGATGCAACTTATTTCTTTCCTACGACATGGAGAGTCCACAACGTCATTCAATTACTAGTGGGATATTCAACTCCTGGCCAGCAGGAGGTGGCAAAGAACACCTAACAAAGCTGTTAAGTGTATCTGCCTTACCCATAACCCCCCCCAGTCATTCTCTTTTGCCTTTGTCAATGGCGATTGTGCGAAGTTAGTGTCTGAAGAATTTAATCCTTTTATGGGTACCTTTTCTCTGCAAGCAAGGATTTGGGGTCTAGCTGTGTCCACATCAATCTCTTGAGTAAGACTAGTGGTGGCTTTTAGCAGTTAAAAGGCGGCGAGGCAGTCCTTTGCTTTACTTTTAACACTTTGCTACCCCTTTGTGGAAAGCCAGAGTTGGTTACTCTGTTCTTTCTTTTCCTACAGGTCCATGACAGGGAGCGTAGTGCCTGCCACACCTTGAGGATCAACATCTCTTATGCAGTAGGATCTAAGGTAAGTGCCTTTGCCTTCTAGGTAACAAAGGACAGCAGCTCTTATGGGGTTAATCCCTCTTCCAGATCCCTTTTGTTGTTATCTAACAAAAGATAATAATTCTTGATTACTATAAGGATTCATATGGGGGCATTTTTATTGGATAAGTTTATTCATAATTTTGAAGTATGTGATTGAGAGTTCTCTCAATTGGCTGGGATGTGAGAAATCTTTATTTTCTATGAGACATGTGTTAGGCTTTGTGATGTTAAAGGGACAGTATACACTAATTTTCATATAACTGCATGTAATAGACACTACTATAAAGAATAATATGCACAGATACTAATATAAAAATCCAGTATAAAACTGTTTAAAAAGTGGGAAATAAGACACTCCCCCTTCCTTTGCATATGAAAAGACCCTTTACACAAACAGAAGCAAGCTGGAGTAGGTATATGACAGTGTTCTTATAAAACTTTGGGGCTTGGTTAGGAGTCTTAAAATCAGAGCAATGTTATTTACAAATAAGCAAAACTATACATTTAAAAACAAACAAAAAAAAACTTTATGGGCTATATAAATAGATCTACAAAACATTATTGCAAAAAGAAAAATGAGTGTATATTGTCCCTTTAAAGGGCCATTATACACTAATTTTTTCTTTGCATAAATGTTTTGTAGATGATCTATTTATAAAGCCCATAAAGTTTTTTTTAAAAATGTATAATTTTGCTTATTTTTAAATAACATTGCTCTGATTTTCAGACTCCTAACCAAGCCCCAAAGTTTTATTTGAATACCGTCAGCTACCTTCTCCAGCTTGCTCCTGTTTGTGTAAAGGGTCTTTTCATATGCAAAAGAGGGGGGGTGTCTTATTTCCCACTTGCAGTGGGCTTTCCAACTGCCTTTTCAACAGAGCTAAACTGAAAGCTTCTAAGTACGTTTTTAAACCATTTTTTATACTGGATTTTTATATCAGTATCTGTGCATCTTATTCTTTATAGTAGTGTCTATTACATGCAGTTATATGAAAATGAGTGTATACTGTCCCTTTAAAGGGACAGTCTACACCAGAATTTTTATTGTTTTAAAAGATAGATAATCCCTTTATTACCCATTCCCCAGTTTTGCATAACCAACACAGTTATAATAATATACTTTTAACCTCTGTGATTATCTTGTATCTAAGCCTCTGCAAACTGCCCCTTTCTCCAACATAGGTGTGTCCGGTCCACGGCGTCATCCTTACTTGTGGGATATTCTCTTCCCCAACAGGAAATGGCAAAGAGCCCAGCAAAGCTGGTCACATGATCCCTCCTAGGCTCCGCCTACCCCAGTCATTCTCTTTGCCGTTGTACAGGCAACATCTCCACGGAGATGGCTTAGAGTTTTTTAGTGTTTAACTGTAGTTTTTCATTATTCAATCAAGAGTTTGTTATTTTAAAATAGTGCTGGTACGTACTATTTACTCAGAAACAGAAAAGAGATGAAGAATTCTGTTTGTATGAGGAAAATGATTTTAGCAACCGTAACTAAAATCCATGGCTGTTCCACACAGGACTGTTGAGAGCAATTAACTTCAGTTGGGGGAACAGTTTGCAGTCTCTTGCTGCTTGAGGTATGACACATTCTAACAAGACGATGTAATGCTGGAAGCTGTCATTTTCCCTATGGGATCCGGTAAGCCATGTTTATTACGATTGTAAATAAGGGCTTCACAAGGGCTTATTTAAACTGTAGACTTTTTTTGGGCTAAATCGATTGATATTAACACTTATTTAGCCTTGAGGAATCATTTATTCTGGGTATTTTGATTTAATAATATCGGCAGGCACTGTTTTAGACACCTTATTCTTTAGGGGCTTTCCCAAAGCATAGGCAGAGTCTCATTTTCGCGCCGGTGTTGCGCACTTGTTTTTGAGAGGCATGGCATGCAGTCGCATGTGAGAGGAGCTCTGATACTTATAAAAGACTTCTGAAGGCGTCATTTGGTATCGTATTCCCCTTTGGGTTTGGTTGGGTCTCAGCAAAGCAGATACCAGGGACTGTAAAGGGGTTTAAAGCTTAAAACGGCTCCGGTTCCGTTATTTTAAGGGTTAAAGCTTCCAAAATTGGTGTGCAATATTTTCAAGGCTTTAAGACGCTGTGGTGAAAATTTGGTGAATTTTGAACAATTCCTTCATGTTTTTTCGCAATTGCAGTAATAAAGTGTGTTCAGTTTAAAATTTAAAGTGACAGTAACGGTTTTATTTTAAAACGTTTTTTGTACTTTCTGATCAAGTTTATGCCTGTTTAACATGTCTGAACTACCAGATAGACTGTGTTCTGAATGTGGGGAAGCCAGAATTCCTATTCATTTAAATAAATGTGATTTATGTGATAATGACAATGATGCCCAAGATGATTCCTCAAGTGAGGGGAGTAAGCATGGTACTGCATCATTCCCTCCTTCGTCTACACGAGTCTTGCCCACTCAGGAGGCCCCTAGTACATCTAGCGCGCCAATACTCCTTACTATGCAACAATTAACGGCTGTAATGGATAATTCTGTCAAAAACATTTTAGCCAAAATGAACCCTTGTCAGCGTAAGCGTGGCTGCTCTGTTTTAGTTACTGAAGAGCATGACGACGCTGATATTAATATCTCTGAAGGGCCCCTAACCCAATCTGAGGGGGCCAGGGAGGTTTTGTCTGAGGGAGAAATTACTGATTTAGGGAACATTTCTCAGCAGGCTGAATCTGATGTGATTACATTTAAATTTAAATTGGAACATCTCCGCATTTTGCTTAAGGAGGTATTATCCACTCTGGATGATTGTGAAAATTTAGTCATCCCAGAGAAACTATGTAAAATGGACAAGTTCCTAGAGGTGCCGGGGCTCCCAGAAGCTTTTCCTATACCCAAGCGGGTGGCGGACATTGTTAATAAAGAATGGGAAAGGCCCGGTATTCCTTTCGTCCCTCCCCCCATATTTAAAAAATTGTTTCCTATGGTCGACCCCAGAAAGGACTTATGGCAGTCAGTCCCCAAGGTCGAGGGAGCGGTTTCTACTTTAAACAAACGCACCACTATTCCCATAGAGGATAGTTGTGCTTTCAAAGATCCTATGGATAAAAAATTAGAAGGTTTGCTTAAAAAGATGTTTGTTCAGCAGGGTTACCTTCTACAACCCATTTCATGCATTGTCCCTGTCACTACAGCCGCATATTTCTGGTTTGATGAACTGCTTAAGGTGCTCGATAGTGACTCTCCTCCTTATGAGGAGATTATGGACAGAATCAATGCTCTCAAATTGGCTAATTCTTTCACTCTAGACGCCTCTTTGCAATTGGCTAAGTTAGCGGCTAAGAACTCTGGGTTTGCTATTGTGGCGCGCAGAGCGCTTTGGTTGAAATCTTGGTCGGCTGATGCGTCTTCCAAGAACAAGCTACTAAACATTCCTTTCAAGGGGAAAACGCTGTTTGGTCCTGACTTGAAAGAGATTATTTCTGATATCACTGGGGGTAAGGGCCACGCCCTTCCTCAGGATCGGCCCTTCAAGGCAAAAAATAGACCTAATTTTCGTCCCTTTCGTAAAAACGGACCAGCCCAAGGTGTTACGTCCTCTAAGCAAGAGGGTAATACTTCTCAGGCCAAGCCAGCTTGGAGACCAATGCAAGGCTGGAACAAGGGAAAGCAGGCCAAGAAACCTGCCACTGCTACCAAGACAGCATGAAATATTGGCCCCCGATCCGGGACCGGATCTGGTGGGGGGCAGACTCTCTCTCTTCGCTCAGGCTTGGGCAAGAGATGTTCTGGATCCTTGGGCGCTAGAAATAGTCTCCCAGGGTTATCTTCTGGAATTCAAGGGACTTCCCCCAAGGGGGAGGTTCCACAAGTCGCAGTTGTCTTCAGACCACATAAAAAGACAGGCGTTCTTACATTGTGTAGAAGACCTGTTAAAAATGGGAGTGATTCATCCTGTTCCATTAAGAGAACAAGGGATGGGGTTCTACTCCAATCTGTTCATAGTTCCCAAAAAAGAGGGAACGTTCAGACCAATCCTAGATCTCAAGATCTTAAACAAATTTCTCAAGGTCCCATCGTTCAAGATGGAAACCATTCGAACTATCCTTCCTTCCATCCAGGAAGGTCAATTTATGACCACGGTGGATTTAAAGGATGCGTATCTACATATTCCTATCCACAAGGAACATCATCGGTTCCTAAGGTTTGCATTCCTGGACAAACATTACCAGTTCGTGGCGCTTCCTTTCGGATTAGCCACTGCTCCAAGGATTTTCACAAAGGTACTAGGGTCCCTTCTAGCGGTGCTAAGACCAAGGGGCATTGCAGTAGTACCTTACCTGGACGACATTCTGATTCAAGCGTCGTCCCTTCCTCAAGCAAAGGCTCACACGGACATTGTCCTGGCCTTTCTCAGATCTCACGGCTGGAAAGTGAACGTGGAAAAGAGTTCTCTATCCCCGTCAACAAGGGTTCCCTTCTTGGGAACAATTATAGACTCCTTAGAAATGAGGATCTTTCTAACAGAGGCCAGAAAAACAAAGCTTCTGGACTCTTGTCGGATACTTCATTCCGTTCCTCTTCCTTCCATAGCTCAGTGCATGGAAGTGATCGGGTTGATGGTGGCGGCGATGGACATAGTTCCTTTTGCGCGCATTCATCTAAGACCATTACAACTGTGCATGCTCAGTCAGTGGAATGGGGACTATACAGACTTGTCTCCGAAGATACAAGTAAATCAGAGGACCAGAGACTCACTCCGTTGGTGGCTGTCCCTGGACAATCTGTCTCAAGGGATGATGTTCCACAGACCAGAGTGGGTCATTGTCACGACCGACGCCAGTCTGATAGGCTGGGGCGCGGTCTGGGGATCCCTGAAAGCTCAGGGTCTTTGGTCTCGGGAAGAATCTCTTCTACCGATAAATATTCTGGAACTGAGAGCGATATTCAATGCGCTCCAGGCCTGGCCCCAGCTTGCGAGGACCAGGTTCATACGGTTTCAATCAGACAACATGACGACTGTTGCGTACATCAACCATCAGGGGGGAACAAGGAGTTCCCTAGCGATGGAAGAAGTAACCAAAATTATTCTTTGGGCGGACTCTCACTCCTGCCACCTGTCTGCTATCCACATCCCAGGAGTGGAAAATTGGGAAGCGGATTTTCTGAGTCGTCAGACATTGCATCCGGGGGAGTGGGAACTCCATCCGGAAATCTTTGCCCAAGTCACTCACCTGTGGGGCATTCCAGACATGGATCTGATGGCCTCTCGTCAGAACTTCAAAGTTCCTTGCTACGGGGCCAGATCCAGGGATCCCAAGGCGGCTCTAGTGGATGCACTAGTAGCACCTTGGACCTTCAAACTAGCTTATGTGTTCCCGCCATTTCCTCTCATCCCCAGGCTGATAGCCAGGATCAAGCAGGAGAGGGCGTTGGTGATCTTGATAGCTCCTGCGTGGCCACGCAGGACTTGGTATGCAGATCTGGTGAATATGTCATCGGCTCCACCTTGGAAGCTACCTTTGAGACGAGACCTTCTTGTTCAGGGTCCGTTCGAACATCCGAATCTGGTTTCACTCCAGCTGACTGCTTGGAGATTGAACGCTTGATTTTATCGAAGCGAGGATTCTCAGATTCTGTGATCGATACTCTTGTTCAGGCCAGAAAGCCTGTGACTAGAAAGATTTACCACAAAATTTGGAAAAAATATATCTGTTGGTGTGAATCTAAAGGATTCCCTTGGGACAAGGTTAAGATTCCTAGGATTCTATCCTTCCTTCAAGAAGGATTGGAAAAAGGATTATCTGCAAGTTCCCTGAAGGGACAGATTTCTGCCTTGTCGGTATTACTTCACAAAAAGCTGGCAGCTGTGCCAGATGTTCAAGCCTTTGTTCAGGCTCTGGTTAGAATCAAGCCTGTTTACAAACCTTTGACTCCTCCTTGGAGTCTCAATTTAGTTCTTTCAGTTCTTCAGGGGGTTCCGTTTGAACCCTTACATTCCGTTGATATTAAGTTATTATCTTGGAAAGTTTTGTTTTTAGTTGCGATTTCTTCTGCTAGAAGAGTCTCAGAATTATCTGCTCTGCAGTGTTCTCCTCCTTATCTGGTGTTCCATGCAGATAAGGTGGTTTTACGTACTAAACCTGGTTTTCTTCCAAAAGTTGTTTCTAACAAAAACATTAACCAGGAGATTATCGTACCTTCTCTGTGTCCAAAACCAGTTTCAAAGAAGGAACGTTTGTTGCACAATTTGGATGTTGTTCGCGCTCTAAAATTCTATTTAGATGCTACAAAGGATTTTAGACAAACATCTTCCTTGTTTGTTGTTTATTCAGGTAAAAGGAGAGGTCAAAAAGCAACTTCTACCTCTCTCTCTTTTTGGATTAAAAGCATCATCAGATTGGCTTACGAGACTGCCGGACGGCAGCCTCCCGAAAGAATCACAGCTCATTCCACTAGGGCTGTGGCTTCCACATGGGCCTTCAAGAACGAGGCTTCTGTTGATCAGATATGTAGGGCAGCGACTTGGTCTTCACTGCACACTTTTACCAAATTTTACAAGTTTGATACTTTTGCTTCTTCTGAGGCTATTTTTGGGAGAAAGGTTTTGCAAGCCGTGGTGCCTTCCATTTAGGTGACCTGATTTGCTCCCTCCCTTCATCCGTGTCCTAAAGCTTTGGTATTGGTTCCCACAAGTAAGGATGACGCCGTGGACCGGACACACCTATGTTGGAGAAAACAGAATTTATGTTTACCTGATAAATTTCTTTCTCCAACGGTGTGTCCGGTCCACGGCCCGCCCTGGTTTTTTTTTTAATCAGGTCTGATATTTTATTTTCTTTAACTACAGTCACCACGGTACCATATGGTTTCTCCTATGCAAATATTCCTCCTTAACGTCGGTCGAATGACTGGGGTAGGCGGAGCCTAGGAGGGATCATGTGACCAGCTTTGCTGGGCTCTTTGCCATTTCCTGTTGGGGAAGAGAATATCCCACAAGTAAGGATGACGCCGTGGACCGGACACACCGTTGGAGAAAGAAATTTATCAGGTAAACATAAATTCTGTTTTTTTCAGTTCTTTTGACAGACTTGCAGTCTAGCCAATCAGTGCCTGCTCCCAGATAACTTCACGTGCACGAGCACAGTGTTATCTATATGAAATATGTGAACTAACACCCTCTAGTGGTGAAAAACTGTTAAAATGCATTTGAAAAGAGGTGAGCTTCAAGGTCTAAGAAATTAGCATTTGAACCTCCTAGGTTAAGCTTTCAACTAAGAATAGCAAGAGAACAAACACAATTGGTGATAAAAGTGAATTGGAAAATTGTTTAAAATTACATGCTCTATCTGAATCATGAAAGTTTATTTTGGCCTAGACTGTCCCTTTAAGGCTTGTGAGCCAAGCAGTGCTTTTATTTGCGATTTGCCTGCTCTGGGTAATAGACGGTAATGCCATTTTTTTAAAACAAAACAGTATGTTTAATCTGGCACCTTTTTTCTCTACAGAGAAATGTTGCGCACTTTATTTTCAGTCCGGTCACGTGACACCCGCACATCCGGTTTAGCGGAGCGGTGCCGTTGCAAACAGACTGATACGCAGTAGAATTCAGCTCTTCAAGTGGAGGCTGCATTTGGTGTCTATGAGCGGATCGTATTGCTGAGCAAGTCGGGACTTCATTCCTATTACTAGTGTCGTATTATCTTGGCAGTAGGAACCTCCGTTATTTTCCTCATTTGATTTTTGATCTTTATTAAAGTTTTAAAGCATTTTTTTTTTTTTTTACTTTGTAGAAATTGTTAGCTATAGAAGCTTAGAACAGGATCAGTCCAGCTCCATGGATAAATGTTTAGATGCCCAAATTGTTTTGCCTATGCAATTTTGTTCTTCTTGTTTATCTAAGACTTTAAAATATACTCCCTTCTGAGCCTAATGTCTCTCAGTATAATGCTGTGCGTGACATGCCTCAGCTTTCTCCTCAATCGTCTTCAAGCCTTAGTTGTTTCTCATACTGTGCCTTCTGTGTCCTCTCATCCACCTGGGGGTGCTTATTTACCTGGGGATTTTGCCTCACAGGTTTTTTCTGCAGTAACAGTGGCTTTGTCAGCTTTCCCTTCATTGGGTAAGCATATGAGAAAATCAAAACACTTGCCTGATGCTAAGGTTTCTGAGTGTAGAACTGCATTAGCCACTCTTGCTCAGATGTCTGATGAAGAGAATACTTCAGTAGCTTCTGAAGGTGAGATCTCAGACTCTGACACTTTAGCAAAAAGATCTTCAGAATCTGAAGAAGTTAATTTTAGATTTAAGCTTGAGCACCTCCGATTACTATTGAAGGATGTTCTAGCTACTTTTGACGACTCTGGAAAGGCGGTTGCTGTCAACCCCACGAAGTCTTTAAAGTTGGATAGAGTCTGATTCCCCATATTCTGAGGAGTTTTTTCTGGTACCAAGGAAGATGTCTGAAATTATTGCTCAGAAATGGGATAAACCAGGGGTTCCTTTTTCCCCTTCCCCTGTTTTTAAGAAGATGTTTCCTGTGGCTTACTCTATTCGTGACTCATGGCGCACTGTTCCTAAAGTATAAGGAGCTATTTCCACTCTTGCTAAGAGAACTACCATTTCTATATAGGATAGTTATTTTAAGGACCCAATGGTCAAGAAGCTAGAGGCTTACTTAAAAAAGATGTATGTCCATCAAGGGTTACAGTGGCAACCAGCAGCGAGTATTGCTACGGTTGCAGAAGCTGTATCTTATTGGTGCAATGCATTATCTGATCTTATCTCAGAGGAAACTACAGTAGAGGAGATCCAAGATAGGATCAAAGCTCTTAAATTGGCCAATACTTTTATCTGTGATGCCAATATGCACATAATTTGTCTGGGTGCTAAGATGTCTAGCTTCACAGTCCTGCTCTGGAATAAGGGAAAACAAAGCAAGAAGCTTTCTGCTGACTCTAAATCATCATGAAGGTTCCTCCCCCGATTTCAGTGTTGATCAGGTGGGGGGCAGGCTTTATCTTTTTTGTCAAGCCTGGATATGCGATGTCCCAGACCCTTGGGCGGTGGACATAGTATCTCAGGGTTACAGAATGGGATTCAAGTCTCCCAGGGGCAGGTTTCTCCTGTCAGGATTATCCTCAAACCAAATAAAGAAGGAAGCCTTCTTAAACTGTGTAAAAGACCTATACTCTCTGGGAATTATTGTTCCTGTCCCTCTAGCAGAACAGGGTCTAGGATTCTACTCAAATCTATTTGTGGTTCCCAAAAAGGAGGGAAGTTTTCGACCAATTTTAGACCTCAAGTGTCTAAACAAATTCCTCAGGGTTCCGTCTTTCAAGTTGGAAACTATTCATTCCATTCTTCCTTTGATACAGGCAGGTCAGTTTATGACTACCATAGACCTGAAGGACGCATGCCTTCACATTCCCATTCACAGGGAACATCATCAGTATTTCAGGTTTGCCTTTCTGGACAAGCAGTTCCAATTTGTTGCACTTCCATTTGGTCTGGCCACGGCTCCCAGAATATTCACAAAGGTTCTGGGAGCACTTTTGACTGTGATCAGATCCCAGGGAATTGCTGTAGCACCTTATCTAGACAACATTTTGGTTCAGGCATCATCTTTTCAACTAGCCCAATCTCATACAAAGATGCTGTTGTCTTTTCTACGTTCCCATGGGTGGAAGGTGAATTTGGAAAAGAGTTCTTGTTCCATCTCCCAAGTGTGTTTCCTAGGACTATAATAGATTCCCGGTCCATGAAGATTTTTCTGACAGAGGTCAGAAAAGACAACACAAGATTCTTGCTTCCTGCCTTTCATCCATCTGTGGCCCAATGCATGGAGGTGATTGGACTGATGGTGGCATCCATGGACATCATTCCTTTTGCTAGGTTCCATCTACGCCCACTGCAGCTTTGTATGCTCCGTCAATGGAATGGAGATCATTCGGATTTAACTCAAAGGATAAATCTGGACCCTCTGACAAGAGACTCTCTCTCGTGGTGGATATCACAGGAACATCTGTCTTGGGGCACTTACTTTCTGAGACCTTCCTGGGAAATTGTGACTACGGACGCCTGTCAGGCTAGGGTGCTGTTTGGGTACCTCTAACTGCTCAGGGCCTGTGGTCTCGGGAAGATTCCTCTCTTCCCATAAACATCTTGGAGTTGAGAGCGATCTTAAGTGCCCTATTAGTGTGACCTCAACTTTCGTTGGTCCGGTTTATAAGATTTCAATCGGACAACATAACCTCAGTGGCTTACATCAGTTCCTTAGCCATGTAGAAGGTGACTCGAATTCTGCAGTGGACAGGAGCCCACGATTGTCTCCTATCTGCCATCTACATTCCAGGAGTGGACAACTGGGAAGCAGATTTTCTGAGCAGACAGACCTTTCATCCCAGGGAGTGGGCTCTCCATCCGGAAGTGTTCTCTCAGATAACCCTCAAGTGGGGGGTTCCAGAGTTGGATCTGATGGCGTCTCGCCAAAACGCCAAGGTTCCAAAGTATGGTTCAAGGTCAAGAGATCCTCAGGCCGTTCTGATAGATGCTTTAGCGGTTCCTTGGAGGTTTTCTCTGTCTTATCTGTTTCCTCTGTTTTGATACGAGCGATGACTCGTGGACGGAGAGCAAACAGGAGAGAGCATCAGTGATTCTAATAGCTTCTGCATGGCCTTGCAGGATCTGGTTTGAGGATCTGGTGAGAATGTCATCTCTACCTACTTGGTTACCTCAGAGGAAAGACCTTCTACTTCAGGATCCTTTCCTCCATCCTAACCTAGATTCTCTGAAGCTAATTGCTTGGAGATTGAACGCCTAATTCTGCTAAATGTGGTTTTCGGAAGCGGTCATTGAAACTATGATTTAGGTCCGAAAAACGGTTACTCGTAAATGACGTTAATATCTTTTATTGGTGTGAATCTAAGGGGTTCTCCTGGAGCTGGGTGAGGATTCCCTGGATTTTGTCTTTTCTAGATCACTTGGCTGCCTGGCTACCTTATTTCCTTTCCTCAGACACCCCTGCCCTCATTCTTGGCGACTTCAACATCCTTCTTGACAATCCTACTGCCTCATCTGCAAAACAACTTCTGCAACTCACTTCCTCTTTCGGTTTGTCACAATGGACTGATTCTCCCACTCACAAAGATGGTCACTCTCTTGACCTGATTTTTAGCTATCGATGCACTCTCCCAAACTTCACAAACTCCCTCTTTCTGACCATCATATCCTTACTTGCAACATATCATCCCTCCCTACAACTCTCCCTCTTTCTACTCCTCACACCAAACTTACCAGAAGCATTATGTCATTAGGTCAGCAACAGCTTGCCAATTCCCTCAAACCTCTCCTCTCATCCTTCTCCTCATTTTCCTGCCCTGAACAATCTATCTGCCACTATAATTCCACCCTTATATCCGTCCTTGACATTCTCACCCCTTACCATAGCTTGGAAATCACACACTCATCCTCAGCCCTGGCATACTCCTCTGACATGGTACCTACGCAGATGTTCCCGTACTGCTGAGCGGCACTGGAGAAAATCTTGGAGTTCAGCTGATATTCTTCATTACAAATTCATCTTGAACTCCTACTATTCTGCCCTTAATCTCCATAAGCAACGCTATTTCTCTACTCTTATCGCTAATCTTTCTTCAAACCCAAAACGTCTGTTCTCCACTTTCAATGCTTTCCCCCCACCTCCTAATACAACTTCTCTGTCAGCTCAAGACTCTGCCAGCCAGTTCAATAACAAAATCGACTCCATCAGAAATGAAATCAGCTCTCAACATAATTCCATTCTCTCCCCCCCTCAAATGCTCTCAATCAACCACAACCCACATAACCTTAAACTTAGCTCATTCTCCCCTGTTACTGAGGAAGAAGTTTCGGCACTTATACTGCGCTCTCACCTCACTACCTGTCCCCTTGACCCTATCCCCTCACAGCTACTACCCTCCCTCTCTGCTACCCTTACCCCTATACTAACACACATTTTCAACCTCTCTCTCAGCACCGGTATATTTCCCTCATCGCTGAAACATGCACTGGTCACACCTATCCTCAAAAAACCTTCCCTTGATCCTACCTCCCCATCCAACTCCCACCCTATTTCCCTCCTCCCTCTTGCCTCAAAGCTTCTCGAAAAAAAGAGTATATGCACGCCTATCCTATTTCCTTACGTTAAACACCCTTCTTGAACCACTGCAATCTGGATTTCGTCCCCATCACTCCACAGAGACAGCAATTGTTAAGGTTACCAATGACCTACTTACAGCAAAATCAAAAGGCCACTTCTCTCTGCTTATCCTCCTTGATCTGTCCGCAGCCATTGACACTGTTGACCACCCTCTTTTGCTCCAAACCCTCCAATCCTTCGGCATCTGTGACACAGTCCTTTTGTGGCTCTCTTCCTACCTGTCAAACTGTACCTTTATTTTAGCCTTCTCTGGGGCCTCCGCTGCCCCGTCACCACTTTCTGACGGAGTACCGCAAGGCTCTGTTCTTGGTCCCCTTCTCTTCTCAATCTACACGTCATCACTAGGTTCCCTAATAAAGTCCCACGGTTTCCAATATCATTTGTATGCCGATCACACCCAAATCTACTTCTCTGCACCAGACCTATCTGCTTCCTTGCTAACCCATGTCACTAACTGTCTTTCTCACATCTCTTGGATGTCCTCTCACTACCTCAAGCTAAATCTCTCCAAAACTGAGCTCATTTCTCCTACATTGGTGTATCCGGTCCACGACTTCATCCTTACTTGTGGGATATTCTCATTCCCTACAGGAAGTGGCAAAGAGAGCACACAGCAGAGCTGTCCATATAGCTCCCCGTCTGGCTCCGCCCCTCAGTCATTCTCTTTGCCGCTCTGAACAAGTAGCATCTCCACGGGGGTGGTAAAGAGTATGTGGTGTTAGTTGTAGTTTTTATTTCTTCTATCAAGAGTTTATTTTAAAATAGTGCCAGTTTGTACTATTTACTCTATAACAGAAAGTGATGAAGATTTCTGTTAAAAGAGGAGTATGATTTTAGCACCAGTAACTAAATCCATTGCTGTTCCCACGCAGGACTGTTGAAACCAGAGAACTTCAGTTGGGGGGAACAGTTTGCAGGCTTATCTGCTTCAGGTATGATCAGTCATTTTTCTAACAAGACCAAGTAATGCTAGAAGACTGTCAGTTATCCCTTCTGGGATAGGTAAGCCATTTTCTTAGACTCAGTAACAGAATTAAGGCTTATAACTAGGGCTCTATGCTGGTTGACACTATTGTGGGCTAAGTCGATTACTTTTTATCATGTTTATGTGACATTTTAAGTGTTTTTCAGACTTGAAACACTTTTGGGGAATTTTATTTACGCCTGGCAGTTGTTTAGACACCTAATCTTGTCAGAAAGGCCCCTTCACTCTGGAATGCAGAGAGGAGGCCTCATTTTCGCGCCTCAGTTGCGCAGTTGCTTTTCACTAGGCAGTTCTTGCAGCTTCACGTGGAGTATCCAGAGGCTTGGAAAAGGACTTCAGAGAGGCTTATTACTTATTTGAATAACCCCTAAGGAAGGTAAACGCCGCAGTAGAGACTGTGGCATGGGACAGTAGTGTCTTTAACCGGTTAATTACTGTTATTAGCTCCGGTTTGGGCGTTTAAGGGTTAAATTGTCTGAAAATTGGTGTGCAATACTTTCAAAGCATTAAGACACTGTGATGAAAATTTCATAAAGATTGGATATTTCTTTGATGGTTTTCTGACGTTTCAGTAATAAAGTGTACACTTTTATTATTTAAAGAGACCGTAACAGTTTTGTATAAAATAATTTTTATTGCATTAAAACTCTGCCTAAGTCTGTCTAACATGTCTGTGCCTTCAGATAGCCTATGTTCTGTGTGCATGGAGGCCAAGGTGGTTCCCCCATTAAATGTATGTGTAAAGTGCACAATAGCGTCCAAACAGATAAAGGACAGTACTGTCACTTTTAAAAATGTTGCCCAAGATGATTCTTTAAATGAAGGTAGTGGGGATAGTTCATCATCCTCTCCTTCTGTGTCAACGCCAGCTTTGCCCGCGCAAGCGATACCTAGTACATCTGACACGCCTATGGCTGTTACTATGCAGCAATTAGCAGCAGTAATGGATAATTCTTTAGCAGCCTTTTTATCCAAACTGCCAGTTTTTCCTAGAAAGCGTGATTGCTCAGTTTTAAATACAGAGGATGAGCAAGCAGACGCAGGGGATAATTCATCTGTGGTACCCTCACATCAATCTGAGTTGGCGGTGAGGGAGGGCCTGTCTGAGGGAGAAATTTCTGACACAGGAAAAGTTTCTCAGCAGGCAGAGACTGATACCATTGCATTTAAATTTAAACTAGAACACCTCCGCGCCCTACTTAAGGAGGTGCTAGCTACACTTGATGATTGTGATCCTTTGGTGATTCCAGAAAAATTGTGCAAAATGGACACATTTTTAGAAGTCCCAGTGCACTCTGATGCGTTTCCGATACCCAAGAGGGTGGCGGATATAGTGACTAAGGAGTGGGAGAAGCCAGGTGTACCATTTGTTCCCCCTCCTATATTTAAGAAAATGTTCCCCATTGTTGACCCCAGAAGGGACGCATGGCAGACGGTCCCTAAGGTAGAGGGGGCAGTTTCAATATTAGCTAAGCGCACAACTATACCAATAGAGGACAGTTGCGCTTTCAAAGATCCTATGGATAAAAAATTAGAAGGGTTACTTAAGAAAATTTTTGTTCAGCAAGGTTTCCTTCTGCAACCAATTTCGTGCATTATTCCTGTCACCACGGCGGCGTCTTTTTGGTTCGATGAACTAGAAAATTCGCTCCAGAAGGAGACGCCTTATGATGAGGTCATGGACAGAATTTACGCACTGAAGTTTTAGATGCCGCTTTTCAATTAGCAAAATTAGCGGCGAAAAATTCAGGTTCTGCAATAGTGGCGCGCAGAGCGCTTTGGCTAAAATCTTGGTCGGCGGATGTGTCGTCCAAAACAAAATTGCTTAATATTCCTTTCAAGGGTAAGACCCTATTCGGGCCAGAATTGAAAGAGATTATTTCAGACATCACTGGGGGAAAGGGCCATGCCCTTCCACAGGATAGACCTTTCAAAGCAAAAAATAAGTAATTTTCGTTCTTTTTGCAATTTCAGGAACGGACCGGCTCCTAGCTCTACAGCCTCTAGACAAGAGGGTAACGCATCCCAGCCCAAACCAGCATGGAAACCATTGCAAGGCTGGAACAAGGGAAAACAGGCCAAAAAGCCTGCTGCTGCTATCAAATCAGCATGAAAGGATAGCCCCCGATCCGGGACCGGATCTGGTAGGGGCAGACTCTCTCTCTCTCTTTGCTCAGGCTTGAGCAAGAGATGTCCCAGACCCCTGGGCTTTAGAGATTGTCTCTCAGGGGTATCTCCTAGAATTCAAGGACCTTCCTCCAAAGGTAAGGTTTCACATGTCTCGCTTGTCTTTAGACCAGACAAAGAGACGGGCATTCTTACATTGCGTAGAAGACCTTTTAAAGATGGGAGTGATACACCCAGTTCAAAAAGCAGAAAAAGGACTGGGTTTTTACTCAAACCTGTTTGTAGTTCCCAAAAAGGAGGGAACGTTCAGGCCAATTCTGGATTTAAAAATCCTAAACAAATTCCTCAGAGTTCCATCATTCAAAATGGAAACTATTCGAACAATTTTACCAATGATCCTGAAGGGTCAATACATGACTACCGTGGACCTAAAGGATGCATACCTGCATATTCCGATCCACAAGGTTCACCATCAGTTCGCCTTCCTGGACAAACATTATCAGTTTGTGGCTCTTCCCTTCGGATGGGCCACTGCTCCAAGAATTTTCACAAAGGTGTTAGGGTCCCTTCTTGCAGTGCTAAGGCCAAGGGGCATTGCGGTAGCACCTTACCTAGACGACATCTTAATTCAGGCGTCGTCCTTCCACAAAGCAAAGGCTCATACGGATATTGTTCTAGCCTTTCTAAGGTCTCACGGGTGGAAGGTGAACGTGGAAAAGAGTTCTCTGTCCCCGGTCACAAGGGTTCCCTTCCTGGGAACAATAATAGACTCGGTAGAGATGAAAATTTTTCTGACGGAGGTCAGGAAGTCAAAACTTTCAAATGCTTGTCGAGTTCTTCATGCCATTCCTCAGCCTTCTGTGGCTCAGTGCATGGAGGTAATCGGTCTAATGGTTGCGGCAATGGACGTAGTCCCTTTTGCCAGAATTCATCTCAGACCACTGCAACTGTGCATGCTCAAGCAGTGGAATGGGGATTATGCAGATTTGTCTCCCCAGATACAAATGGACCAGAGAACCAGAGACTCGCTCCTCTGGTAGTTGTCTCAGGATCACCTGTCTCAGGGAATGAGTTTCCGCAGACCGGAGTGGATCATTGTCACGACCGACGCCAGTCTCTTAGGCTGGGGCACGGTCTGGGACTCCCTGAAAACTCAGGGTCTATGGTCTCGGGAAGAATCTCTTCTCCCGATAAACATTTTGGAACTAAGAGCTATATTCAATGCGCTCCTGGCATGGCCTCAACTAGCGGAGGCCAAATTCATAAGATTTCAGTCGGACAACATGACGACTGTAGCGTACATCAATCATCAGGGGGGAACAAAGAGTTCCCTGGCGATGAGGGAGGTATTCAGGATCATCAATTGGGCAGAGGATCACTCCTGCCACCTATCAGCAATTCACATCCCAGGTGTAGACAACTGGGAAGCGGATTATCTGAGTCGTCAGACTTTCCATCCAGGGGAGTGGGAACTTCATCCGGAGGTTTTTGCCCAGTTAACTCAACTATGGGGCATTCCAGATCTGGATCTGATGGCGTCTCGGCAGAACTCCAAGGTTCCACGCTACAGGTCCAGGGATCCCAAGGCGACATTGGTAGATGCCTTAGTGGCGCCTTGGTCGTTCAATCTAGCTTATGTCTTTCCACCGTTTCCTCTCCTCCCCAGGCTAGTAGCCAGGATCAAACAGGAGAAGGCTTCGGTAATTCTAATAGCTCCTGCGTGGCCACGCAGGACTTGGTATGCAGACCTGGTGAATATGTCATCGGCTCCACCATGGAAGCTACCTTTGAGACAGGACCTTCTAGTACAAGGTCCATTCGAACATCCAAACCTAGTTTCTCTGCAACTGACTGCTTGGAGATTGAACGCTTGACTCTATCTCAGCGTGGGTTTTCGGAATCAGTTATAGATACTCTGGTTCAGGCCAGAAAACCTATAACCAGGAGAATTTACCATAAAATATGGCAGAAATATCTCTGTTGGTGCGAATCAAAGGGTTACTCATGGAGTAAAATTAGGATTCCAAGGATACTTTCCTTTCTCCAAGAGGGATTGGAGAAAGGTCTGTCAGCTAGTTCTCTAAAAGGACAGATATCTGCTCTGTCTGTCTTGTTGCACAAACGTCTGGCAGCCGTGCCAGATGTTCAGGCGTTAGTCAGAATCAAGCCTGTCTACAGACCTGTGACTCCTCCATGGAGTCTAAACTTAGTTCTTTCAGTTCTTCAAGGGGTTCAGTTTGAACCTTTACATTCCATAGATATTAAGTTACTATCTTGGAAAGTTTTGTTTTTGGTTGCTATTTCTTCTGCTAGAAGAGTTTCTGAATTGTCGGCTTTGCAATGTAATTCACCCTATCATGTGTTTCATATGGATAAGGTAGTTTTACGTACCAAGCCTGGTTTTCTTCCAAAAGTGGTTTCCAATAGGAATATTAAGCAGGAAATAGTTGTTCCTTCTCTGTGTCCAAATCCAGTTTCTAAAAAGGAACGTTTGTTACACAATCTAGATGTGGTTCGTGCTTTAAAATTCTATCTAGAAGCAACAAAGGATTTCAGACAGACATCATCCTTGTTTGTCGCCTATTCTGGTAAGAGGAGAGGTCAGAAAGCTACTGCTACCTCTCTCTCCTTCTGGCTTAAAAGCATCATCCGATTGGCTTATGAGACTGCCGGACGGCAGCCTCCTGAACGAATTACAGCTCATTCTACTAGAGCTGTGGCTTCCACATGGGCTTTCAAGAACGAGGCTTCTGTTGAACAGATCTGTAAGGCAGCAACGTGGTCTTCTCTGCATACATTTGCCAAATTTTACAAATTCGATACTTATGCTTCTTCGGAGGCTATTTTCGGGAGAAAGGTTTTGCAAGCTGTGGTGCCTCCCGTTTAGGTTACCTGACTTGTTCCCTCCCTTTATCCGTGTCCTAAAGCTTTGGTATTGGTTCCCACAAGTAAGGATGAAGACGTGGACCGGATACACCAATGTAGGAGAAAAAAGAATTTATGTTTACCTGATAAATTTCTTTCTCCTACGGTGTATCCGGTCCACGGCCCACCCTGGCATTTAGTCAGGTTTAAATTTTTATTTTTGTACACTACAGTCACCACTGCACCCTATGGTTCTCCTTTTTCTCCTAACCGTCTGTCGAATGACTGGGGGGCGGAGCCAGAGGGGGAGCTATATGGACAGCTCTGCTGTTTGGTCTCTTTGCCACTTCCTGTAGGGAATGAGAATATCCCACAAGTAAGGATGAAGCCGTGGACCGGATACACCGTAGGAGAAAGAAATTTATCAGGTAAACATAAATTCTGTTTTTCCCCCTTCTTCCAAAATCTCCACCCCCTAATCTCTCTAACTGTCGACAACTCCATCATTACCCCTACCCCGCATACCCGATGTCTTGGGGTCACATTTGACTCAGATCTTTCTTTCATTCCTCACATTCAGTCCTTGGCTAAAGCCTGCCGCTTCCACCTTAAAAACATTTCTAAAATTAGACACTTCCTTACACAAGGCACAACTAAGATTTTAATCCACTCACTCACCTTTACAATCCATAATGAATGCCTCTGCCAGACTCCTCTTTCTTACACGTCGCCCTTCATCTGCCAATCCCTTCACTGGCTTCCTCTTGCCTCTAGGATCAAACACAAAATTCTCACTCTGACATTCAAAGCCCTCAACTGCACTGCTCCCCCCTATATCTCAGACCTTGTCTCCAGATACTCTCCCTCCAGTCCCCTTCGCTCTGCTCATGACCTCCAACTCTCCTCCTATCTGGTTACCTCATCGCACTCCCGTTTACAGGACTTCTCCAGACTGACTCCCATCTTGTGGAACTCTCTGCCTCGTTCCACAAGACTCTCCCCTAATTTTGAAAGCTTCAAGTGCTCCCTAAAGACTCCACTGTTCAGGGATGCATACAACCTACGCTAACCTTACTTTATACCAGTTCCACTCCTCCATTGCTATCCCCTGAAACCCCTTAGCATGTAAGCCTAAGAGTCCAGCTGTTTGTAGATCACCTTCTTAAGAGCTGAATACAACAGTGCAACTCATGGCAGGGCCCTCTACCCATTTGATCCATATAATTATTTTGTTGTACTCCACCTTTGTTTATAGCGCTGCGGAATCTGTTGGCGCTCTACAAATAATTAATAATAATAATGGACTGGATAAGGGTTTATCGGTCAGTTTTCTAAAGGGTCAGATTTCAGCGTTGTCTATCCTTTTGCACAAACCTCTGGCAGATCAACCAGATGTTCAAGTCTTTGTACAGATCCTAAATAGAATCAGGCCTGTGTTTAAACCTGTTGCTCCCCCATGGAGCCTTAATTTAGTTCTTAGTTTTACAGCAGGCTCCGTTTGAGCCTATGCATGTTGTTGATATAAAACTGTTATCCTGGAAGGTTTTGTTTCTTGTGACCATTTCTTCCACTTGCAGAGTGTCTGAGCTTTCAGCTCTGCAGTGTGATTTCCCCCTACATTATTTTTCATGCTGATAAGGCGGTCCTTCGTACTAAATTGGCGATACTCCCTAAGGTAGTATTGATTTGAAACATTAATCAGGATATTGTTGTTCCTTCCCTTTGTCCTAATCCTCCTCAAAAGGAACATTTTTTGGATAACTTGGATGTTGTGCGGGCTCTAAAATTTTACTTACAAGCTACTAAAGATTTTTGGCTATCTTCTGCCCTGTTTGTTGTTTTCTCTGGAAAGCGTAAGGGTCAGAAGGCCACTTCTACTACTCTGTCTCTCTGGTTGAGAAGTTTGATTCGTTTGGCTTATGAGACTGCTTGACAGCAGCCTCCTGAGAGAATTATGACTCATTCCACTAGGGCTGTAGCCTCGTCTTGGGCTTTCAAAAATGAAGCTTCTGTGGAACAGATTTGTAAGGCGGCAACATGGTCCTCTCTGCATACTTTTTCCAAATTTGATACTTTTGCCTCGGCCAAGGCTTCTTTTGGGAGAAGGTTCTCCAAGCGGCGGTGCCTTCTGTTTAGGTCCTCCTGCCTTTTTTCTCCCTCCTTGTTCATTCCGTGTCCATTAGCTTGGGTACTGGTTCCCAGTTCCCACTAGTAATTGGAATGACGTTGTAAACTCTCCATGTCATAGGAAAGAAAACAAAATTTATGTTTACCTGATAAATGTATTTATTTCCGGACATGGAGAGTCCACAACCATGCCATCTATTATAATTCGGCAGTGTTTTTGTGTAAACTTCAGGCACCTTTTCACCCTTGTGTTTTCTTATTTTTCATTTCCTTTGGCTGAATGACTGGGGGTTATGGGTAAGACAGTTATGCTTAACAGCTTTGCTGGGGCATTTTTTGCCTCCTCCTGCTGGCCAGGAGTTGAATATCCCACTAGTAATTGGAATGACGTTGTGGACTCTCCATGACCGGAAAAAGGTAAGTATAAATTTTGTTTTCTTTTTAAGAATACATTTTCTTCTACAAGCACAATTTTTTTTAATTTTATTTCAGTAGTCACCAATAGAGTTGTGGGAGTTGTCCTTATCAGCCAGAGAGTGCTTTATCCCTAGGGAAGTGTATAGAAATATTGTATGCATTTTCTGTTAGTTTCAAAATTTAATGGGGTGGAAAGGTCAAAATTAAAATGTGCATGGGTTAATTTCACTTTTAAATAGAAGCATTTTTGCATTATATTTCCATTAGCAAAAATGCTTCTTAAGTTGCATACAGAAAACGAGAGAAACCAGGGAACAAACAATAGCATAATTTGTTCTATGGCTAATATCCAACCCACACGCAGCCTATTTTTGCCCAGCATGTGCCTTTTTAAAGAGACAAACCTTCCTGTAGTAGGTTATTACTGTTTTCCAGTGGCTTATGCAGCTATGCAGTGAGGCCCGTGCAACACACCACCTCAAAATCAGCAGTGACTTGTATGACACTTAAGTCTTCACAAACACAATACACCACCACCGTCTGTTCTCCTCTGTGCTTGAATACTGGTGCATTGACTCTCAGCATATGTGCGTATGCAGCTGCAAAATGGTAATCATTTTTACTAGAAGCATTTTTGCTAATGGAGGTATATTGAAAAAATGCTTCTATTTCAATTTGAAATACCGATTTAACGTGTAAATATGTAAAATATATGTGGTAGTATTATTAATGTTGTTTTTTTTTACCTTTTTCTAGATAGTATAGTGCACCCTCTAATTTAAAATACTGCATTTAAGACCCTGCAACCTAAATTTGGTCAAAGGAATGAGAATGAGTTATTTCAGATGACTTAAAAATTAGTAAACTGTACAGCATTGACAAAATAGTCAAAACTAATTTTTTTTAATAGTTTTGACTAGAAACATATTTGCAATTAGTTTTTTCTTTAGCAAACAAGTTTAGTAATCGCTATTCACGGTTTCAGCAGCATATGAACATATTCTGCGCATGCTTCATGTACCAGTATTCGATCACTGTGTCTGCTTAAAGAGCCAGTGCTGGTGTGCATAGTGTTAGCAGTGACTTGGTTTGTTACACAAGCTACCACCATCTCTCCGAGCAAGTGCAGCGTTTCAGTGGAGGTGAACGGGGAAATCGCAATATTGGTGATTAGTTTTTACTAGATGCATTTATGCCAAAGCAAAAAAATGCTGCTGTTTAAAATTGATATACTTTCATGCATATTTCAGTGTTAACTATTGTGTCCCTTCAAAGAAGTGAGTTTATCAGTGTAATTCTGCTTGATCTCGCTATCCTCATTTCTTTCAGCCGGTTCAGGGTGGGCGAGTTAAGAGATATTCCTCCCAGCGCCAGCGTCATGTCCCAGAACCTGCTCCCATGCATATTGGCATTATGGAAGGACACTACTATGATCCTCGTAAGTGCCAAATCTGTTCATTTGTGTCTGTTATGTAAATTATTGAATTTTGGTAAAGACTTTAATTATAGGAATCAATTTAAGAGTCATGAGAAGCCAGGGGAAGGGGGCCTGGGGCCGGTCTTCAAACATTTTCAGGGCCAGTCTGATTTCCCAGTCCGGCCCTGATCTTCAGACAACTGGCAAAAGTTTATTTAGCTACAGTATATGCTGCTACTGATGTGTAATAATAAACGGGTGATTGCAGATTACCTTGCCTACCCTGTGTCTATTTTTTCCTACATTACTTTAACCCCTTTTGGTTTTCCTAGCAGGTGGGTCAAATAAAAAAAAAAATTATATATATATATATATATATATATATATATATATATATATCTCTATCTATATATATATATATATATATATATATATATATATATATATATATATATATATATAATTTATATCTCTATCTATATATATATATCTATCTATCTATATATATATATATCTCTATCTATCTATATATATATATATATATATATATACTCTCTCTATCTCTTTTTCACCCGATTAGACACTTCACTCAAATCTATATATATATATATAAACATGTGCTCAATATATACATTCTACATAGAGAGAGATAAGAAAAAAAAATATCACTATAGTTTAATAGTTGGTTAAAATGTCCTAGCCCGGAGGGAGAATGTTACTAGTCCACTCAATATTAAAGATAGGAAAAAGTCATATTTTTTTTTTCCAGTTGTCCAGGACTAGTGGAAATTTAAAGCCCTGTATATATGAATACATAAGTAGGTAGATAGTAGTGTGTATGTGTATAATTATATAATAACTTATTTATTAACTTTTTCAGTCCAATTCCAGGGACCAATATACGCTCACGGCGACGGCCCATCTTCTATGCCTCCTCAGGGTATGATTGTGCCACCAGAAATGCATCTTCCTCATCCAGGTACTTCACCGACAATTCTGTTATGGTCTCTCACCAGAGTGACTTATTAGTAAATAGTTTCCTGGCTTGCTATACATTTTTTTTTTTTTTTACACATTAATTCCAAATATTATTTCCATCTTAATTGGAGGAGAGTCCACTGCTTCATTCATTACTTGTGGGAATTAGGAACCTGGCCACCAGGAGGAGGCAAAGACACCCCAGCTAAAGGCTTAAATACCTCCCCCACTCCCCTCATCCCCCAGTCATTCTTTGCCTTTCGTCACAGGAGGTTGGCAGAGAAGTGTCAGAAGATTCGGAGTTGTCTCTTATGGAGGGTAGTACTCTTCGCAATGGGACTGGAGTTTTAAGTAGTCCTGTCAGCCTCTCAGTAAGAGCATGGGTGAAAGTTAGAGCCTGGAGATGAATGGAGAGTCTCTCTGCGAAACCATCCCGACTCCCAATTAAGAGCTCCATAAGCAATCTGCGTGGACGAGTTTCGCTGCCTGCTGCTCTCAAGTCCATGTCAGGAGCGACGCTACTAACCTGTCACACTTTAAAGGCTGTGTTCCTGTTCCACGGAGTAGATTCTGGTAAGATAGTTACATTATATACATATAACGTAAGAAGACAGTGTCAGTGTGTCTCCTTTTATCTATATAGAGTCAAGGGTTAATACCCCAGGAATGGTGGTTATTTAACAGGGGGGATTTGTGCACAATGTTGTCTACTGTTTATTGTGTTTATGCTGCGACATGTGTGAGATGAGGCTCTGTCAATGTGTGAACAGTTTTTTGAGATGTCGGCGCAGCATTTTTTGGTGCGTTTTCTCTTTAGTGCAGGGGCGGTTCCTGCATGGCTCTCCATGTGACTGGGTGCGGCCTCTTCAATTTCCTCTTTCTTGACTGGTGGTTGCAGTAGACAAAGCGTTTTCTCTGTTGTCCGGGTCATAGGAGGTAGTGAGTGCCCCGGGTATTGGGATATAAAGGTGCCATTTAGCTTATATCTAATCCGTAATAAAGGCGCAAGCTATATAGGACTCTGATATGTTAGAGGGTACTCCCTCTTTAATTAAACCTAACAACTGTGTATATTGTGAGGAGGTCCTGGTTGATCTGCCTGCTCAACTCTGTTCCACGTGCTTTGATAAGATTGCAATATCTAAAAATAACAAAGTATTTAGTACAACTGAGCCATCCACCTCTGAGGGTTCTCCGTCCCACGAGTTGCGTTCCCTACATTCATCTCCGATTGCACATGCAGCTGCCCAGGCCGATCTTAATCCTCCCGTGGGAGGGGCCCTTTGGCCGCCATATTTTGCTGAGCGATTAGACAGTGGTGTCTGCGGCCTTCAATACCTTACCACGCCCTGCGAAGCACAAGCGAAAGGTGAATCATAGCTTTCTGTCCCAGGGGTCATCGACTCCACTGGATGTCTCTGACAGATTATCCACTGAGGAAGACGACTCTGACTCTTTGGGGGACGCTCTTTCTGGGTCGGAATCGGTGACATCTAGGCCTCTGTCTTCGGGGGAGCCAGATTTTAAATTTAAGATGGAGCATTTGCGCTTTCTGCTAAAGGAAGTGCTAGCTATGTTAGAGGTTCCGGAGCCGAAATTGCCGGAGGAACCTTCGATCCCTAAACTAGATAGGGTTTACGAGGACAATGGGGTTCCACAGACCTTCCCGTCCCCATTAAAATGGGTAATATTATTAATAATGAATGGGAGAAACTTGGCTTGTCATTTTCCCCCTCTTCTTCTTTTAAAAATCTGTTCCCCGTTCTGGACTCGCAGCTTGAACTGTGGGGGGCTATTCCTAGGGTGGATGGTGCTATTTCCACTCTCGCTATGCAAACTACTATCCCGCTTCTTTCAAGGAGCCAATGGACAAAAAATTGGAGTCCATGTTAAGGAAAATGTTCCAACTCACTGGGTTCATTTTTTAACCAGCAGCAGCAGTCGCTGTGATGGCTGGAGCTTCTACCTATTGGTGTGACACTCTGCCAGTTATGATCGAGGTGGAGACTCCCCTCAAGTTGATACAGGAACGAATTAGGGCCTTAAGGGTAGCTCATTAGTTTGTCTGTGATGCAAATATGCAGATTATTTGCTTGAATGCCAAGACTTCAGGTTTTTCTGTTCTGGCCCGTAAGGCTCTGTTAAAAGTTAGTCGTGGTCTGCAGACATGACTTCCAAGTCTTGATTACTCTCCCTCCCGTTTCAGGGAAAGGTTCTCTTTGGTCCTGGTTTGGACTCTATTATATCCACGGTTACCGGGGGGGAAGGGTGCTTTCCGACCACAGGATAAGAAAAGTAGGCCTAAGGGTTCTACTTTTGGTCCCTTTCGTTCGGACAAGTCTCAACGCCAGCAGCCTGCCATGAAAACCGAGCCTTCCAAGGGATCTTGGAATCCAGCTCACTCTTGGAACAAGACCAAGCAGAGTAAGAAGCCCGCCGAGACAAAATAGGAATGAAGGGGCGGCCCCCAATCCATCTATAGGTCGCGTAGGGGGCAGACTATCTCTTTTTACAGAGGCCTGTATAAGAGATGTTCAGGACCCTTGGGTTCTGGAGGTCATAGCCCTGGGCTACAGGATAGGATTCAAGACTCATCCGCCCAGAGGCAGATTCCTCCTGTCAAATCTATCTTCAAGACCAGAGAAGAGAGACGCCTTCCTAGGTTGTGTGAGGGATCTCTCCTCTCTGAGTTATCACCCCAGTCCCTCTAGCAGAAAGAGGTCTGGGCTGGGGTATTATTCAAACCTTTTCGTGGTTCCAAAGAAGGAGGGCACTTTTCGCCTAATTCTGGACCTAAAGTGTCTTAAGTTTGTCAGTCCCATTGTTCAAAATTGAGACGATCAGATCGATTCTGCCCCTAGTTCAAGAGGGACAATTTGACAATAGACCTGAAGGATGCTTACCTATCCACGTACCAATCCACAAGGACCCCTTCAAGTTCCTAAGATTCGCATTTCTGGACCAACACTACCAGTTTGTGGCCCTAACATTCGGTCTGGTTCTGGGAGCGCTGCTCGCGGTTGCGAGAGCCAGAGGTATTGCAGCGGCTCCTTATCTGGATGATATCCTGGTCCAGACTCCATCCTTCAGTCTCGCGGAGGATCACTAAAGGGCTCTTATTCTTCTCCTTCGATCCCATGGATGGAAGATCAACAAAAGAAAGAGCTCTCTGGTCCCCACCAATAGGGTGGAATTTCTGGGTACGATAATAGATTCTATTTCCATGAAGATATTCTTGACAGATCAGAGACATTCCAACTGTCTTGCCGTTCAGACCTCTTCAAGGACATCTGTGGCCAGATGTATGGAGGTGATTGGGCTCATGGTATCCAGCATAGATGTCAATCCATTCGCCAGATTCCATCTCAGACCTCTTCAGTTATGCATGTTGAGACAGTGGAACGACGATCACTCAGATCTATCCCAACAGATATTTCTGGACTTACAAACGAGGCAATCCCTCCCTTGGTGGATCCGTCCGGGACAGCTGTCCCAGGGAACATCCTTCCTTAGGCCATCCTGGGAGATTGTGTCCACGGACGCAAGTCTATCAGTATGGGGAGCTGCTTGGGGTGCCAGAAAAGCACAGGGCAGGTGGACTCGAGGAGTCGAGTCTACCGATAAATATTCTGGAACTCCGGGCGATATTCAACGCTCTGAGGGCTTGCCCCACCCCCCTTCGGGGTCGTCCCGATTCTTCAGGTTCCAGTCAGACAACATTACCTCTGTGGCTTACATAAATTATCAGGGGGGAACGAGAAGCTCCCTAGCCATGAGGGAAGTATCTTGGATTCTGGAGTGGGCAGAGAACCACAATTGTTCGCTGTCAGCGATCCACATTCCGGGTGTGGACAACTGTTAAGCGGATTTTCTCAGCAGACAATTGTTTCATCCGGAGGAATGGTCTCTCCATTCCGAGGTGTTTGCAGCGATCTGCATCAGATGGGGGACGCCGGAGATAGACCTCATGGCGTCCAGACTCAACTTCAAGGTACCCAGATACGGGTCGCGGTCTAGGGATTCCCAGGCAGAGCTGATGCCTTAGCGGTGCCCTGGTAGTTCAACCTACTTTACATTTTCCCACCGTTGCCACTTCTACCTTGTGTAGTGGCCCGTATCAAGCTGGAGCAAGCCTTGGCTATTCTGAATGCTCCGTCGTGGCAGCGAAGGACGTTGTTTGCGGACCTGGTGGGGTTGTCATCTTCTCCTCCATGGAGGTTACCCTGTCGCAGAGATCTACCGGTTTAGGGTCCATTTCTACACCAAAATCTCGATTCTCTGAGGCTGACTGCGTGGAGATTAAACGCCTAGTCTTAGCCAAGAGAGGATTTTCAAAGAGAGTGATTGATACTCATTCATGCCAGGAAGCCGGTCACTCGGCGCATCTATCATAAGGTGTGGAGGACCTACTTGTCCTGGTGTGAGGAATGTGGATACCCCTGGCACAAGGTTAGGGTAGCCAGGATTCTGGCCTTTCTCTAGTTTGGACTGGATAAGGGTCTTGCAGCCAGTTCCTTAAAGGGTCAGATTTCGGCCTTATCTGTACTGTTGCACAAGAAACTAGCGGAGCTTCCGGATATTCAGTCTCTCTTTTTTTTTCAGGCTGTGTCTAGGATCAGACCCGTCTTTTGAAGAGGGCTCCGTTTGAGCCTATCCATGCGCTTGATATTAAACTTCTTTCCTGGAAAGTCCTATTCCTACTGGCTATTGCATCGGCTCGCAGAGTCTCTGAGCTAGCGGCCTTGCAATGTGAGCCTCCTTACCTGGTTTTTCACGCTGATAAGACGGTTCTTCGCACTGGATTGTGTTTTCTTTCCAAGGTCGTGTTGAATCGTAACATCAATCAGGAAATAGTAGTTCCTTCCTTGTGTCCTAACCCTCCTTCGTCAAAGGAAAGTTTGCTTCATAATTTGGACGTGGTTCGGGCCTTGAAGTTTTATCTTCAGGCCACGAAGGAATTCAGACAGACTTCGTATTTATTTGTTGTGTATTCAGGGAAGCCCAAGGGGCAGAGGGCCCCTTCCACTTTACTGTCTTTTTGGTTAAGGAGCATTTTCCGTCTGGCCTATGAGACAGCGGGACATAAGCCTCCTCAGAGGATTATGGTTCACTCAACTAGGGCTGTGGCCTCTTCATAGGCCTTTAAGAACGAGGCTTCTATGGAGCAGATTCGTAAGGCGGCGACTTGGTCTTCCTTACATACTTTTGCAAAATTTTTACAAATTTGATGTTTTTGCTTCAGCGGAAGCAGCTTTTGGGGGAGAGGTTCTGCAGGCTGTTGTGCCCTCAGTTTAGGTCCGCTTCCTTTTACCCTCCTGTTTTATTCATTCAGTGTCCTCTAGAGCTTGGGTATTTGTTCCCACAAGTAATGAATGAAGCAGTGGACTCTCCTCCCATTAAGATGGAAAACATAAATTATGCTTACCTAATAATTTAATTTCCATCTGTGGGAGGAGAGTCCACTGCTCCCGCCAGTTTCTCCGGTGGGCGAACTTAAATTTAATTTTATTCTTCTGGCACCATTTATGCCCTGATATTTCTCCTACTGTTCCTTGTTCCCTCGGCAGAATGACTGGGGGATGAGGGGAGTGGGGGAGGTATTTAAGCCTTTGGCTGGGGTGTCTTTGCCTCCTTCTGGTGACCAGGTTCTTTATTCCCACAAGTAATGAATGAAGCAGTGGACTTTCCTCCCAAAGATGGAAATGAAATTATCAGTTAAGCATAATTTGTTTTTTTGTTATTAACATAATTTTTTTTTTTTTTTTTGGTTAAGAAATTTCTTGGTAATGGTGCTCAACTAGAGTAATTGTCTTTGCTGTTTCCTTTATTACAGCTTTACATCCTCACCAGTCTCCTGCTCCCATGTCCACCCCAAACATATATCCTGCTCCGGTCTCTCTTCCTCCCAGCCAGCCCCCTCCACAGCAGCTCCTACCTCCACCGTACTTCACAGCTCCCCCCAGTGTTATGAATTTTGGAAATCCAACCTACCCATATGCACCTAGTGCTCTGCCTCCGCCTCCACCAGCTCACTTGTATCCAAACCCACAGGTAAGTAGAAGGCTTGTGGGAATAATTTGATTTAATTAAAAAAAATGGAAGAAAGACTCTTGTTATAGTTTTAAAATAAGCTATTAACATACTAAAAAAATAGCACCAAAAGAAGATTAGAGGAACATGTAAAGCCTGCATGAACTCATACTTGTCTGCATGAAAATAAGTCTGATCCTTTCATCTAGATTTGACCACAGATGTTTACCGGAAATCATTTCAACAGTTTGTCACTCCATGGCACACAATTTGCTTTTGATAAGCTACTGCACATAAGCAGGAAGCCTGGAATCAGCAGAAGGGTTATAATGAGGCAGCAGCATGCAGCGTCGCTCGTATTAATTAGTGCACAATGGGTTGATTTAACGTTTCCACCTCTGAGGCCAACCTGCTGCACAATTGCTCTGAAGCTGCCTCTGCCACTTGATAAATAGACATCTATGTAGTTTTAGTTTTTTTTTCTCCTTTATCTGTTGTCCAAACTGCACTGATAGGACTTTTGCCCTGAAAACTGGAGCATATCTAGCTTGTATGCAAAGAGAATTTTCTAATCACATCTACAAAGATTCTTATAGAGCGTTATCAGTATTGTAGTTTTTCCTCTAGTTAGATCTGACAGGTCATTTCTTTAAAGGGACAGTACACTGTAAAATTGTTTTTCCATTAATGTATTTTAAATGACTTGTTATACCAACTGCAGAGTATAAAATATTTGAGAAATTCAATTTTCATGCTTATTTGTGTATATGAAGTAGCTGATTTTGTGCTTTGAAACCACAACCTATTACAATGGGTTGAACTTAAAGGTGATATCAGATCTCATTATGTTCTAAGTTTGTGTACGCAGACTTGCTTCCTTATCTTTTATTTGGCTGGAACACCAAAGCTCAATACATAGAGAGAACAATGGAAAATGATAATTTTATTACTTAACTATCCTGCATCCCACTGAGAGTGTAATCTCTTCTGCTGGCTGTTTACTTAGGCTATTCAATAGCCTATACTCCAGTATTAATTTGTTCAGTGTAGGTGGCGATACCACAGGCTAAATCAGCTATATCAAATGCTGAAATATGAGTAAAGGAGCTACTTGTAACCAATTGAATACACTCTAGCAGGTTAAAAGGATCATTGGGAATAATTTAAAGGGGAGAATTTTTTTGGGTGAACTGTCCCTTTAACTTTGATGCTTTTCTTTGTGTTAATTCTATATTTTAACTCCATTTTTTTAAAAATGTTTTTGTTAAACATTCTACTTTGTTAAAAGCAACAATCTATAATGCTTGCTCTATAAAGTTGTTTTCTAAATTTTGCAGTGAACATTTTTATTGTCGCTTAGAGTGCACTTGGTAAAGTCTTATTGTTCAAACGTACAGTTTTTTATTTTATTATGATTATTTCTCCTGTTAAGTGTAGTCAGTCCACGGGTCATCATTACTTCTGGGATATTAACTCCTCCCCAACAGGAAGTGTAAGAGGATCACCCAAGCAGAGCTGCTATATAGCTCCTCCCCTCTACGTCACACCCAGTCATTCTCTTGCACCCAACTAATAGATAGGATGTGTGAGAGGACTGTGGTGATTATACTTAGTTTTTATATCTTCAATCAAAAGTTTGTTATTTTAAAACAGCACCGGAGTGTGTTGTTCCTTCTCAGGTAGAATTTGAAGAAGAATCTACCTGAGTTTTTGGATGATTTTAGCCGGCGTAGCTAAGATTCATTTTGCTGTTCTCGGCCATTCTGAGGAGTGAGGTAAACTTCAGATCAGGGGACAGCGGGCAGGTTCACCTGCAAAGAGGTATGTTGCAGTATATTATTTTCTGAGGAATGGAATTGACTAAGAAAATACTGCCAATACCGATATAATGTAAGTTCAGCCTTAAATGCAGTAGTAGCAACTGGTATCAGGCTGTTTATGTATATATGTGTACACTTCAGTATTCTGGGGAATGGCACTTCTCTGGGTAATACTATATGCATATAATTTAGCCTAACTTGCAGTGGGAACGTCTAGCAACAGGCTGTTTAATGACATTTCATGTTATTTGATTTTAAACGTTTTTGCTGGCATGCTAAATTGTTTAATTATCTGAGGTACTGGGTGAAAAATTGTTTTTGGGCACTGTTTTTCCACTTGGCTGTCGTTTATTTTAATTTAAGACAGTTTACTGAACTTCCCTCACAGCTGTGGGTGAGGGGGAGGGGCCTATTTTGGCGCTTTTGCTACGCATCAAAAATTCAGTCAAAAGTCTGTTTCTCTTCCTGCATGATCCGGATAGTCTCTACAGAGCTCAAGGGTCTTCAAAAATTATTTTGAGGGAGGTAATCACTCACAGCAGACCTGTGAGATTGTGCTTTGACTGTGATAAAAAACGTTTATATTTTGTACATTTTTTTCTGCTATTAAGGGTTAGTTATCCATTACTAATGGGGGCAATCCTTTGCTAAATTTATGCCTTTACTGGGAAAAATCTGGTTTTTATAATTTTTCCGGTTCCTTATTATTAAACTGTCATAATTTTTTTCTGTGCTTCTTAAAGGCACAGTGCGTTTTTCCATAATACTTGTAATTTGAGTGAAAAGTATTTCCAAGCTTGCTAGTTTAATTGCTAGTTTGTTAAACATGTCTGACTCAGAGGAATATCTCTGTGCTATATGTGCAAAAGCCAAGGTGGAGCCCAATAGAAATTTATGTACTAATTGCATTGATGCTACTTTGAATAAGAGTCATTCTGTACAAATTGAACATCATTCACCAAACAACGAGGGGGAAGTTATGCCGACTAACTTGCCTCACGTGTCAGTACCTGCATCTCCCGCTCGGGAGGTGCGTGATATTGTAACGCCGAGTACTTCAGGGCGGCCATTACAAATCACACTACAGGACATGGCTAATGTTATGACTGAAGTTTTGTCTAAATTACCAGAACTTAGAGGTAAGCGAGATCACTCTGGGGTGAGAACAGAGTGCGCTGATAATATTAGGGCCATGTCAGATACTGCGTCACAATTTGCAGAACATGAGGACGGAGAGCTTCATTCTGCGGGTGACGGATCTGATCCAAATAAACTGGATTCAGACATTTCAAATTTTAAGTTTAAGCTGGAAAACCTCCGTGTATTACTAGGGGAGGTGTTAGCGGCTCTGAATGATTGTAACACAGTTGCAATACCAGAAAAAATGTGTAGGTTGGATAAATATTTTGCGGTACCGTCGAGTACTGACGTTTTTCCAATACCTAAAAGACTTACTGAAATTTTTACTAAGGAGTGGGATAGACCCGGTGTGCCTTTCTCACCCCCCCCCCCCCCCCTATATTCAGAAAGATGTTTCCAATAGACGCCACCACACGGGACTTATGGCAAACGGTCCCTAAGGTGGAGGGAGCAGTTTCCACTTTAGCTAAGCGTACCACTATCCCGGTGGAGGATAGCTGCGCCTTTTCAGATCCAATGGATAAAAAGTTAGAGGGTTACCTTAAGAAAATGTTTGTTCAACAAGGTTTTATATTACAACCCCTTGCATGCATTGCGCCTGTCACGGCTGCAGCAGCATTTTGGTTTGAGTCTCTGGAAGAGACCCTTGAATCAGCTCCATTGGATGAGATTACACACAAGCTTAAAGCCCTTAAGCTAGCTAATTCATTTATTTCTGATGCCGTAGTACATTTAACTAAACTTACAGCTAAGAATTCCGGATTCGCCATTCAGGCACGCAGAGCACTGTGGCTAAAATCCTGGTCAGCTGATGTTACTTCTAAATCTAAATTACTTAACATACCTTTCAAAGGGCAGACCTTATTCGGGCCCGGTTTGAAGGAAATTATCGCTGACATTACAGGAGGTAAAGGCCATGCCCTGCCTCAAGACAGAGCCAAACCTAGGGCTAGACAGTCTAATTTTCGTGCCTTTCGTAACTTCAAGGCAGGAGCAGCATCAACTTCCTCTGCACCAAAACAGGAAGGAGCTGTTGCTCGCTACAGACAAGGCTGGGAACCTAACCAGTCCTGGAACAAGGGCAAGCAGGCCAGGAAACCTGCTGCTGCCCCTAAGACAGCATGAAGTGAGGGCCCCCGATCCGGGAACGGATCTAGTGGGGGGCAGACTCTCTCTCTTCGCCCAGGCTTGGGCAAGAGATGTCCAGGATCCCTGGGCGTTAGAGATCATATCTCAGGGATATCTTCTGGACTTCAAAGCCTCTCCCCCAAAAGGGAGATTTCATCTTTCAAGGTTGTCAACAAACCAGATAAAGAAAGAGGCGTTTCTACGCTGCGTACAAGATCTTTTACTAATGGGAGTGATCCATCCGGTTCCGCGGTCGGAACACGGACAAGGGCTTTACTCAAATCTGTTTGTGGTTCCCAAGAAAGAAGGAACCTTCAGACCAATCTTGGATTTAAAGATCCTAAACAAATTCCTAAGAGTTCCATCGTTCAAAATGGAAACTATTCGGACAATCTTACCCATGGTCCAAAAGGGTCAGTACATGACCACAGTGGATTTAAAGGATGCCTACCTTCATATACCGATTCACAAAGATCATTACCGGTATCTAAGGTTTGCCTTCCTAGACAGGCATTACCAGTTTGTAGCTCTTCCATTCGGGTTGGCTACGGCTCCAAGAATCTTCACAAAGGTTCTGGGCTCTCTTCTGGCGGTGCTAAGACCGCAAGGAATTTCGGTGGCTCCGTATCTAGACGACATTCTGATACAAGCGTCAAGCTTTCAAACTGCCAGGTCTCATACAGAGTTAGTACTGGCATTTCTAAGGTCGCATGGGTGGAAGGTGTGAACGAAGAGAAGAGTTCTCTCTTACCACTCACAAGGGTTCCCTTCTTGGGGACTCTTATAGATTCTGTAGAAGTGAAGATTTACCTGACAGAAGACAGGTTAACAAAGCTTCAAAATGCTTGCCGTGTCCTTCATTCCATTCAACACCCGTCAGTGGCTCAATGCATGGAGGTAATCGGCTTAATGGTAGCGGCAATGGATATAGTACCCTTTGCACGCCTACATCTCAGACCGCTGCAATTGTGCATGCTAAGTCAGTGGAATGGGGATTACTCAGATTTGTCCCCTACTCTGAATCTGGATCAAGAGACCAGAGATTCTCTTCTATGGTGGCTTTCTCGGCCACATCTGTCCAGGGGGATGCCATTCAGCAGACCACATTGGACAATTGTAACAACAGACGCCAGCCTACTAGGTTGGGGCGCTGTCTGGAATTCCCTGAAGGCTCAGGGATCATGGTCTCAGGAGGAGTGTCTCCTTCCAATAAACATTCTGGAATTGAGAGCAGTTCTCAATGCCCTTCTGGCTTGGCCTCAGTTAACAACTCGGGGGTTCATCAGGTTTCAGTCGGACAACATCACGACTGTAGCTTACATCAACCATCAAGGAGGGACAAGAAGCTCCCTAGCGATGATGGAAGTATCAAAGATAATTCGCTGGGCAGAGTCTCACTCTTGCCACCTGTCAGCGATCCACATTCCTGGAGTGGAGAACTGGGAGGCGGATTTCCTAAGTCGTCAGACTTTTCATCCGGGGGAGTGGGAACTTCATCCGGAGATCTTTGCCCAAATACTTCGACTTTGGGGCAAACCAGAGATAGATCTGATGGCGTCTCGCCAGAACGCCAAGCTTCCTTGTTACGGGTCCAGGTCCAGGGACCCGGGAGCAGTCCTGGTAGATGCTTTGACAGCACCTTGGACCTTCGGGATGGCCTATGTGTTTCCACCCTTCCCGATGCTTCCTCGATTGATTGCCAGGATCAAACAGGAGAGAGCATCGGTGATTCTGATAGCGCCTGCGTGGCCACGCAGGACCTGGTATGCAGATCTAGTGGACATGTCATCCTGTCCACCTTGGTCTCTGCCTCTGAGACAGGACCTTCTAATTCAGGGTCCTTTCAAACATCAAAATCTAATTTCTCTGAAGCTGACTGCTTGGAAATTGAACGCTTGATTTTATCAAAGCGTGGTTTTTCGGAGTCAGTTATTGATACCTTAATACAGGCTAGGAAGCCTGTTACCAGAAAGATTTACCATAAAATATGGCGTAAATACTTACATTGGTGCGAATCCAAGAGTTACTCATGGAGTAAGGTTAGGATTCCTAGGATATTGTCTTTTCTACAAGAAGGTTTAGAAAAGGGTTTATCTGCTAGTTCCTTAAAGGGACAGATCTCAGCTCTGTCCATTCTTTTACACAAGCGTCTGTCAGAAGTTCCAGACGTTCAGGCTTTTTGCCAGGCTTTGGCCAGGATTAAGCCTGTGTTTAAAACTGTTGCTCCACCATGGAGCTTAAACTTAGTTCTTAACGTTTTACAGGGTGTTCCGTTTGAACCCCTTCATTCCATTGATATCAAGCTGTTATCTTGGAAAGTTCTGTTTTTGATGGCTATTTCCTCGGCTCGTAGAGTCTCTGAGTTATCAGCCTTACATTGTGATTCCCCGTATCTGATTTTTCATTCAGATAAGGTAGTTCTGCGTACTAAACCTGGGTTTTTGCCTAAGGTTGTCACTAACAAGAATATCAATCAAGAGATTGTTGTGCCATCATTGTGTCCTAACCCTTCTTCAAAGAAGGAACGACTTCTGCACAATCTAGATGTAGTCCGTGCCCTGAAATTTTATTTGCAGGCAACTAAAGATTTTCGCCAAACTTCTTCCCTGTTTGTCGTTTATTCTGGACAGAGGAGAGGTCAAAAAGCTTCTGCTACCTCTCTCTCTTTTTGGCTTCGTAGCATAATACGTTTAGCCTATGAGACTGCTGGACAGCAGCCTCCTGAAAGAATTACAGCTCATTCCACTAGAGCTGTGGCTTCCACTTGGGCCTTTAAGAACGAGGCCTCTGTTGAACAGATTTGCAAGGCTGCAACTTGGTCTTCTCTTCATACTTTTTCCAAATTTTACAAATTTGACACTTTTGCTTCTTCGGAGGCTGTTTTTGGGAGAAAGGTTCTTCAGGCAGTGGTTCCTTCCGTATAAAGATCCTGCCTGTCCCTCCCGTCATCCGTGTACTTTAGCTTTGGTATTGGTATCCCAGAAGTAATGATGACCCGTGGACTGACTACACTTAACAGGAGAAAACATAATTTATGCTTACCTGATAAATTCCTTTCTCCTGTAGTGTAGTCAGTCCACGGCCCGCCCTGTTTTTTATGGCAGGTCTAAATTTTTAAATTATACTCCAGTCACCACTGCACCCTATAGTTTCTCCTTTCTCGTTTGGTTCTCGGTCGAATGACTGGGTGTGACGTAGAGGGGAGGAGCTATATAGCAGCTCTGCTTGGGTGATCCTCTTGCACTTCCTGTTGGGGAGGAGTTAATATCCCAGAAGTTATGATGACCCGTGGACTGACTACACTACAGGAGAAAGGAATTTATCAGGTAAGCATAAATTATGTTTTTCTTAGGTCTATTTTTCAGTAGCTTTTCATTGATATGGTATATAAAATAAAATGCAAATAACCAACAAGCTATCATAATCAGTGCAAATACAACATCAGAGCTGAACTGTGAATGATTTCATTGTTATCCCAAACACGCTCACAAGAGAGGATGAGAAAAAAAGGCAACTGTTATTTTCAGTGCTATTTTATTGATTCCGTTTTCAAGCAGAAAATATTTTATGAACTGTAAGTTTGTCTTTGTAAGAAAAAGCTCTATATCTGCTTTACTTGTCCCAGTATGTACAGTATATAATTGTGTCCACAACCTCTCATGTACAAAAACCTTAAAATAAATAAATAGGTAGAAGTATCCATTTTCTAGTGTAAATCCTTCTAATCAGTTGCCCCATGGAGTGGAAAGATGACTTCCGGGTTTTGTTTTAAAACGTCATATAGTGAAACTAGTTTACTAATGAATATAGAACGAAGAAAAAGAAATGCTGAGTCGTCCAGTATATAACACAGGTTTATTCAGGAACAGGCTACCACAAGTGGCACAGGGTAGGCTCCTATCTGACACGTTTCGCGCATGGGCACATGCGCTTCATCATAGTTTACTAATGTGTGATTCCAAAATAGTAATGTAAGCGATATTATAGACTAATGTTCTTGGTTCTGTTTAACCTTTCATACATCTTCAAATAACTAAAAGAATCAGTAACATACATTTTAGTTCTATTTCAGACTTCTAGCTGCTCTCATTGTGTAACTTCTTTTTCTGTGGCAGACACAGTCACAGGTGTATGGAGGAGTAACATATTACAACCCTGTACAGCAACAAGTGCAGCTAAAACCTTCTCCCCCCCGACGTACCTCACAACCAGTCACTATCAAGCCACCCCCACCAGAGGTAAGAGTGCACTCTGTAATGTTACAACCACTTTGCAACGCCAGAAATCTTAGCCTGCGTTTGTTACTTGTCCTTCAAGTGGAACCGTAAAACCTCCACAATAACAAGGGAATTTAGATTTGACACTTAGGCTATACATTGTCCTCTTACCAGATCAGCAATATACAGGTTTTTAGAAAACCTAAGAGCTAGCCTTAAAATTGGGGATCAAACAATTCAGTTTTAGCTAAGGACTTAAATATCAATCTGGTTATTTTCATTACTCATTAACGTTGGGCTTTTTATTGTATTTAATAGTGAGTAGACTAGTAATGTTTTTCTCATGACTGGTAAACTGTTGGGATAATTATAAATTCTGCAAAGTTAGGAGTCGAGATGTAAAGTAGAGGATAATGCTATCAGGGAAACAGAACAAGCTGTCTCTGCTTATCAGTTTAATACGGTTTTCACTGTTTGTAGCAGAAGCCAAATTTCCACATGAGAAGCACAGACCCTGTGCTGAGAGGCAGGATCTTGTAGGCACCAATCCACAAGTTTTTGCATGACCTACTGTGGGTTTCATTCTACATGTTCCTCCTTTGTATTTGGCTTTTTTCTATAGAGGCATTTAAGCCACCTTAAAGTATGGTGTGTATATCGCAAAATACAAACATGCTAAATAAATGTTTTAACATATAAAACTCATTTTGTTAGTACAGGTTGCATTTAAAAGAGACTCCTTTGCTCATTAGGGATGCAAATAAATTAATTCCTGCACTGATAAAGCAGTCACTGTGTAGAATGTTTCAGGGTTCTGTTAGAATAAATCATTAAAATACAATGTATGTTTGTTATACTATAAATTTCACATTTTTAAAATCTGTATTTCATGTCTGTTTTAAAAAGAGTTCTCTCTTGGTTTTTGGTGGAGAATGCAGTGTTGTTCTATTCTATTTATGTACACTTGTTCTAGTTGCAACCCATGAAACTCTTTTCTTCCTCTGTCACAGTATTTTCGGCTGAAAGACTAGGTCTTTTTCTCAACTGCAGTTTTCAAGTACCCCAACAGGCAAAATTTAATGGACCACTAAACACAGTAGAATGGCATAATCGATAAATGCATAATAAACAGACTGTGTTTTTCTAACAAGTTTCAAATTGGAAAGTTTTTTTAAAATTCTGTGTTCTATTAAAATCATTTAATAGGAGCTGGTGCCTCAGAAAGTGTGCATATAAAAAGATTGCCAATCTGGTCACGTGACCTTTGTTCAACAAATCTGATCCCAGGAAGATCCAGTGGCTGATGTAACAGTTTTGATTTCGGCTTTGCCGTTCCAACGTGTAATTGTTCTTTAATAACAGACCTTCCCAGTGGAGCTCACTGGGGATTTGTTTATGGTATTGAGAATTGTCACTGGAACCCAAGACTGATGTATAGCATCGCCTATATGATTGCCAGGCTATCTGTTCTGTCCAGTCAAAAGTAAAATACTTAGGTAATCTATGTGTTTTGGCTTTCACAGCCTTTATCAATCTCTGTAGGGAGCCTAAAAAGGGAATAAAGCACAAATATTGTAAACAGTGCTGTCACTATAACTATTGTATATATTTATTATTATTATAATTTATTTGTAGAGCGCCAACAGATTCCGCAGCGCAGTATGTGTGTATATATATGTGTGTGTGTGTGTGTATGTATGTATATATATATATATATATATATATATATATATATATATATATATATATATGTATGTATGTATATGTATATATATATATATATATATATATATATATATAAAATGTATGTGTGTGTATTCTCTGTACAAAAGGAAACCGCCACACTATTCATTTAAATTTTTCCATGGTATTTTGACCTGCAGGAGACAAGACAAACGGTAGCAAAAGAGAGAAACAGCTCCTAAGAGAGAGACCATCTGAATCGAGGACCACCAGCTCTTTCGTCACCCTGGATCTACAAAAAAATAGACACCCCAACCTCTTCCTTTGTATTACAGACTACACTAATCCCATGTACTGACCAATTTAGGAGATTTTTTTTTTTATATATATATATAATTATTATTATTTTGAGAAACATACCCTTCTGATCAGGAGTGAGTAAAATTAACCACAGCCTACAAGACTAAAGCAAAACACTCTGTAGCAGAACTTGAAAATACATGAACGTTGGAAGATTTGCAAGTTAAACGTGCTCCGCAACACTGACATTTTGTGGTACAAATGACAGAAACTGGCAATGGAGTATGGATTTATTCAATTGGAAATAAGTGTGGGCGGGGGTTCAAATATATATTCTAAATTTGCTGAGAATTTTGATAGCCATTGGGTATTTTTGGGGCCTAAGTAGCTCTGGATTCTGTTACCTAAAAATGGCAGTTCAGAGGTTACATTCACTGGTTAATAAACATACCATTTTTTTAGTTGTAATTATATTGCCTATTCCTTAAATTTCTAGGTTTGAACAGCTATGGTTTGGTGACCCCATCATGTTCAGAGTGGCCATGTACTTGCATATGTATATTAATCCTTTTGCCTCCAGAGAAGTCTAACGCATTTTTTTTGCTGTTTTAAGGTTTGCTTCTCTGGCATCAAAAGAGTTAATTCCCCTGTCTTGTTACATTTTCATGACCTAAGCACACTGTGATGGCTTAATTTTTATTGTATTATGTGTGTTTTATGATTTTAGTTTTCTTTCGAATCTGTATTTTTGTGAGAAACACGAATAAGTTAATAAAATCGTGGAGAGAGATTCTTTAGCGTCCAAAAGTTTGAACCATTTTATTTTTTTAATTAAACTTGTTTAATTAAAGAGCATAACAAAATCTAAAAAACAAAAAAACAGTCTAGCCTGCCTTCTGGATATAGTGATAGCAAAATCAATTTGGGCACAGCACTTATCTTGCTTTGTTTATCCACTGGATTGTAAAGAAAAATATTTTTTTTTTATTTTTTATTTTTTTTCTAGTTAAAGGGACATAATACTCATATTCTAAATCACTTGAAAGTGATGCATCATACCTGTAAGAAACTGACATGAAAATATTACCTTAACATCTCTATGTAAAAAGGGAATATTTCTCTTGCAAGGTGTATCCAGTCCACAGATTCATCCTTTACTTGTGGGATATTCTCCTTCCCTACAGGAAGTGGCAAAGAGAGCACACAGCAGAGCTGTCCATATAGCTGATAGCTCCACCCCCCAGTCATTCTCTTTGCCGGCTCTAAGCACTAGGGTCTCTCTATGGTAGGGTAAAGTGAATGTGGTGTTAGAATTGTAGTTTCTTTCATGTAATTAGCAAGAGTCCATGAGCTAGTGACGTATGGGATATACATTCCTACCAGGAGGGGCAAAGTTTCCCAAACCTCAAAATGCCTACAAATACACCCCTCACCACACCCACAAATCAGTTTTACAAACTTTGCCTCCTATGGAGGTGGTGAAGTAAGTTTGTGCTAGATTCTACGTTGATATGTGCTCCGCAGCAGGTTGGAGCCCGGTTTTCCTCTCAGCGTGCAGTGAATGTCAGAGGGATGTGAGGAGAGTATTGCCTATTTGAATGCAGTGATCTCCTTCTACGGGTTCTCTGTTATCGGTCGTAGAGATTCATCTCTTACCTCCCTTTTCAGATCGACGATATACTCTTATATATATATATATATATATATATATATATATATACCATTACCTTTGCTGATTTTCGTTTCAGTACTGGTTTGGCTTTCTACAAACATGTAGATGAGTGTCCTGGGGTAAGTAAGTCTTATTTTCTGTGACACTCTAAGCTATGGTTGGGCACTTTTTTAATAAAGTTCTAACTATATGTATTCAAACATTTATTTGCCTTGACTCAGGATGTTCAACATTCCTTATTTTCAGACAGTCAGTTTCATATTTGGGATAATACACTTGAATCAATTATTTTTCTTACCTTAAAAATTTGACTTTTTTCCCTGTGGGCTGTTAGGCTCGCGGGGGCTGAAAATGCTTAATTTTATTGCGTCATTTTTGGCGCGGATTTTTTGGCGCAAAAAATCTTTCTGTTTCCGGCGTCATACGTGTTGCCGGAAGTTACGTCATTTTTTGACGTTCTTTTGCGCCAAAAATGTCGGCGTTCCGGAAGTGGCGTCATTTTGGCGCCAAAAGCATTTAGGCGCCAAATAATGTGGGCGTCTTATTTGGCGCTAAAAAAATATGGGCGTTGCCTTTGTCTCCACATTATTTAAGTCTCATTTCTCCAACATAGGTGTGTCCGGTCCACGGCGTCATCCTTACTTGTGGGATATTCTCTTCCCCAACAGGAAATGGCAAAGAGCCCAGCAAAGCTGGTCACATGATCCCTCCTAGGCTCCGCCTTCCCCAGTCATTCTCTTTGCCGTTGCACAGGCAACATCTCCACGGAGATGGCTCAGAGTTTTTTGGTGTTTAAAAAGCGTCGTCTCTGCCACAAGCAAAGGCTCATACGGACATTGTCCTAGCCTTTCTCAGATCTCACGGGTGGAAAGTGAACGTAGAAAAAAGTTCTCTGTCCCCGTCAACAAGAGTTCCCTTCTTGGGAACAATAATAGACTCCTTAGAAATGAAGATTTTTCTGACAGAGGCCAGAAAATCAAAACTTCTAAGCTCTTGTCAAGTACTTCATTCTGTTCTTCTTCCTTCCATAGCGCAGTGCATGGAAGTAATAGGTTTGATGGTTGCGGCAATGGACATAGTTCCTTTTGCGCGAATTCATCTAAGACCATTACAACTGTGCATGCTCAGACAGTGGAATGGGGATTATACAGATTTGTCCCCGACGATCCAAGTAGATCAGAGGACCAGAGATTCACTCCGTTGGTGGCTGACCCTGGACAACCTGTCCCAAGGGATGAGCTTCAGAAGACCAGAGTGGGTCATTGTAACGACCGACGCCAGTCTGGTGGGCTGGGGCGCGGTCTGGAAACACCTGAAAGCTCAGGGTCTATGGTCTCGGGAAGAATCTCTTCTCCCGATAAACATTCTGGAACTGAGAGCGATATTCAATGCTCTCAAGGCTTGGCCTCAACTAGCAAAGGCCAAATTCATAAGGTTTCAATCAGACAACATGACGACTGTTGCATATATCAACCATCAGGGGGGAACAAGGAGTTCCCTGGCGATGGAAGAAGTGACCAAAGTAATTCAATGGGCGGAGCTTCACTCCTGCCACTTGTCTGCAATCCACATCCCAGGAGTGGAAAATTGGGAAGCGGATTTTCTGAGTCGTCAGACATTTCATCCGGGGGAGTGGGAACTCCATCCGGAAATCTTTGCCCAAATAACTCAATTATGGGGCATTCCAGACATGGATCTGATGGCGTCTCGTCAGAACTTCAAGGTTCCTTGCTACGGGTCCAGATCCAGGGATCCCAAGGCGACTCTAGTAGATGCACTAGTAGCGCCCTGGACCTTCAACCTAGCTTATGTGTTCCCACCGTTTCCTCTCATTCCCAGGCTGGTAGCCAGGATCAATCAGGAGAGGGCTTCGGTGATCTTGATAGCTCCTGCGTGGCCACGCAGAACTTGGTATGCAGACCTGGTGAATATGTCATCGGCTCCACCATGGAAGCTACCCTTGAGACGGGACCTTCTTGTTCAAGGTCCGTTCGAACATCCGAATCTGGCCTCACTCCAACTGACTGCTTGGAGATTGAACGCTTGATTTTATCAAGGCGTGGGTTCTCAGATTCTGTCATTGATACTCTTATTCAGGCTAGAAAGCCTGTAACTAGAAAAATTTACTATAAAGTATGGAAGAAATATATCTGTTGGTGCGAATCGAAAGGATTCCCATGGAACAGGGTAAAAATTCCTAAGATTTTATCCTTTCTACAAGAGGGTTTGGAGAAAGGATTATCTGCAAGTTCTTTGAAGGGACAGATTTCTGCTTTATCTGTTTTACTTCACAAGAAGCTGGCGGCTGTGCCAGATGTTCAGGCTTTTGTTCAGGCTCTGGTTAGAATCAAGCCTGTTTACAAACCTTTGACTCCTCCTTGGAGTCTCAATTTAGTTCTTTCAGTTCTTCAAGGGGTTCCGTTTGAACCCTTACATTCCGTAGATATTAAGTTATTATCTTGGAAAGTTTTGTTTTTGGTTGCAATTTCTTCTGCTAGAAGAGTTTGAGTTATCTGCTCTGCAGTGTTCTCCTCATCTGGTGTTCCATGCAGATAAGGTGGTTTGGCGTACTAAACCTGGTTTTCTTCCGAAAGTTGTTTCTAACAAAAATATTAACCAGGAGATAGTTGTGCCTTCTTTGTGTCCGAATCCAGTTTCAAAGAAGGAACGTTTGTTGCACAATTTGGATGTAGTTCGTGCTCTAAAATTCTATTTAGAGGCTACAAAGGATTTCAGACAAACATCTTCCTTGTTTGTTGTTTATTCCGGTAAAAGGAGAGGTCAAAAAGCAACTTCTACCTCTCTCTCTTTTTGGCTTAAAAGCATCATCAGATTGGCTTATGAGACTGCCGGACGGCAGCCTCCTGAAAGAATCACAGCTCACTCCACTAGGGCTGTGGCTTCCTCATGGGCCTTCAAGAACGAGGCTTCTGTTGATCAGATATGTAAGGCAGCGACTTGGTCTTCACTGCACACTTTTACCAAATTTTACAAATTTGATACTTTTGCTTCTTCTGAGGCTATTTTTGGGAGAAAGGTTTTGCAAACCGTGGTGCCTTCCATCTAGGTGACCTGATTTGCTCCCTCCCATCATCCGTGTCCTAAAGCTTTGGTATTGGTTCCCACAAGTAAGGATGACGCCGTGGACCGGACACACCTATGTTGGAGAAAACAGAATTTATGTTTATCTGATAAATTACTTTATCCAACGGTGTGTCCGGTCCACGGCCCGCCCTGGTTTTTTAATCAGGTCTGATGATTTATTTTCTCTAACTACAGTCACCACGGTATCATATGATTTCTCCTATGCAAATATTCCTCCTTTACGTCGGTCGAATGACTGGGGAAGGCGGAGCCTAGGAGGGATCATGTGACCAGCTTTGCTGGGCTCTTTGCCATTTCCTGTTGGGAAAGAGAATATCCCACAAGTAAGGATGACGCCGTGGACCGGACACACCGTTGGAGAAAGTAATTTATCAGATAAACATAAATTCTGTTTTTTCTTTGCTTCTGGTTGCTAGAAGCTTGTTCCTTGTCATTTTTTCCCATTCCTGAAACTGTCATTTAAGGAATTTGATCAATTTTGCTTTACATGTTGTTTTTTTTCTCTTACATATTGCAAGATGTCTCACGTTGCATCTGAGTCAGAAGATACTTCAGGAAAATCGTTGTCTGGTGCTGGAACTACCAAAGCTAAGTGTATCTGCTGTAAACTTTTGGTAGCTGTTCCTCCAGCTGTTGTTTGTACTAATTGTCATGACGAACTTGTTAATGCAGATAATATTTCCTTTAGTAATGTACCATTACCTGTTGCAGTTCCATCAACATCTAATGTTCAGAATGTTCCTGATAACATAAGAGATTTTGTTTCTGAATCCATCAAGAAGGCTATGTCTGTTATTCCTCCTTCTAGTAAACATAAAAAATCTTTTAAAACTTCTCTTTATACAGATGAATTTTTAAATGAACATCATTCTGATTCTAATGACTCTTCTGGTTCAGAGGATTCTGTCTCAGAGGTTGATGCTGATAAATCTTCATATTTATTTAAAATGGAATTTATTCGTTCTTTACTTAAAGAAGTACTAATTGCTTTAGAAATTGAGGATTCTGGTCCTCTTGATACTAAATCTAAACGTTTAGGTAAGGTCTTTAAATCTCCTGTGGTTATTCCAGAAGTTTTTCCTGTTCCTGCTATTTCTGAAGTAATTTCCAGAGAATGGAATAATTTGGGTAATTCATTTACTCCTTCTAAATGTTTTAAGCAATTATATCCTGTGCCGTTTGACAGATTAGAATTTTGAGACAAAATCCCTAAAGTTGATGGGGCTATTTCTACCCTTGCTAAACGTACTACTATTCCTACGTCAGATGGTACTTCGTTTAAAGATCCTTTAGATAGGAAAATTGAATCCTTTCTAAGAAAAGCTTATCTGTGTTCAGGTAATCTTCTTAGACCTGCTATATCATTGGCTGATGTTGCTGCAGCTTCAACTTTTTGGTTGGAAACTTTAGCGCAACAAGTAACAGATCATGATTCTCATAATATTATTATTCTTCTTCAACATGCTAATAATTTTATCTGTGATGCCATTTTTGATATTATCAGAGTTGATGTCAGGTTTATGTCTCTAGCTATTTTAGCTAGAAGAGCTTTATGGCTTAAAACTTGGAATGCCGATATGTCCTCTAAATCGACTCTACTTTCCATTTCTTTCCAGGGTAACAAATTATTTGGTTCTCAGTTGGATTCTATTATCTCAACTGTTACTGGTGGGAAAGGAACTTTTTTACCACAGGATAAAAAATCTAAGGGTAAAAACAGGGCTAATAATCGTTTTCGTTCCTTTCGTTTCAACAAAGAACAAAAACCTGATCCTTCATCCTCAGGAGCAGTTTCAGTTTGGAAACCATCTCCAGTCTGGAATAAATCCAAGCCTTCTAGAAAAGCAAAGCCAGCCTCTAAGTCCACATGAAGGTGCGGCCCTCATTCCAGCTCAGCTGGTAGGGGGCAGGTTATGTTTTTTCAAAGAAATTTGGATCAATTCTGTTCACAATCTTTGGATTCAGAACATTGTTTCAGAAGGGTACAGAATTGGTTTCAAGATAAGACCTCCTGCAAAGAGATTTTTTCTTTCCCGTGTCCCAGTAAATCCAGTGAAAGCTCAAGCATTTCTGAAATGTGTTTCAGATCTAGAGTTAGCTGGAGTAATTATGCCAGTTCCAGTTCTGGAACAGGGGCTGGGGTTTTATTCGAATCTCTTCATTGTACCAAAGAAGGAGAATTCCTTCAGACCAGTTCTGGATCTAAAAATATTGAATCGTTATGTAAGGATACCAACGTTCAAAATGGTAACTGTAAGGACTATCTTGCCTTTTGTTCAGCAAGGGCATTATATGTCCACAATAGATTTACAGGATGCATATCTGCATATTCCGATTCATCCAGATCATTATCAGTTCCTGAGATTCTCTTTTCTGGACAAGCATTACCAGTTTGTGGCTCTGCCGTTTGGCCTAGCTACAGCTCCAAGAATTTTTACAAAGGTTCTCGGTGCCCTTCTGTCTGTAATCAGAGAACAGGGTATTGTGGTATTTCCTTATTTGGACGATATCTTGGTACTTGCTCAGTCTTTACATTTAGCAGAATCTCATACGAATCGACTTGTGTTGTTTCTTCAAGATCATGGTTGGAGGATCAATTCACTAAAAAGTTCATTGATTCCTCAGACAAGGGTAACCTTTCTGGGTTTCCAGATAGATTCAGTGTCCATGACTCTGTCTTTGAAAGACAAGAGACGTCTAAAATTGATTTCAGCTTGTCGAAACCTTCAGTCACAATCATTCCCTTCGGTAGCCTTATGCATGGAAATTCTAGGTCTTATGACTGCTGCATCGGACGCGATCCCCTTTGCTCGTTTTCACATGCGACCTCTTCAGCTCTGTATGCTGAATCAATGGTGCAGGGATTACACAAAGATATCTCAATTAATATCTTTAAAACCGATTGTACGACACTCTCTAACGTGATGGACAGATCACCATCGTTTAATTCAGGGGGCTTCTTTTGTTCTTCCGACCTGGACTGTAATTTCAACAGATGCAAGTCTTACAGGTTGGGGAGCTGTGTGGGGTTCTCTGACGGCACAAGGAGTTTGGGAATCTCAGGAGGTGAGATTACCGATCAATATTTTGGAACTCCGTGCAATTTTCAGAGCTCTTCAGTCTTGGCCTCTTCTGAAGAGAGAATCGTTCATTTGTTTTCAGACTGACAATGTCACAACTGTGGCATACATCAATCATCAAGGAGGGACTCACAGTCCTCTGGCTATGAAAGAAGTATCTCGAATTCTGGTTTGGGCGGAATCCAGCTCCTGTCTAATCTCTGCGGTTCATATCCCAGGTATAGACAATTGGGAAGCGGATTATCTCAGTCGCCAAACGTTGCATCCGGGCGAATGGTCTCTTCACCCAGAGGTATTTCTTCAGATTGTTCAAATGTGGGAGCTTCCAGAAATAGATCTGATGGCGTCTCATCTAAACAAGAAACTTCCCAGGTATCTGTCCAGATCCCGGGATCCTCAGGCGGAAGCAGTGGATGCATTATCACTTCCTTGGAAGTATCATCCTGCCTATATCTTTCCGCCTCAATTTCTCCTCCTTGGAGTTTGAATTTGGTTCTGGGGGCTCTTCAAGCTCCTCCTTTTGAACCCATGCATTCATTGGACATTAAATTACTTTCTTGGAAAGTTTTGTTCCTTTTGGCGATCTCTTCTGCCAGAAGAGTCTCTGAATTATCTGCTCTTTCTTGTGAGTCTCCTTTTCTGATTTTTCATCAGGATAAGGCAGTGTTGCGAACTTCTTTTGAATTTTTACCTAAGGTTGTGAATTCCAACAACATTAGTAGAGAAATTGTGGTTCCCTCATGTCCTAATCCTAAGAATTCTAAGGAGAAATCGTTGCATTCTTTGGATGTTGTTAGTGTGGAGTTATAAAATCATGATTAGAATAAATTATAAAATCATGATTAGAAAAATATACAATTTCAAAGAATTACACATTAAATATGTTATTCATAGATAAAACATTTAGATATAAATTAAGATATAGAACATGGAAGAGTTATAAATTAAATTAACTTAGATAGGATTAGTCAGTTTAGTTAGTAATGGGTTAAATAGTGTTTTAAAGACAATGTATTTAAAACTGTGACATTTACATTCAGTTGCTGTTGTCAATCAAAACACCTATACTGCTAGCTAGACACATAGTATTATTAACACTCTAATGCACTGCGCATGAACAAGTTAAAATAGTATTTTCTATATGTCAGCCAAAATTATAAGTCTTTTTAAGGAAGTTAAAATATACAAAGATAGCCTTTTCATTTATGGTATGCTTTGATTTCATTGGCTTAAAATGTGTATATAAGCTTTGCATTTGTATAAGGCTATTGTTATCTTCTGCCTTTAGATCTCAAGGTATGTAATTAATCTTGCTGTGATTAATAAATAGTTTATGTCAACTAATATTTGATAAATATGAGTATTAATTTAATCTGTTAGATAACCCAGATTAAATATTTGTCTATAGTTAGGGTTTTGTCTAACGAAGGCGAAATAAAACCATATTAAGAATAATTCTTACAAGCATCTAATTTTTATCTTCTTTTGCGAGAATCATACATATACATCTGTTGCTAAACACTCATTTAGTGACAGCCCTTAGACTAGAGAGGTATGTATACGACACTTTGGGGGCATCATCCTGTTGAAATTCGAAACCCTTGGACCATAGTGCATTCTTAAGCTGGACTTTGAACACTGTGTATGTGTCTATTGATGCTGAGTAAGTAACTTATTCTTTTTTATCAAATAGAGTTAAATTATGGCTGTGCACACCATAAATTTTGACTTAATTGACATAGATTAGAGATCCACCCTGTATTGTATAATCTCCCTTATGTGTTTCAGGATTGTGTAATTGCTAACATTGTGGTTAAAAAGGATAAAATGTTAGAAGGACTATTAGGAACCTTATTGAAATCCTTAAGTTTAAATGAGCAATTACATATTAATTATAATTTGCAGGCATCTCTTTTAGATTCCTTAGAGATACATTTAGAAGACAGTAGGAAATATAGTATGTTATCTGCACATACATGTGGTCTTCTGAATGATAAACTTTCTATATTAGAAAATAATAATACTTTGTTTAAAGAAATTGTTGAATCTTTGCAAAATTTGCGACAAACCTCTGCAAATGTTAAATTCTCTGATAGTACATATGGCAGTGGTATTTTTATGTATTGTACTAAACAAAATGGTTTTATTCAAATTGGTACTTTAAATACTGACCTTCCCCATAGTCTGAAACAAAATGAGAATGTGTTTTTAGACAATTCAGATGTATGTGTTACACCATCTGCTCCTCCCTTGTATAAAAACACTTATTCAGACTTTCAAAGTTCTGAGACTATTCCAGTATTTCCTCTCTCACACCCTCCTACTTTATCAGAAAATGAGGTAATCTCAGCTGAAAAGTTGCAATCTCTAATGGCCCATTATGATAAAATATCTAAAGATTTTGATGATATGGAGATTGCTTTGCATAAGGCAAAAGGGTCTCTAGGTCAGGAAATTAATGCTAAATCAGACTTAGATAGTAAATTAAATTATTTATCTCAAGGACTATCTTTTGTTAAATCTGTAAATGAAAACTATAAAACTGAGTTTTCTAACCTAAGAAATGTTTCTAATGCTGAACTAAGAAATACTGACAGATTTGTAAAAGAACAGCTGCTCTTAGTTCCCTTTTCACAGTTGATTGATAGATGCTGTAAAAAGCAGTTTGGAGTGACATAGGGTTTTAAGTTACAAAATGAATCTTTTACATGGATTCTCTTCCTAAATGATTTTTTGTAGTATATTTCAGGAACAACAAAGTGATTTTAACATCTTTTTTCTTAAGACTACAAGTGGTTTGTATATATGTAAATAAGCATGCTATGCAATATAAGTTGTGTGAAAACTAAGACAGCATGAATACTGAGAAACAACATATAGTTTCTTTTGAAAAAAAAAAAAAAAAAAAGTTTATTTTCAGGTATATATATTTATAAACTTGTGAATCCTCAGTCTGTTCAAAATTCTGTCTCTAACTGTGATAGGATTTGAACAACTATACTGTGAATGAAACACAGCTATAAAGGATCAAAAGAACCAGTCTTGGAACAGTTTGTTATTTGTTTGAACAGTTCCTACACTCTAAGACTACATCATATTATGACTGTTATATTTATGCTTATAGCTTTCATATAATTGTTAAGTTGTCTAAGAAAATACATATATATTTTATTTTAGTTGTTAATATATTTTCTTGGACTATAAGGTTGCCTGACATATTTAAGTCATATTATATTTTTATTATATTATTGCCACATAGTTTATTCTAACCATTTATTATGTTTTCTTTAAAAGCATGTGCATGTTGTTTTTTGACTATAATGCTTATCTGTTTTTGCTATTCTAATATATTTGTTTCCCAAATAATTCATAATAAAATAAGGAGTATACAACAGAATGATAATTCTACTAAAAATTTGATTATCAGCCTACGTTTCTTAAATCTCACTCCACAGTTGATACTAGTTTAATGACTCTGATGTTATCAAATTTTAATCGTCTTGTCCTTTCACCTTCAAGACCTATTTATCATATTTCCCATCCTTCTATTTCTCCTCAGTTTGTTGCACTTTTTGTTGCTAGTGTAAAAAAGTTTGATTATTTACAAGAATGGTATATTAATGCTTCTCATCTTATTATTCCAGGATTTGGTGGCATACCCCATACAGGAGTGAACATCTGTCTCCTATGCAGTATTGATTTACTTTCTTCTCCTGCAGGAATTCTACATGATGATAAACAAGTTCCTTTGGTTATGTCAGATAATATTTTATCTTGTGATACAAGTAGCACAGTAGATTTATTTAATGTTTCTTATATGCCTGCTACTTTATTAATTAATCATTTGAATCCTTTTGATTCTGTAGGATTATGGCAATGTATGGACCATGGTATTTCACAATTTTCTGTTCATATTAGTTTATTTGTACATACTACTACTTCACTTCCTTTGTCTAAACCTATTCCTACCTCTTTAGAAAAACCTTTTCATGAAGGTGATCCTATTCAGGTATGTTTAGATTCTGCGACACAAGTTGCTTATGATGTTGAATATCGTTTAGTTACTTGGCATCTTCAATTGTCAAGGTGGATGGTTTCTACACAATATTCAAACTGCACTCCCTTTGTGTCTGTACAAGAAAAATCATTCCAATGGTGGTTTCATGAAAGTTTACTGCAAAATGTTTCTCTTCGATCTAATCATAGACCTAGGAGAGATGTACTTGCGACTGGCTTGGGAGCATATGGTAATATGATTGGCTCTACTGCACAAATAAATTCTGAAATATTAAGATATAAATTAGCAAATCTTGCCTCTCATGCAGCTACAGGCTTAGATACTCAATATGGAATTAACAATAATATTGCTAATCTCCAGCAACATCAAACTTATGTTATGGTGGATATTACTAATATTATTAAAAATAAATTTAATGTTTTAGTAAATGAATTATATAATTTTACACATGAGACAGCCTGGGCTATGTTATGCTCTCAAGTACAATCTGATCTATCTACTGACTTAAAGATTCAACTTCAGAGTTTATGGTCTGGAAAGTTGCCAGCTTCTTTAAGTTTAGCTGCATCTAAGTCAGTCACTAATTTTGCCATGACACATCTTTTATGGTGGGAAGTAATTTTATCTGACTGCACCACTGAATTTTGTATGATTCATACATTAATTCCTTGGTCTGGTAAAGATACTATTATTTATCGCTTAGCGACAATTGGTCTTCCTGCTAATGGTTCATTACTATTTCCAGTATTGTCACATCAATGGGTGTCACATAACATTGATGAATCGAAATGGACACTTGTTGATGTATCATTGTGTCATTCCAATGCAAATTTGTTTATCTGTTCCCTTTCACAATTCCATACAACCAATGAAACATGTTGGGAAAATCAAAAGTCTTGTACCTTACAAAGTCATTTTAATGTACTTAGACCGGTATTTTATTTAGGATCTGACAGAGTTTGTTTTCATTTATTTAATTCTGATACTATTATATTCCAAACACAGGATAATGTATTTGCTAGTTCTCATTTATTACCTGGTGTAATACTATTCCACTTAAATATATTGCATCATCTAATTGGAATTTTACCATGCCCCAAACTCTTAATATTACTTTAAATTTAACATGGGATCATGTTATGAATTTTTCTGTTTATAATTTACCTTTGGGTATGGGATCACAAATGAAGAAATGGTTAACTGATTCTACTATAATTTCTTCCTTGTTACAAAATTTAAAACATATTTCTGTAGATACTAAAATTACAGTTGAACATGAACAAGGAATTTTAAAATCAGCTACTTCTAGTATTTTACAGGATGCAAATATATCTTGGTTGGAATCTGTATTTGGATATAGTAGTACAGCTACTCAATTTTTTAATATTATGTTACACCCTGTTATTGTTTTAACTATTGTTCAAATTTTTATGTTTATTTTTATGTGTGGTTGTGTTTGTTATCAAAAGCATTTAAACAAAAAATTAGTTAGACAACTTACAACCCTGGAACATCTTAAATCACAACAAAAACGTTATGTACCGTTGTATTCTGCTTATTCAGTTTCGCTTGATACAACTAGGCTTCCTAATCCAATTTGACTGACATATAGAATAATTTGATATCAATATTGTATACTTATACTTTATTTTTATTCTTTTAGGATACTCCTACCTCTCTCTCTTTTCTTGGTGTCTGGATGGAATTCTTTTGATTTGCACTTGGGCTCTTCTGAATTGATCTGCCTGACTACTACTGGACATGCTGAGGCCTTGTGACAAGTTTACCTATGGTTGCTGCAATCGTTACCTGCAACTAGCTGTCATCTACTTGTTTCACCCTATGGTTCTTCCTTGGCCTTTTCAGTGGTTATATACACTATTTGTTCCTGTTTGTAAGCACTATGAAGATTACACATTTATTTCTTGATGGAACTGCTCCTACAGACTTTATTGCTTTCAATTCTGCAACAAATGTATCTTACTACTAAGGTAGTTATGAACTGAACTTTCTCTGTAATGGTGCTGCTATGGATCTGATTCCTTCAATCAAGACTTGAACATCTTTACTTATGAACTATGTAATTGTTGGAACATTCTTTATATTAGTGTATGACGTCAAATCCACTGTCTATTGTTTGAAATATGTCTGGTAGTTTCTTCTGTGTTGGCCCTTAGTGTTTAATCATTGGGATTGTGTCTGACAAAAAGAAAAGAAAGTGGGGGAATGTGGAGTTATAAAATCATGATTAGAATAAATTATAAAATCATGATTAGAAAAATATACAATTTCAAAGAATTACACATTAAATATGTTATTCATAGATAAAACATTTAGATATAAATTAAGATATAGAACATGGAAGAGTTATAAATTAAATTAACTTAGATAGGATTAGTCAGTTTAGTTAGTAATGGGTTAAATAGTGTTTTAAAGACAATGTATTTAAAACTGTGACATTTACATTCAGTTGCTGTTGTCAATCAAAACACCTATACTGCTAGCTAGACACATAGTATTATTAACACTCTAATGCACTGCGCATGAACAAGTTAAAATAGTATTTTCTATATGTCAGCCAAAATTATAAGTCTTTTTAAGGAAGTTAAAATATACAAAGATAGCCTTTTCATTTATGGTATGCTTTGATTTCATTGGCTTAAAATGTGTATATAAGCTTTGCATTTGTATAAGGCTATTGTTATCTTCTGCCTTTAGATCTCAAGGTATGTAATTAATCTTGCTGTGATTAATAAATAGTTTATGTCAACTAATATTTGATAAATATGAGTATTAATTTAATCTGTTAGATAACCCAGATTAAATATTTGTCTATAGTTAGGGTTTTGTCTAACGAAGGCGAAATAAAACCATATTAAGAATAATTCTTACAAGCATCTAATTTTTATCTTCTTTTGCGAGAATCATACATATACATCTGTTGCTAAACACTCATTTAGTGACAGCCCTTAGACTAGAGAGGTATATACGACAGTTAGAGCTTTGAAATATTATGTTGAAGCTACTAAGTCTTTCCGAAAGACTTCTAGTCTATTTGTTATCTTTTCCGGTTCTAGAAAAGGCCAGAAAGCTTCTGCCATTTCTTTGGCATCTTGGTTGAAATCTTTAATTCATCATGCCTATGTCGAGTCGGGTAAAACTCCGCCTCAAAGGATTACAGCTCATTCTACTAGGTCAGTTTCTACTTCCTGGGCGTTTAGGAATGAAGCTTCGGTTGATCAGATTTGCAAAGCAGCAACTTGGTCCTCTTTGCATACTTTTACTAAATTCTACCATTTTGATGTATTTTCTTCTTCTGAAGCAGTTTTTGGTAGAAAAGTACTTCAGGCAGCGGTTTCAGTTTGAATCTTCTGTTTATGTTTTTCATTAAACTTTATTTTGGGTGTGGATTATTTTCAGCAGGAATTGGCTGTCTTTATTTTTATCCCTCCCTCTCTAGTGACTCTTGCGTGGAAAGATCCACATCTTGGGTAGTCATTATCCCATACGTCACTAGCTCATGGACTCTTGCTAATTACATGAAAGAAAACATAATTTATGTAAGAACTTACCTGATAAATTCATTTCTTTCATATTAGCAAGAGTCCATGAGGCCCGCCCTTTTTTGTGGTGGTTATGATTTTTTTGTATAAAGCACAATTATTCCAATTCCTTATTTTATATGCTTTCGCACTTTTCTCTTATCACCCCACTTCTTGGCTATTAGTTAAACTGATTTGTGGGTGTGGTGAGGGGTGTATTTGTAGGCATTTTGAGGTTTGGGAAACTTTGCCCCTCCTGGTAGGAATGTATATCCCATACGTCACTAGCTCATGGACTCTTGCTAATATGAAAGAAATGAATTTATCAGGTAAGTTCTTACATAAATTATGTTTTTTACTATCTTCAATCAAAAGTTTGTTATTTTAAATGGTACCGGTTTGTACTATTTACTCTCTGGCAGAAAAGTGATGAAGATTTCTGCTGAGAGGAAAATGATTTTAGCATGTTGTAACTAAAATCCACTGCTGTTCCCACACAGGACTGAGGAGTACCAGAAAACTTCAGTTGGGGGGGAACAGTTTGCAGGGTGATCTGCAATAAGGTATGTTCAGTCATTTATTTCTAGACAAAACTGAGATAATGCTAGAAGAGACTGTCAATATCCCCATGAGGGGAGGGTAAGCTATGTTCACAGACTTAGTAAGGAATTGAATGCTTACATAATAGGGCTGATATACTGGTTGACACTTATTAAGGGCAATCGATTGTTTAGTTAAGGAAAAATCGTTTTGCAAGACACTTTGAAAGCCCTTTTGGGTTCTTTCTGGGGTTATTACCCACATGGCTGTTCTTTATTCATTTAGTAGTGATTTAGTAGGCCTCACAACTCCGGAGTAGAGTGGGAGGGGCCTAATTTTGCGCCTCAGATGCGCACTTAGAATTGCAGACAAGTTCATGCTGCTTCACATGGAGGGTCCTGCTGCTGTTTGAGGGCCTTAAAGAAGCTTTCATCCCCCAAATCTGATCCCTAAGGGCAGGTAGGGCCACAGCAAGGCTGTGGCAAGGTGCTGTAGTAATTTTATCCGGGTGTTGGCTTTAGGCTGCTCCGGTTTGGGCATTAAGGGGTTAATCGTTCTGCAACTTGTGGTGCAATCTTATTAAGGCTTTAGGTACATATGGTGAAAATTTCAAAAGGATTGCTGCATTTTTCACTGTTTTGTAAAATTGTGTGCTCTTTTTATCTCTTAAAGGCACAGTAACGTTTTTTCAAATTGTGTTTTTTATTTGATTAAAGTGATTTCCAAGCCTGCTTGTGTTTACTACTAGTCTGTTAAACATGTCTGACACTAAGGAAAATCCTTGTTCAATGTGTTTAGAAGCCATGGTGGAACCCCCTCTCAGAATGTGTCCCACTTGTACTGATATGTCTATACACTTTAAAGATCATATTGTTGCACTTAAAAATGTGGCCCAAGATGATTCTCAGACTGAAGGTAACGAGGGTAGCCAGTCTGCCTCTCCCCAAGTGTCACAACCAGTTACGCCCGCGCAAGCGACGCCTAGTACCTCTAGTGCGTCTACCCCCTTTACATTGCAAGACTTAGCGGCAGTCATGGATAATTCTCTTACAGCCTTCTTATCTAAACTGCCCGTCTTACCTGCAAAGCGTGATAGCTCCGTTTTAAGAACAGATTATGAGCATTCTGACGCTTTGGTAGCCGTATCCGATATACCCTCACAACTCTCTGAAGTGGGTGCGAGGGATTTGTTGTCTGAGGGAGAAGTCTCTGATTCAGGAAGGGTTCCTACTCAGACAGATTCAGATGCATTGGCTTTTAAATTTAAACTAGAACACCTCCGCATTTTGCTTAGGGAGGTATTAGCTACTCTGGATGACTGCGACCCTTTGGTGATCCCAGAGAAATTGTGTAAAATGGACAAGTACCTAGAGGTCCCTGTTTACACTGAGGCGTTTCCGGTCCCTAAGAGGATTGCGGATATCGTTACTAGGGAGTGGGATAGGCCAGGTGTTCCCTTTGTTCCCCCTCCTGTTTTTAAGAAAATGTTCCCCATATCTGACCCTGTGCGGGACTCGTGGCAGACAGTCCCTAAGGTGGAGGGGGCTGTTTCTTCACTTGCTAAATGCACAACCATACCAATTGAAGACAGTTGTGCTTTTAAAGACCCTATGGATAAGAAGTTAGAGGGTCTACTTAAGAAAATTTTTGTTCAACAAGGTTTTCTTCTCCAGCCTATTGCCTGCATTATTCCTGTAACTACTGCAGCCGCTTTCTGGTTTGAGGCGCTGGAAGACTCCCTCCAGACGGAGACCTCATATGAGGAAATTATAGATAGAATTAAGGCTCTAAAGCTAGCTAATTCTTTTATCACTGACGCCGCTCTCCAAATAGCTAAGTTAGCGGCAAAAAATTCAGGTTTCGCCATTTTGGCGCGCAGGGCGCTATGGCTAAAGTCCTGGTCGGCCGATGTGTCATCTAAATCCAAGCTTTTGAACATCCCTTTCAAAGGAAAGACCCTTTTCGGGCCTGAATTGAAATATTATTTCAGAAATCACCGGGGGAAAAGGCCATGCGCTCCCTCAGGACAAGCCCTTTAAGACAAAGAAGGCTAATTTTCGTTCCTTTGGTAATTTCAGGAATGGAACCGCTTCATCCTCTCCCGCTGCAAAGCAAGAGGGTAACGCTTCACAGCCCAAGGCAACCTGGAAGCCTTACCAGGGCTGGAATAAGGATAAACAGGCCAAAAAGCCTGCAGCTGCCACCAAGACAGCATGAAGGGGTAGCCCCCGATCCGGGACCGGATCTAGTAGGGGGCAGACTCTCTCTCTCTTCGCTCAGGCCTGGGCAAGAGATGTACACGATCCTTGGGTGTTAGATATTGTATCCCAGGGATATATTCTAGAATTCAAGGGTTCTCCTCCAAGGGGGAGGTTCCACATTTCTCGTCTGTCTACAGATCAGACAAAGAAAGAGGCGTTTTTACGCTGCGTAGAAGATCTACATACCATGGGAGTGATACACCCAGTTCCAATGGCAGAACAAGGGTTGGGTTTTTACTCAAACCTGTTTATGGTTCCCAAAAAAGAGGGAACTTTTCAGACCCATCCTGGATCTAAAAATTCTAAACAGATTCCTAAAAGTCCCATCATTCAAAATGGAGACCATTCGGACAATTTTACCAATGATCCAGGAAGGTCAATATATGACTACCGTGGATCTAAAGGATGCATACCTACACATTCCTATCCACAAAGATCATCACCAGTTGTCTCAGGGAATATGTTTCCACAGACCAGAGTGGATCATTGTAACGACCGACGCCAGTCTGTTAGGCTGGGGTGCGGTCTGGGACTCCCTGAAAGCTCAGGGCTTATGGTCTCGGGAAGAAAAGCTTCTCCCGATAAACATTCTGGAACTGAGGGCGATATTCAACGCTCTTCAGGCATGGCCTCAACTAGCTGAGGCCAAATTCATCAGATTTCAGTCGGACAACATCACGACTGTAGCTTACGTCAGTCATCAGGGGGGAACAAAGAGTTCCCTAGCGATGACGGAAGTAACCAAAATAATAAGGTGGGCGGAGGATCACTCCTGCCAGCTCTCAGCAATTTACATCCCAGGAGTAGACAACTGGGAGGCGGATTTCCTAAGTCGCCAGACTTTTCACCCGGGGGAGTGGGAACTCCACCCAGAGGTGTTTGCCCAGCTGACTCAGCTATGGGGCACTCCAGAGTTGGATCTGATGGCGTCCCGTCAGAACACCAAACTTCCTCTCTACGGGTCCAGGTCCCGGGACCCCAAGGCGGTATTGATAGATGCTCTAGCAGCGCCTTGGTCCTTCAATCTAGCTTATGTTTCCCCTTCTCCCTCGTCTGGTCGCCAGAATCAAGCAGGAGAAGGCTTTGGTGATTCTGATAGCACCTGCGTGGCCACGCAGGACTTGGTATGCAGACCTAGTGGACATGTCATCTGTCCCACCATGGACACTGCCAATGAGGCAGGATCATCTAATACAAGGTCCATTCAAGCATCCAAATCTAGTTTCTCTACGTCTGACTGCTTGGAGATTGAACGCTTAATTCTATCAAAGCGTGGTTTCTCTGAGTCAGTTATAGATACTCTGATTCAGGCTAGAAAGCCTGTCACCAGGAAAATCTACCATAAGATATGGCGGAAATATCTGGGTTGGTGTGAATCCAAGGGTTACTCATGGAGTAAGATTAGGATTCCCAGGATATTGTCCTTCCTCCAAGAAGGATTGGAGAAAGGATTGTCAGCTAGTTCTTTAAAGGGACAGATATCTGCTCTGTCTATCCTTTTACACAAGTGTCTGGCAGAGGTACCAGACGTTCAAGCGTTTGCTCAGGCTTTAGTCAGAATCAAGCCTGTCTATAAACCTGTGGCTCCGCCATGGAGTCTAAATCTAGTTCTTTCAGTTCTTCAAGGGGTTCCGTTTGAACTTTTGCATTCCATAGATATTAAGTTATTATCTTGGAAAGTTTTGTTTTTGGTAGCTATATCTTCTGTTCGAAGAGTTTCAGAATTATCTGCCTTACAGTGTGATTCACCTTACCTGGTGTTCCACGCAGATAAGGTAGTTTTGCGTACCAAACCTGGTTTTCTTCCTAAAGTTGTTTCTAACAAGAATATTAACCAGGAAATAGTTGTTCCTTCTCTGTGTCCTAACCCTTCTTCGAAGAAGGAACGTCTGTTGCACAATCTTGATGTGGTTCGTGCTTTAAAATTCTATTTACAAGCAACCAAGGATTTCAGACAAACATCCTCCTTGTTTGTTATCTATTCTGGTAAGAGGAGAGGTCAGAAAGCGACTGCTACCTCTTTCCTTTTGGCTGAAAAGCATCATCCGTTTGGCCTATGAGACTGCTGGCCAGCAGCCTTCTGAAACAATTACTGCTCATTCTACCAGAGCAGTGGCTTCCACATGGGCTTTAAAAAATGAGGCTTCTGTTGAACAGATTTGTAAGGCAGCGACTTGGTCTTCACTGCATAATTTTTACAAATTTGATACTTTTGCTTCTTCGGAGGCTATTTTTGGGAGAAAGGTTTTGCAAGCAGTGGTGCCTTCCGTTTAAGGTACCTGTCTTGTTCTCTCCCTTCATCTGTGTCCTAAAGCTTTGGTATTGGTATCCCACAAGTAAAGGATGAATCCGTGGACTGGATACACCTTGCAAGAGAAAACAGAATTTATGCTTACCTGATAAATTACTTTCTCTTGCGGTGTATCCAGTCCACGGCCCGCCCTGACATTTGTCAGGTATAAATGTTTTGTTTAAACTACAGTCACCACTGCACCCTATGGTTTCTCCTTTTTCTTCCTAACCTTTGGTCGAATGACTGGGGGGTGGAGCTAGAGGGGGAGCTATATGGACAGCTCTGCTGTGTGCTCTCTTTGCCACTTCCTGTAGGGAAGGAGAATATCCCACAAGTAAAGGATGAATCCGTGGACTGGATACACCGCAAGAGAAAGTAATTTATCAGGTAAGCATAAATTCTGTTTTTGTTATTTAGCGAATTGTATTTAATTTATTTAATTGTATTTAATTTAGGTAATTTATTTAATTGTAGTGTAGTGTTAGGTGTTAGTGTAACTTTAGTTAGGTTAGGTTTAATTTACAGGTAAATTTGTATTTATTTTAGCTAGGTAGTTAGTAAATAGTTAATAACTATTTAGTAACTGTTCTACCTAGTTAAAATAAATACAAACTTGCCTGTAAAATAAAAATAAACCTTAAGCTTGATACAATGTAACTATTAGTTATATTGTAGCTAGCTTAGGGTTTATTTTACAGGTAAGTATTTTTAAATAGGAATTATTTAGTTATTAATAGTAAGTTTTATTTAGATTTATTTTAATTATATTTGTTAGGGGGTGTTAGGGTTAGGGTTAGACTTAGATTTAGGGGTTAATAAATTTAGTATAGTGGCGGAGACGTTGGGGGCGGCAGGTTAGGGGTTAATAAATGTAGGTAAGTGGCGGCGATATTAGGGACAGCAGATTAGGGGTTAATAATGTTTAACTAATGTTGCGAGGCGGGAGTGCGGTGGTTTAGGGGTTAATATGTTTATTCTAGTGGCGACAATGTCCGGAGCGGCAGATTAGGGGTTAATAATTTTATTTTAGTGTTTGCGATGCGGAAGGGCCTCAGTTTAGGGGTTAATAGGTAGTTTATGGGTGTTAGTGTACTTTTTAGCACTTTAGTTATGAGTTTTATGCTACGGCTTTGTAGTGTAAAACTCATAACTACTGACTTTAAAATGCGGTACGAACGGGATAGGGTGTACCGCTCACTTTTTGGCCTCCCAGGACAAGCTTGTAATACCGGCGCTATGGAAGTCCCATTGAAAATAGACTATACGCAATTTGTGTAAGTTGATTTGCGGTAAGGCCAAAAAAGTGTGCGGTTCCCCTAAATCTGCAAGACTCGTAATACCAGCGGTAGTGAAAAAGCAGCGTTATGAGGCTTAACGTTGCTTTTTGACTGATAACGCAAGACTCGTAATCTAGCCGTATATTTTTTGGTGTTCTTCTCATAAATTTTCTTGCCATTCTTTTAGAATTCCTAGGATTTTTCAGGATGGTTTAGATAAGTTTGTCCTCAAAGTTTTATTTCCTAGAAAGATTGTTTAAACTTCCTGATATTCACTGTTTTGTCTAGGCTTTGGTTGGTATCAAGCCTGGTCATTTATTAATTTCTCCTTTTTGGAGTCTTATTTGGATTAAAGATTTTGCAGGCTCTTTCTTTTGAGCCTATATTTTCTTTGAAGATTGTCTACTTTCTTGGAAAGTGTTGTTTCATTTGACTATCTCTTTTGCTACAAGAGTTTCTGATGTATCAGCTCTCTCTTGTATGTCTGCTTATCTGTTTTCTTCATCTAGATAAGTTGTTTTGTGGACTTCTTTTTTTCCTAAGGTTGTGAATTTGAACAACATTAGTAGAGAAATTGTTGTTTCTTCCTTGTGTCCTAATCCTAAAGAATTCTTTGAGTGTTCTTTACATCCTTTGGATGTGGTAAGAGCTTTATAATTCTATATCAAAGTTACAATGATTTCAGAAGACTTCTAGTTTTTTTGTTGTTTTTCTGGTTCCAGAGAAGGTTAGAAAGCCTCTGTCATTTCTTTGGCATCCTTGTTAAAGCTTTTGTTTCTCAAGGCTTATTTGGAGGCAGGGCAGGCTCCGCCTCAGAGATTTACAGCTAATTCTACTAAGTTCAGTTGCCATTTCTTGGGCTTTTTCAGAATGAAGCTTCGGTTGATCAAATTTGCAAATCAGTAATTTGGTCTTCTTTGTTTAATTTTATTGTTTTTACCATTTTGATGTATTTTGCTTCTTCTGAAGCAGTCTTTGGCAGAAAAGTTCTTCAGGCAGCTGTCTGATTTTACTGCTTTTGATTTAATTTTTTTTAAGAAAAACTTAATTATTGTGTGGATTTAATTTCTCAGTGGAAATAGCTATTATTTTATCACTTCCTCTCTAGTGACTCTTCTGTGGACTTCCACATCTTGGGTATTTCTATCCCATACGTCACTAGCTCATGGACTCTTGCCAGTTACATGAAAGAAAACATAATATGAAAGAAATGAATTTCTCAGGTAAGTTCTTACATAAATTAACAGGAGTCCATGAGGCCCACCCTTGTTATGGTGGTTATGGTTTTTTGTTTAAAAGCACAATTATGTTTCCAGTTCCTCTTTGTGTATGCTTTTTTACTCCTTTTGTCATCACCTCACTAGTTGTGTGTGTGGTGGGAGGTGTATTTATAGGCATTTGAGGTTTGGGAAACTTTGCCCCCTCCTGGTAGGAATGTATATCCCATACATCACTAGCTCATGGACTCTTGCCAGTATGAAAGAAATTAATTTATCAGATAAGTTCTTACATAAATTATGTTTTTTCTACCTCTTTTGCTTGGCTATATTTTAGATTGAGGTGCCAGTAAGTAGGGAGGGTGTTTTATAGCATGTCGTATACCTCTGCCTAAGGGCTGTCACTAAATGAGTGTTTTAGCAACAGATGTATATGTATGATTCTCGCAAAAGAGGATAAAAATGAGATGCTTGTAAGAATTATTCTTTAATATGGCTTTATTTCGCCTTGGTTAGACAAAACCCTAACTATAGACAAATATTTAATCTGGGTTATCTAACAGATTAAATTAATACTCATATTTATCAAATATTAGTTGACATAAATCATTTATTAATCACAAAAAAGATTAATACATACCTCGAGATCTGAAGGCAGAAGATAACAATAGCCTTATACAAATGTAAAGCTTATATACACATTTTAAGCCAATGAAATCAAAGCATACCATAAATGAAAAGGCTATCTTTGTATATTTTAACTTCCTTAAAAGACTTTATAATTTTGGCTGACATATAGAAAATACTATTTTAACTTGTTCATGCGCAGTGCATTAGTGTTAATAATAATGTGTCTAGCTAGCAGTATAGGTGTTTTGATTGACAACAGCAACTGAATGTAAATGTAATACATAGTTTTTGAAAACAGAATTTAACCCATTACTAACTAACTTCTGACTAATCCTATCTTAGTTAATTTCATTTATAACTATTTATTCCATATTCTATATTTTATATCTAAATGTTTTATCTATGAAGAACATATTTAATGTGTAATTCTTGTTTGTATATTTAATTCTAATCATGATTTTATAATTTATTCTAATCATGATTTTATAATTTATTCTAATCATGATTTTATAACTCCACATTCCCCCACTTTATTTTCTTTTTGTCAGACACAATCCCAATGATTAAACACTAAGGGCCAACACAGAAGAAACTACCAGACATATACCAGACATATTTCAAACAATAGACAGTGGATGTGACGTCATACACTACTATAAAGAATGTTCCAAAAATTACATAGTTCATAAGTAAAGATGTTCAAGTCTTGATTGAAGGAATCAAATCCATAGCAGTGTCATTGCAGATAAAGTTCAGTTCATAACTACCTTAGTAGTAAGATACATTTGTTGCAGAATTGAAAGCAATAAAGTCTGTAGGAGCAGTTCCATCAAGAAATACAACATGTATAATCTTCATAGTGCTTACAAACAGGAACAATAGTGTATAAAACTACTGAAAAGGCCAAGGATTAACCATAGGGTGAAACAAGTAGATGACACAGTTAGTTGCAGGTAACGATTGCAGCAACCATAGGTAAACTTGTCACAAGGCCTCAGCATGTCCAGTAGTAGTCAGGCAGATCAATTCAGAAGAGCCCAAGTGCAAATCAAAAGAATTCCATCCAGACACCAAGAAAAGAGAGAGAGAGGAGTATCCTAAAAAAATAAAAGAAAAAATAAGTATACAATATTGATATCAAATTATTCTATATGTCAGTCAAATTGGATTAGGAAGCCTAGTTGTATCAAGCGAAACTGAATAAGCAGAATATAAAGGTACATAACATTTTTGTTGTGAATTAAGATGTTCCAGGGTTGTAAGTTGTCTAACTAATTTTTTGTTTAAATGCTTTTGATAACAAATACAACCACACATAAAAATAAACATAAAAATTTGAACAATAGTTAAAACAATAACAGGGTGTAACATAATATTAAAAAATTGAGTAGCTGTACTACTATATCCAAATACAGATTCCCACCAAGATATATTTGCATCCTGTAAAATACTAGAAGTAGCTGATTTTAAAATTCCTTGTTCATGTTCAACTGTAATTTTAGTATCTACAGAAACATGTTTTAAATTTTGTAACAAGGAAGAAATTATAGTAGAATCAGTTAACCATTTTTTCATTTGTGATCCCATACCCAAAGGTAAATTATAAACAGAAAAATTCATAACATGGTCCCATGTTAAATTTAAAGTAATATTAAGAGTTTGGGGCATGGTAAAATTCCAATTAGATGATGCAATATATTTAAGTGGAATAGTATTACACCAGGTACCAGGTAATAAATGAGAACTAGCAAATACATTTTCCTGTGTTTGGAATATAATAGTATCAGAATTAAATAAATGAAAACAAACTCTGTCAGATCCTAAATAAAATACCGGTCTAAGTACATTAAAATGACTTTGTAAGGTACAAGACTTTTGATTTTCCCAACATGTTTCATTGGTTGTATGGAATTGTGAAAGGGAACAGATAAACGAATTTGCATTGGAATGACACAATGATACATCAACAAGTGTCCATTTTGATTCATCAATGTTATGCGACACCCATTGATGTGACAATACTGGAAACAGTAATGAACTATTAGCAGGAAGACCAATTGTCGCTAAGCGATAAATAATAGTATATTTACCAGACCAAGGAATTAATGTATGAATCATACAAAATTCAGTGGTGCAGTCAGATAAAATTACTTCCCACCATAAAAGATGTGTCATGGCAAAATTAGTGACTGACTTAGATGCAGCTAAACTTAAAGAAGCTGGCCACTTTCCAGACCATAAACTTTGAAGTTGAATCTTTGTCAGTAGATAGATCAGATTGTACTTGAGAGCATAACATAGCCCAGGCTGTCTCATGTGTAAAATTATATAATTCATTTACTAAAACATTAAATTTATCTTTAATAATATTAGTAATATCCACCATAACATAAGTTTGATGTTGCTGGAGATTAGCAATATTATTGTTATTCCATATTGAGTATCTAAGCCTGTAGCTGCATGAGAGGCAAGATTTGCTAATTTATATCTTAATATTTGAGAATTTATTTGTGCAGTAGAGCCAATCATACTACCATATGCTCCCAAGCCAGTCTCAAGTACATCTCTCCTAGGTCTATGATTAGATCGAAGAGAAACATTTTGCAGTAAACTTTCATGAAACCACCATTGGAATGATTTTTCTTGTACAGACACAAAGGTAGTGCAGTTTGAATATTGTGTGGATACCATCCACCTTGACAATTGAAGATGCCAAGTAACTAAACTATATTCAACATCATAAGCAACTTGTGTTGCAGAATCTAAACGTACCTGGTTTTTCTAAAGAGGTAGGAATAGGTTTAGACAAAGGAAGTGAAGTAGTAGTATGTACAAATATACTAATATGAACAGAAAATTAGGAAATACCATGGTCCATACATTGCCATAATCCTACAGAATCAAAAGGATTCAAATTATTAATTAATAAAGTAGCAGGTATATAAGAAACATTAGAGAAATCTACTGTGCTACTTGTATCATAAGATAGAATATTATCTGACATAACCAAAGGAACTTGTTTATCATCATGTAGAATTCCTGCAGGAGAAGAAAGTAAATCAATACTGCATAGGAGACAGATGTTCTTTCCTGTATGGGGTATGCCACCATATCCTGAAATAATAAGATGAGAAGCATTAATATACCATTCTTGTAAATAATCAAACTTTTTTACACTAGCAACAAAAAGTGCAACAAACTGAGGAGAAATAGGATGGGAAATATGATAAATAGGTCTTGAAGGTGAAAGGACAAGACGATTAAAATGTGATAACATCAGAGTCATTAAACTAGTATCAACTGTGGAGTGAGATTTAAGAAACGTAGGCTGATAATCAAATTTTTTAATAGAATTATCATTCTGTGGTATACTCCTTATTTTATTATGAATTAATTGGGAAACAAATATATTAGAATAGCAAAAACAGATAAGCATTACAGTCAAAAAACAACATGCACATGCTTTTAAAGAAAACATATTAAATGGTTAGAATAAACTATGTGGCGATAATATAATAAAAATATAATAGGGCTTAAATATGTCAGGCAACCTTATGATCCAAGAAAATATATTAACAACTAAAATAATATATATATGTATTTTCTTAGACAGCTTAACAATTATATGAAAACTATAAGCATAAATATAACAGGCATAATATGAGGTAGTCTTAGAGTGTAGGAATTGTTCAAACAAATAACAAACTGTTCCAAGACTGGTTCTTTTGATCCTTTTATAGCAGTGTCATTCACAGTATAGTTGTTCAAATCCTATCACAGTTAAAGGCAGAATTTTGAACAGACTGAGGATTCACAAGTTTTATACATATATACTTGAAAAATAAACCATTTCTTTCTTTTTTAAAAAAAAATAATAATATATATATATATATATGTTGTTTCTCATTATTCATGCTGTCTTAGTTTTCACACAATTTTAATATCATAGCATGCATATTTACATATATACAAACCACTGTAGTCTAAGAAAAAAGATGCTAAAATCACTTTGTTGTTCCTGAAATAGACTACAAAAAATCATTTAGGAAGAGAATCAATGTAAAGGATTAATTTTGTAACTTAAAACCTATGTCACAGCAAACTGCTTTTTACAGCATCTATCAATGAACTGTGAAAAGGGAACTAAGAGCAGCTGTTCTTTTACAAATCTGTCAGTATTTCCTATTTCAGCATTAGAAACATTTCTTAGGTTAGAAAACTCAGTTTTATAGTTTTCATTTACAGATTTAACAGAAGTTAGTTCTTGTAACAATTTGTCAGAGTTTTCTAATTTAGCATCAGAAGTATGTCTCAGGTTAGCAAAATCAGTTTTATATCTGTCAGTTGCAGTTTTAACAGAAATCAGTTCCTGAGATAAAGCTTGTAATTGACGCTCTAAGTCTGATTTAACATTTATTTCCTTACCCAGAGACCCTTTTGCCTTATGCAAAGCAATCTCCATATCATCAAAATCTTTACATATTTTATCATAATGGGCCATTAGAGATTGTAACTTTTCAGCTGAGATTACCTCATTTTCTGATAAAGCAGGAGGGCGTGCCAGAGAAAATACTGGAATAGCCTCAGAACTTTGAAAGTCTGAATATGTGTTTTTATACAAGGGAGGAGCAGATGGTGTAACACATGCATCTGAATTGTCTAAAAACACATTCTCATTTTGTTTCAAACTATGGGGAAGGTCAGTATTTAAAGTACTAATTTGAATAAAGCCATTTTGTTTAGTACAATACATAAAAATACCACTGCCATCTGTACTATCAGAGAATTTAACATTTGCAGAGGTCTGTCGCAAATTTTGCAAAGATTCAACAACTTCTTCAAGAGAAGTATTAGTATTTTCTAATGTAGAAAGTTTATCATTCAGAAGACCACATGTATGTGCAGATAACATACTCTGTTTCCTACTGTCTTCTAACTGTATCTCTAAGGAATCTAAAAGAGATGCCTGCAGATTATAATTAATATGTAATTGCTCATTTAAACACAAAGATTGCAGTAAGGTATCTAATAGACCCTGCAACATTTTTCCTTTCTTAATTCTTTTGTCTTTGATATCTACAATATCACTTAAAGAATTCAACCATTCATGCAAAGCATGCTTTGAAGCATCTTGCATTTTAAAAGGACCACCGTGTTTTTTTATACTAGCAATTACACAATCTTGAAACACATGAGGGAGATTATACAATACAGGGGTTAATCTCTGATCTATGTCAATTAAGTCAAAATTCATGGTGTGCACAGCCATAATTTAACTCTATTTGATAAAAAAGAATAAGTACTTACTGAGCAGCAAGCAGCAGTAGACACACACAGTGTTCAAAGTCCAGCTTAAGAATGCACTGTGGTCCAAGGGTTTCAAATTCCAACAGGACGAGCCCCCAAAGTGTTGTATACCTCTGCCTAAGGGCTGTCACTAAATGAGTGTTTTAGCAACAGATGTATATGTATGATTCTCGCAAAAGAGGATAAAAATGAGATGCTTGTAAGAATTATTCTTTAATATGGCTTTATTTCGCCTTGGTTAGACAAAACCCTAACTATAGACAAATATTTAATCTGGGTTATCTAACAGATTAAATTAATACTCATATTTATCAAATATTAGTTGACATAAATCATTTATTAATCACAAAAAAGATTAATACATACCTCGAGATCTGAAGGCAGAAGATAACAATAGCCTTATACAAATGTAAAGCTTATATACACATTTTAAGCCAATGAAATCAAAGCATACCATAAATGAAAAGGCTATCTTTTTATATTTTAACTTCCTTAAAAGACTTTATAATTTTGGCTGACATATAGAAAATACTATTTTAACTTGTTCATGCGCAGTGCATTAGAGTGTTAATAATAATGTGTCTAGCTAGCAGTATAGGTGTTTTGATTGACAACAGCAACTGAATGTAAATGTAATACATTGTCTTTGAAAACAGAATTTAACCCATTACTAACTAACTTCTGACTAATCCTATCTTAGTTAATTTCATTTATAACTATTTATTCCATATTCTATATTTTATATCTAAATGTTTTATCTATGAAGAACATATTTAATGTGTAATTCTTGTTTGTATAATTTATTCTAATCATGATTTTATAATTTATTCTAATCATGATTTTATAACTCCACATAGCACTCGCATAGCACAACTGCTAGAACTGGCTGTGGCTCAACACACAAGCAAACAGTGTAGTAAGCACAGAGCCACAGGTTCAAATCCCTACATAGCCCCTTTGAGCAGAATACCTCCTAGACATTTTCTTTTTAGTCTGGAGGCTTGGTTTGTGACAAAAGCTGACTTATTTTTACCTTTTGAAATGCATATGGTAAAATGTAAGGAACGTATTTATGGTTGCTAGGTGTCCAGTATTTAACCGGGCAGTCCAGTAAAAACTTAATAATAATAGTGGACACTTCAATATTTGTTTTTAAATTCCTTGTGTGTTAGCTAAATCTAAAAGGCCTTTTATGCCTAAACTAATTACAAATATGGAATGGGAAAATGTGAGGGGCAGTCAAGGGGGGTCACGTCATTTCAATTGTGTGTGTTACTGGCAGCCAAAGAGATAAAATGATTGATTTGTATGTTACTGGTAGTCAAGGGGTAAAATGACTGCTTAGTTGTGAAAAATATACATGTTGGGTTTAAAAATTAAGGCTAAGGTAGAGCTTTTGGGGGAGTATTTTGTGATCCCACCTACTATCATTTCCAGACACCAACAGATTGTCTAGTATTTTTGTGGAGGATAGCTGGAAACCCTTAATGTGTTACATCAAAAATTATTATTTTCTCCAACATAGGTGTGTCCGGTCCACGGCGTCATCCTTACTTGTGGGATATTCTCTTCCCTAACAGGAAATGGCAAAGAGCCCAGCAAAGCTGGTCACATGATCCCTCCTAGGCTCCGCCTACCCCAGTCATTCTCTTTGCCGTTGCACAGGCAACATCTCCACGGAGATGGTTAAGAGTTTTTTGGTGTTTAAATGTAGTTTTTATTCTTCAATCAAGAGTTTGTTATTTTAAAATAGTGCTGGTATGTACTATTTACTCTGAAACAGAAAAGAGATGAAGATTTCTGTTTGTAAGAGGAAAATGATTTTAGCAACCGTTACTAAAATCGATGGCTGTTTCCACACAGGACTGTTGAGATGAATTAACTTCAGTTGGGGGAAACAGTGGGCAGACTTTGCTGCTTGAGGTATGACACATTTCTAACAAGACTTGGTAATGCTGGAAGCTGTCATTTTCCCTATGGGAACCGGTAAGCCATTTTCTTAGTTTAGTATAAGCATAAAGGGCTTTACAAGGGCTTTAAAGACTGGTAGACATTTTTCTGGGCTAAAACGATTACTTTATAAGTATATTTAGTGGATTATAACTATAAATAGTTCTTTTAATCTTGGGGATGTATTAAAAAAACGTCAGGCACTGTATTGGACACCTTTTTCACTGGGGGCCTTTTCTAGTCATAGGCAGAGCCTCATTTTCGCGCCACTAATGCGCAGTTGTTTTTGGAAAGCAAGGCATGCAGATGCATGTGTGAGGAGCTAAGAACCACTGAAAAAGCTTATTGAAGGCGTCATTTGGTATCGTATTCCCCTCTGGGCTTGGTTGGGTCTCAGCAAAGCAGATACCAGGGACTGTATAGGGGTTAAATGTAAAAACGGCTCCGGTTCCGTTATTTTAAGAGTTAAAGCTTTCAAATTTGGTGTGCAATACTTTTAAGGCTTTAAGACACTGTGGTGAAATTTTGGTGAATTTTGAACAATTCCTTCATACTTTTTCACAATTTCATGCATTGTTCCTGTCACTACAGCAGCGTGTTTCTGGTTCGAAGAACTAGAAAAGTCGCTCAATAAAGACTCTTCGTATGAGGAGGTTATGGACAGAGTTCAAGCACTTAAATTGGCAAACTCTTTTATCTTAGACGCCACTTTGCAATTAGCTAGATTAGCGGCGAAAAATTCAGGTTTTGCTATTGTGGCGCGCAGAGCGCTTTGGCTAAAGTCTTGGTCAGCGGATGTGTCCTCCAAGAACAAATTGCTTAACATCCCTTTCAAAGGTAAAACGCTGTTTGGCCCTGACTTGAAAGAGATTATTTCAGACAACCAAGGGGCATTGCAGTAGTACCTTACTTGGACGACATACTGATTCAAGCGTCGTCTCTGTCAAAAGCAAAGGCTCATACGGACATTGTCCTAGCCTTTCTCAGATCTCACGGGTGGAAAGTGAACATAGAAAAAGTTCTCTGTCCCCGTCAACAAGAGTTCCCTTCTTGGGAACAATAATAGACTCCTTAGAAATGAAGATTTTTCTGACAGAGGCCAGAAAATCAAAACTTCTAAGCTCTTGTCAAGTACTTCATTCTGTTCTTCTTCCTTCCATAGCGCAGTGCATGGAAGTAATAGGTTTGATGGTTGCGGCAATGGACATAGTTCCTTTTGCACAAATTCATCTAAGACCATTACAACTGTGCATGCTCAGACAGTGGAATGGGGATTATACAGACTTGTCTCCGACGATCCAAGTAGATCAAAGAACCAGAGATTCACTCCGTTGGTGGCTGAACCTGGACACCCTGTCACAGGGAATGAGCTTCCGCAGACCAGAGTGGGTCATTGTCACGACCGACGCCAGTCTGGTGGGCTGGGGCGCGGTCTGGGAACCCCTGAAAGCTCAGGGTCTATGGTCTCGGGAAGAATCTCTTCTCCCGATAAACATTCTGGAACTGCGAGCGATATTCAATGCTCTCAAAGCTTGGCCTCAACTGGCAAAGGCCAAATTCATAAGGTTTCAATCAGACAACATGACGACTGTTGCATATATCAACCATCAGGGGGGAACAAGGAGTTCCCTGGCGATGGAGGAAGTGACCAAAATAATTCAATGGGCGGAGAATCACTCCTGCCACTTGTCTGCAATCCACATCCCAGGAGTGGAAAATTGGGAAGCGGATTTTCTGAGTCGTCAGACTTTCCATCCGGGGTAGTGGGAACTCCATCCGGAAATCTTTGCCCAAATAACTCAATTATGGGGCATTCCAGACATGGACCTGATGGCGTCTCGTCAGAACTTCAAGGTTCCTCGCTACGGGTCCAGATCCAGGGATCCCAGGGCGACTCTAGTAGATGCACTGATAGCGCCTTGGACCTTCAACCTAGCTTATGTATTCCCACAGTTCCCTCTCATTCCCAGGCTGGTAGCCAGGATCAATCAGGAGAGGGCTTCGGTGATCTTGATAGCTCCTGCGTGGCCACGCAGAACTTGGTATGCAGACCTGGTGAATATGTCATCGGCTCCACCATGGAAGCTACCTTTGAGACAGGACCTTCTTGTTCAAGGTCCATTCGAACATCCGAATCTGGCTTCACTCCAACTGACTGCTTGGAGATTGAACGCTTGATTTTATCAAAGCGTGGGTTTTCAGATTCTGTCATTGATACTCTTGTTCAGGCTAGAAAGCCTGTAACTAGGAAAGTTTACCATAAAATATGGAAAAAATATATTTGTTGGTGTGAATCTAAAGGATTCCCATGGAACAAGATAAAAATTCCTAAGATTCTATCCTTTCTACAGGAGGGTTTGGAGAAAGGATTCTTTGAAGGGACAGATTTCTGCTTTATCTGTTTTACTTCACAAAAAACTGGCGGCTGTGCCAGATGTTCAAGCTTTTGTTCAGGCTCTGGTTAGAATCAAGCCTGTTTACAAACCTTTGACTCCTCCTTGGAGTCTCAATTTAGTTCTTTCAGTTCTTCAAGGGGTTCCGTTTGAACCCTTACATTCCGTAGATATTAAGTTACTATCTTGGAAAGTTTTGTTTTTGGTTGCAATTTCTTCTGCTAGAAGAGTTTCAGAGTTATCTGCTCTGCAGTGTTCTCCTCCTTATCTGGTGTTCCATGCAGATAAGGTGGTTTTGCGTACTAAACCTGGTTTTCTTCCGAAAGTTGTTTCTAACAAAAACATTAACCAGGAGATAGTTGTGCCTTCTTTGTGTCCGAATCCAGTTTCAAAGAAGGAACGTTTGTTACACAATTTGGATGTTGTTCGTGCTCTAAAATTCTATTTAGAGGCTACAAAGGATTTCAGACAAACATCTTCTTTGTTTGTTGTTTATTCTGGTAAAAGGAGAGGTCAAAAAGCAACTTCTACCTCTCTCTCTTTTTGGCTTAAAAGCATCATCCGATTGGCTTATGAGACTGCCGGACGGCAGCCTCCTGAAAGAATCACAGCTCACTCCACTAGGGCTGTGGCTTCCACATGGGCCTTCAAGAACGAGGCTTCTGTTGATCAGATATGTAAGGCAGCGACTTGGTCTTCACTGCACACTTTTACCAAATTTTACAAATTTGATACTTTTGCTTCTTCTGAGGCTATTTTTGGGAGAAAGGTTTTGCAAGCCGTGGTGCCTTCCATCTAGGTGACCTGATTTGCTCCCTCCCATCATCCGTGTCCTAAAGCTTTGGTATTGGTTCCCACAAGTAAGGATGACGCCGTGGACCGGACACACCTATGTTGGAGAAAACAGAATTTATGCTTACCTGATAAATTACTTTCTCCAACGGTGTGTCCGGTCCACGGCCCGCCCTGGTTTTTTTAATCAGGTCTGATGAATTATTTTCTCTAACTACAGTCACCACGGTATCATATGATTTCTCCTATGCATATTCCTCCTTTACCTCGGTCGAATGACTGGGGTAGGCGGAGCCTAGGAGGGATCATGTGACCAGCTTTGCTGGGCTCTTTGCCATTTCCTGTTGGGGAAGAGAATATCCCACAAGTAAGGATGACGCCGTGGACCGGACACACCGCTGGAGAAAGTAATTTATCAGGTAAGCATAAATTCTGTTATTATAATTAGTATACTTTATTTATAAAGCACCAACAAATTCTGCAGTGCTGTCCATGGGTACAAAAGATAAAAGTATGATGATACATTATTTTTAAAGGGACAGGACAACATTTTTCAAACAGAAGGAATTCAGGGGCCCTATTCCTGTGGTATCTTCAATCTAGAAGGGTAGGAGGGAGAGAAACAGTAGGTGTGCACTGCAAGGATGAGAATTATGTTAGTACAGAGTTAGATGAAGGCAATTAGGTAAGTGGAATTCATTTGTTACAGAGTTGTGCGGTAGGCGTCTTTGAACAAAATTGTCTTTAGGAAGAGTTTAAAGGAGGACAGAGTAGGAGAAAGTTGGAGGGGCTGGAGTATATTTGTTGATTAGTGAAGACAGTTGAGGGGGAAGCGTTGGTAAGGGCTTTGTAGGTCAGGGTGAGAATTTTGAATTTAATTCTGCTAATGTTAATAGGGAACCAATTAAGGGACGCCATCTTGGATGACGTCACTTAAAAGAACCTTCATTCCAGAAGAAGCAGTCGATTGATGAGGATGCTCCGCGCCGGATGTCTTGAAGATGGAGCCGCTCCGGGACGAAAGGATGAAGATAGAAGATGCCGTCTGGGTGAAAAATTCTGCCTGTCTGGAGGACCACTTCTGCCGGCTTCGTTGAGGACATCTTGCCGCTTAGATAAAGATTTCTCCCGGCTTCGTTGAGGATGGATGTCGGATCTTCAAAACTGTAAGTGGATCTTCAGGGCTTAGTGTTAGGTTTTTTTAAGGGTTTATTGGGTAGGTTTTATTTTTGAGTTAGGGCTTTGGGCCTCAATAGAGCTAAATGTCCTTTTAAGGGCAATGCCCATCCAAATGCACTTTTCAGGGCAATGGGGAGCTTATGTTTTTTTAGTTAGGGTTTTATTTGGGGGGTTGGTTGTGTGGGTGGTGGGTTTTACTGTTTGGAGGTTGTTTTGGTTTTTTTACAGGTAAAAGAGCTGATTTCTTTGGGGCAATGCCCCGCAAAAGGCCCTTTTAAGGGCTATTGGTAGTTTAGTTTAGGCTAGGGTTTTTTTTTATTTTGGGGGGGCTTTTTTATTTTGATAGGGCTATTAGATTAGGTTTAATTAGTTTAAATATCTTATAATTTGTTTGTTTTTTTTCTGTAATTTAGTGTTTGTTTCTTTTTTGTTATTTAGCTAATTGTATTTAATTTATTTAATTGTATTTAATTTAGGTAATTTATTTAATTGTAGTGTAGTGTTAGGTGTTAGTGTAACTTAGGTTAGGTTTTATTTTACAGGTAAATTTGTATTTATTTTAGCTAGGTAGTTAGTAAATAGTTAATAACTATTTAGTAACTATTCTACCTAGTTAAAATAAATACAAACTTGCCTGTAAAATAAAAATAAACCCTAAGCTAGATACAATGTAACTATTAGTTATATTGTAGCTAGCTTAGGGTTTATTTTACAGGTAAGTATTTATTTTTAAATAGAAATTATTTAGTTATTAATAGTAAGTTTTATTTAGATTTATTTTAATTATATTTAAGTTAGGGGGTGTTAGGGTTAGACTTAGATTTAGGGGTTAATAAATTTAGTATAGTGGCAGCGACGTTGGGGGCGGCAGGTTAGGGGTTAATAAATGTAGGTAGGTGGCGGCGATATTAGGGACAGCAAATTAAGGGTTAATAATGTTTAACTAATGTTGCAAGGCGGGAGTACGGTGGTTTAGGGGTTAATGTGTTTATTCTAGTGGCGACGATGTTCGGAGCGGCAGATTTGGGGTTAATAATTTTATTTTAGTGTTTGCGATGCGGGAGGGTCTCGGTTTAGGGGTTAATAGGTAGTTTATGGGTGTTAGTGTACTTTTTAGCACTTTAGTTATGAGTTTTATGCTACGGCTTTGTAGTGTAAAACTCATAACTACTGACTTTAAAATGCGGTACGAATCTTGATGGGATAGGGTGTACCGCTCACTTTTTGGCCTCCCAGGACAAGCTCGTAATACCGGCGCTATGGAAGTCCCATTGAAAATAGACTATACGCAATTTGCGTAAGTTGATTTGTGGTAAGGCCAAAAAAGTGTGCGGTGCCCCTAAATCTGCAAGACTCGTAAAAAGCAGCGTTATGAGGCTTAATGCTGCTTTTTGACTCATAACGCAAGACTCGTAATCTAGCCGTATATTTTTTGGTGTTCTTCTCATAAATTTTCTTGGCATTCTTTTAGAATTCCTAGGATTTTTCAGGATGGTTTAGATAAGTTTGTCTGCAAATTTTTTATAGGGACAAATCTCTGTTCTTTCTGTTTTATTTCCTAGAAAGATTGTTTAAACTTTCTGATATTCACTGTTTTGTCTAGGCTTTGGTTGGTATCAAGCCTGTTCATTTATTAATTTCTCCTTTTTGGAGTCTTATTTGGATTAAAGATTTTGCAGGCTCTTTCTTTTGAGCCTATATTTTCTTTGAAGATTGTCTACTTTCTTGGAAAGTGTTGTTTCATTTGACTATCTCTTTTGCTACAAGAGTTTCTGATGTATCAGCTCTCTCTTGTATGTCTGCTTATCTGTTTTCTTCATCTAGATAAGTTGTTTTGTGGACTTCTTTTTTTCCTAAGGTTGTGAATTTGAACAACATTAGTAGAGAAATTATTGTTCCTTCCTTGTGTCCTAATCCTAAAGAATCCTTTGAGCTTATAAGAGCTTTATAATTCTATATCAAAGTTACTAGGATTTCAGAAGACTTCTAGTCTATTTGTTGTTTTTCTGGTTCCAAAGAAGGTTAGAAAGCCTCTGTCATCTCCTTGGCATCCTCGTTAAAGCTTTTGTTTATCAAGGCTTATTTGGAGGCAGGGCAGGCTCCGCCTCAGAGATTTACAGCTCATTCTACTAAGTTCAGTTGCCATTTCTTGGGCTTTTTCAGAATGAAGCTTCGGTTGATCAAATTTGCACATCAGTAATTTGGTCTTCTTTGTTTGATTTTATTGTTTTTACCATTTTGATGTATTTTGCTTCTTCTGAAGCAGTCTTTGGCAGAAAAGTTCTTCAGGCAGCTGTCTGATTTTACTGCTTTTGATTTAAGTTTTTTTTAAGAAAAACTTAATTATTGTGTGGATTTAATTTCTCAGTGGAAATAGCTGTTGTTATTTTATCCCTCCCTCTCTAGTGACTCTTTTGTGGACTTCCACATCTTGGGTATTTCTATCCCATACGTCTCTAGCTCATGGACTCCTTCCAATTACATGAAAGAAAACATAATTTATGTAAGAACTTACCTGATAAATTCATTTCTTTCATATTAACAGGAGTCCATGAGGCCCACCCTTTTTATGGTGTTTATGTTTTTTTTGTATTAAAGCACAATTATGTTTCCAGTTCCTCTTTGTGTATGCTTTTTTTACTCCTTTTGTTATCACCTCACTACTTGGCTATTCGTTAAACTGAGTTGTGGGTGTGGTGGGAGGTGTATTTATAGGCATTTGAGGTTTGGGAAACTTTGCCCCCTCCTGGTAGGAATGTATATCCCATATGTCACTAGCTCATGGACTCTTGCCAGTATAAAAGAAATGAATTTATCAGATAAGTTCTTACATAAATTGTTTTTTCTACCTCTTTTGCTTGGCTATATTTTAGACTGAGGTGCCAGTAAGTAGGGAGGGTTTTTTATAGCACTCTTGGGGTTTTGGAATCTTTGCCTCCCTCTATTGGTATAAAAGACTTATTCCCAGGAATAATGGATTTTGCACTCTTACCACCATGAAAGAAATGCATTTATCAGGTAAGCATAAATTATGTTTTTTTATGTATTGTGCTTTTAACACTATGCTACGTGTTTCAGCTCATTTTTGGTGGAAGTTTTGTTCTTTCTTTCCAAAGCTTCTGAAGTCTGACTGATTTCATTTTACCTCTGATTCTGTGCTTTTATAATCTGTCATGTTCTGTCTCAGGATATTCTGTGAGAGCCTCATGGAGCAGTTGCTTTAAATGAAGATTGGTAGAAGCCATATAGATTGAAAAGATAACATATTTATTTAAATAACACAATACTTTGATTGAGCAAATACTTGCAGGGTATTTTAAATATGTACTATTCAGGTATGTTATGTCCACATACGCCAGGAGTGGAAAGGAACAAACAAGTAAGCAGAGATGCAGATTCAAAAGGAAAGTCTCCTGGTAATAACTGAAGTGCAGGAAACAAACTTGTAAATAGGTAGCAGGTACAATGGTAAAGTCTTTCTCCTGATGAAAGCTGAAGTGCAGGAATTGCACAAGGCAGGAAACAAATTTGGTAGCAGGTTCAAAGGTAAAGTCTTCCATCAAATGTGTAATGAAGTACAGGAAACAGGTTCTGGCTTGTGACAAAACAGAAACATGAAGACAATGTGCAGCCTAACAGCCAGCCTTAAATAGGGAGGTTTTGCACAGGATTGGCTCTGAGTATATTCAAAATTAAGTGCACCTGTGTTTTGCACAGATGAAAATACAATTAGACAAATACACATTTGACAGATCTTTTAAATTGCATGCTATTACATTTGAAATTCACAACTGCTAGAACTGGCTGTGGCTCAACACACAAGCAAACAGTGTAGTAAGCACAGAGCCACAGGTTCAAATCCCTACATAGCCCCTTTGAGCAGAATGCCTCCTAGACATTTTCTTTTTAGTCTGGAGGCTTGGTTTGTGATAAAAGCTGACTTATTTTTAACTTTTGAAATGCATATGGTAAAATGTAAGGAACGTATTTAGGGTTGCTAGGTGTCCAGTATTCAACCGGGCAGTCCAGTATTTTAGCAGGCTGTCCAGTAAAAACTTAATAATAATAGTGGACACTTCAATATTTGTTTTTAAACTCCTTGTGTGTTAGCTAAATCTAAAAGGCCTTTTATGCCTAAACTAATTACAAATATGGAATGGGAAAATGTGAGGGGCAGTCAAGGGGGTCACATCATTTCAAATTATGTCTGTTACTGGCAGCCAAAGAGATAAAATGATTGATTTGTATGTTACTGGTAGTCAAGGGGTAAAATGACTGCTTAGTTGTGAAAAATATACATGTTGGGTTTAAAAATTAAGGCTAAGGTAGAGCTTTTGGGGGAGTATTTTGTGATCCCACCTACTATCATTTCCAGACACCAACAGATTGTCTAGTATTTTTGTGGAAGATAGCTGGAAACCCTAAATGTGTTGCATCAAAAATTATTATTATTATACTTATTATACTTTATTTATAAAGCGCCAACAAATTCCGCAGTGCTGTCCATGGGTACAAAAGATAAAAGTATGATGATACATTATTTTTAAAGGGACAGGACAAAATTTTTCAAACAGAAGGAATTCAGGGGCCCTATTCCTGTGGTGTCTTCAATCTAGAAGGGTAGGAGGGAGAGAAACAGTAGGTGTGCACTGCAAGGGTGAGAATTATGTTAGTACAGAGTTAGATGAAGGCAATTAGGTAAATGGAATTAATTTGTTACAGAGTTGTGCGGTAGGCGTCTTTGAACAAAAGTGTCTTTAGGAAGCGTTTAAAGGAGGGTAGGAGAAAGTCGGAGGGGCTGGAGTATATTTGTTGATTAGTGAAGACAGTTCAGGGGGAAGCGTTGGTAAGGGCTTTGTAGGTCAGGGTGAGAATTTTGAATTTAATTCTGCTAATGTTAATAGGCAACCAATGAACCAATGAATGGACTCACAGAGAAGGGCAGCAGATACAGAAGGGTGTGAAAGGTGGATTAGCCTTGCAGAGGCAATTAGGATGGATTGAAGGGGAGAGAGGCAGGAGAGAGGAAGGCCAATTAGTAGGTTATTACAGTAGTGAAGTTGCAAAATTACCAGGCAGTGGATTAGTTGCTTAGTGGTGTCAGTGCTCAGAAACGGACACATTTCTGAGATATTGGGTAGGTGGTTGCAGCAGGATAAAGAGAGCAATTGGATGTGGGGGATGAAGGACAGATTGGAGTCAAGTGTAACTCCAAGGCAGCAAACTTGGGATGTTGATCTTGTTGATATCAACTTGTTGATACAGGTTTTCTGCAGTTTCTAATATTTCTGGAATAGTGGGCACTTTAATGTTTTAATTTGGCAGGTCTTGGCTCAAATCCTTTTTGCTTTCATTTAGGTGGTAAAAGTCCATGATCCATTACTCTTGGGAATTACTCTTCTCTACCACTAGGAGGAGGCATAGATTCCCACACCCCAAGAGCTCTATAAAACCCCTCTCACCTCACAAATACCTCAGCCTTTACTTTGCCTCCGCTGGAGGTGCTTGAAGACTGAAGATGTGTATTTGATTCTTCAGAGAGAGGGGTTTTCACTCTATATTGAGTCCTGTTTTCCCTTCAGAGAACAGCACTTGTCAGAGGGATGTATATGGGGTTGATTTGTGATTCTTTTTTCACCTCATGGAAAAAATTTAATAAACCCTCTATAAGTGGTCACAAGGACTTGTCTTTTGCCTCCATTTATGGATCTACAAGATACTCCTATTCCATAACCTGTTGATATGTTTCAGTTCTGGTTTAGCTGTCTGCTGCTTGTTTGCTAGTGAACAAGTGTCTATTGGTAAGTATCTTTTTAGTAGCATCTAGACACTCATATAGCTATGTTTTGGTCACTTATTAAGTTATTTACCTCTTTGCTAATATATATGTCCCTTGCTGTTTTGCATGCATCTGCTTTGGGGCGCTTAGTTTCTTTTATGTAATTGGCAAGAGTCCATGAGCTAGAGACGTATGGGATATACAATCCTACCAGGAGGGGCAAAGTTTCCTAAACCTCAAAATTCCTATAAATACACCTCCCACCACACCCACAACTCAGTTTTACAAACTTTGCCTCCTATGGTGGTGGTGAAGTAAGTTTGCGCTTGATTTTTTTGTTTTTCTTCTATGATAAGTGCTTCTGAGCATTCTGAAGCCCAGTTCCTCTCAAAATACAGTGTTTGTCAGAGGGATGTGAAGAGAGTATCGCCTATTGATTTTTATGGTTTCTCTCACGGGAAATCTTTTCAAGGGTTCTCTGTTATCAGTCGTAGGGATTTATCTCCTACTTCCCTTTTCAGATCGACGATATACTCTTATGCCATTACCGCTGCTGATAGTTTTCAGTACTGGTTTGGCTATATGTAGATGGGTGTCTTTTGGTAAGTATGTATCATTATTTAAGACGCTCTCAGCTATGGTTGGCGCTTTATGTAATTATATAAACTTCTAAATATATGTGTTTACTTATATTTGCCATGAGTCAGGTCTATGTATTTTTCCCTTTGCAGTCTAGCAGTTTCAGTATGAGAATCATGTTTTAGGAAGTTATTTTTTTAATATTTTCTTACCTGGGGTTTAGTCTTTTTTCCAATTTGACTTGTTTCTTTAAAATTTGCGGGCAAATTTAGGCTCACGAGGGAGCAAAATGCTGTTATTTATTGCGTCATTCTTGGCACGAGAATTTTTTTGGTGCGAATATGGGTCTATGAGGATGCAAGTTTGTAATTTCCTGCGTCTTAGTTGACGCCAGGTTGTTTGGCATGAAGTTGCGTCTGTTATGACGAGAGTTGTGTCATATACGGATGATTGTTGGTGCCAAAAATAATTATACTTCCTTTTGCGTCATGCGTCATACTTGGCACCAAATTTTTATTTTATTTTACCCCACTTCCTATATGCTCCTTGCCTTCTTTGTGCTCAGAGGGCTATGCTATTTGCTTTTTTGCCTATTTTAGTATTTGCATTTTTTCCCATTCCTGAAACTGCTATATGAGGAAATAAGATATTTTTTTGTTTAAATGTTATTTTTTTCTTTTACATTTTACAAGATGTCACAATCTGATCCTGTCTCGGAAGCTCCTGTAGGAACCCTGCTGCCTGGACACAGTTCTACCAAAGCTAAGTGTATCTGTTGTATGCTAGCTGAGATTATATCTCCGGCTGTAGTATGTAATAGTTGTCATGATAAACTTTTGCATGCATAAAATGTTTCTATTAGTACCAGTACAGTATCTGTTGTTCCTTCAACATCTAATGTACATGATATCCCTATATTGCTGATGCGATACAGAAGGCTATGTCTTTTAAAACTTCTCATGATACTGATGAATTTTGTAATGACCGACAACATACTGATATATCCACTTCTGATGAGGATCTCTCTGACTTAGAAGATCCTACTTTTGACATGGATAAATCAACTTATCTTTTTAATATTGAGTATATTTGTTATTTGTTGAAAGAAGTATTGATTACTTTGGATATTGAGGAGTCTGGTCCGCTTGATAACAAATCCAGTAAATGTTTAAATTCTGTTTATAAACCTCCTGTGATTACTCCTGAGGTTTTTCCTGTTCCTGATGCTATTTCTGGTGTGATTGCTAAGGAATGGTCTAAGCCTGGTACTTCTTTTGTTCCTTCTTCTAGGTTTAAAAGGTTGTACCCTTTGCCAGTGGCTAATTTAGAGTTTTCGGAAAAAGTCCCTAAGTCCCAAGCGTACTAATATTCCTATGGAAGATAGTACTTCCTTTAAGGATCCTTTAGATAGGAAAATTGAATCTTATCTTAGGAAAGCTTATTTACATTCTGGCTATATTCTCAGGCCTGCCATTTCTATGGCTGATGTTGCGGCTTCATCAACTTTTTGGTTGGATAGCTTAGCACAACGGGAAAAAGATTCTGATTTGCATAGCATTGTTCGTTTGCTTCAATATGCTAATCATTTTATCTGTGATGCTATTTTTTATATCATCAAGAATAATGTTAAATGTATGTCTTTCACTATTTCAGCTAGAAGAGCTTTATGGATCAAGTCATGGAATGCTGACATGGTATATAAATCTAGGTTGCTATCTCTATCATTCCAAGGTAATAATTTGTTTGGTTCTCAGTTGGATTCTCTTATTTCCACTATTACTGGGGGGAAGGGAGTTTTTTTGCCCCAGGATAAAAATGTAAATCCGAGCCTTTTAAGAAACCAAAGCCAGCCCCCAAAACTGCATGAAGGTGCGGCCCTCAATCCAGTTCTACTGGTGAGGTGCAGATTGAAATTATTTTAAGACGTTTGGGAAGGTTCCATTCAGAATGATTGGATTCAAAATATTGTCTCTCAAGGGTATCAAATAGGTTTCAGAATAAGACCTCCTGTGAGAAGGTTTTTTCTCACTCACATTCCAACAAATCCTGTGAAAGCTCAGGCCTTTCTGAAGTGTGTTTCAGATCTGGAGCTTTCAGGGGTAATTGTACCAGTTCCACTTCTAGAACAGGGTTTGGGTTTTTATTCAAATCTAATCATTGTCCCAAAGAAGGAAAATTTATTCAGACCAGTTCTGGATCTGAAATTTTTGAATCGCTTGGTAAGGGTCCCAACTTTCAAGATGGTGACTATAAGGACTATTCTGCCTTTTGTTCAGAACACAATAGACTTAAAGGATGCATATCTTCACATTCCGATTCATCCAGACCACTATCGGTTTCTGAGATTCTGTTTTCTAGACAAGCATTACCAATTTGTCGCTCTTCCATTTGGCCTAGCGACAGCTCCAAGAATCTTTTCCAAGGTTCTAGGTGCCCTTCTATCTGTAATCAGAGAGCAGGGTATTGCAGTTTCCTTATTTGGAGGATATCTTGGTACTGGCTCAATCTTTTCATTTAGCAGAATCTCACACTAATCAACTTGTGTTGTTTCTTTAAAAATATGGTTGGAGGATCAATTTACTAAAGAGTTTCTTGATTCCTCAGACAAGGGCCACCTTTTTAGGTTTCCAGATAAATTCAGTGTCCATGACTCTGTCTTTAACAGACAAGAGACAAATTAAATTGGTTTCTGCCTGTCAAAACCTTCAGTCTCGATCATTCCCTTCAGTGGCTATGTGCATGGATGTTTTAGGTCTCATGACTGCAGCATTGTACGCGATCCCATTTGCTCTTTTTCATATGAGACCTCTGCAGCTTTACATGATGAATCAATGGTGCAGGGATTATACTCGGATATCGCAATTAATATTCTTAAATCCCAACATTCAACTCTCTCTGACTTGGTGGTTAAACCATCATCTTATTGTTCAAGGGGCCTCCTTTGTTCATCCTTCCTGGACTGTGATTTCAACAGATGCAAGTCTCACAGTTTGGGGAGCTGTCTGGGGTCTCTGACAGCACAAGGGGTTTGGAATCCTCAAGAGGCGAGATTACCAATCAATATTTTAGAACTCTTTGTTATTTTCAGGGCTCTTCAGGCTTGGCCTCTACTAAAGAGAGAATCATTCATTCGTTTTCAGACAGACAATATCAAAACTGTGGCATATGTCAATCATCAGGGTGGGACTCGTAGTCCTTTAGCAATGAAAGAAGTATCTTGAATATTTTCCTGGGCAGAATTCAACTCCTGTCTAATTTCTGCGATACATATCCCAGGTGTAGACAATTGGGAAGTGGATTATCTCAGCCGTCAGACTTTACATCCAGGGGAGTGGTCTCTTTATCCAGATGTATTTTGTCTGATTGTACAGATGTGGGTTCTTCCAGAAATAGATCTGATGACATCCCATCTAAACAATAAACTTCCCAGGTATCTTTCCAGGTCCAAGGATCCTCAGGTGGAGATGGTGGATGCATTAGCAGTTCCTTGGTCTTACCAACCTGCTTACATCTTTCCGCCTCTAGTTCTTCTTCCAAGGGTGATCTCCAAGATCATTATGGAATAATCGCATGTGTTTCTGATAGCACCAGCATGGTCTCACAGATTTTGGATTACGGATCTTGTCCGGATGTCAAGTATCCAACCTTGGCCACTTCCGTTAAGACCAGAACTTCTGTCTCAAGTGCCATTTTTCCATCAGGATCTCAAATCGTTACATTTGAAGGTATGGAAATTGAACGCTTAGTGCTTAGTCATAGAGGTTTCGCTGACTCAGTGATTAATACATTGCTACAGGCTCATAAGTCTGTTTCAAGGAAGATTTATTATCGGGTTTGGAAAACCTATATTTCATGGTATTATTCTCATAAATTCTCTTGGCATTCTTTTAGAATTTTTAGAATTTTACAGTTTCTTCAGGATGGTTTGGATAAAGGTTTGTCTGCAAGTACATTGAAGGGACAGATCTCTGCTCTTTCTGTTTTATTTCATAGAAAGATTGCTAATCTTCCTGACAGTCACTGTTTTGTTCAGGCTTTGGTTCGTATCAAGCCTGTTAATAAGTCAATTTCTCCTCCTTGGAGTCTTAATTTGGTTTTAAAGGCTTTGCAGGCTCCTCCGTTTGAGCCTATGCATTCTCTGGATATTAAACTACTTTCTTGGAAAGTATTGTTCCTTTTGGCTATCTCTTCAGCTAGAAGAGTTTCTGAATTATCTGATCTCTCTTGTGAGTCTCCTTTTCTGATTTTTCATCAGGATAAGGCGGTTTTGCGGTCTTCATTTAAATTTCTTCCTAAGGTTGTGAATTCTAACAAAATTAGTAGGGAAATTGTTGTTTCTTCCTTGTGTCCTAATCCTATGAATACTCTTGAAAGATCATTACATTCCTTGGATGTTGTAAGAGCTTTGAAATATTATGTTGAACCTATTAAAAATTTTAGGAAGACTTCTAGTCTATTTGTTGTTTTTTCTGGTCCTAGGAAAGGTCAGAAAGCCTCTGCCATTTCTTTGGCATCTTGGTTAAAGCTTTTGATTCACAAGCCTTATTTGGAGGCAAGGCAGTCTCCGCCTTAGAGAATTACTGCTCATTCTACTAGGTCAGACGCCACTTCTTGGGCTTTTAAGAATGAAGCTTCGTTTGATCAGATTTACAAAGCAGCAACTTGGTCTTCTTTGAATACTTTTACAAAATGTTACCATTTTGATGTATTTGCTTCTTCTGAAGCAGTCTTTGATAGAAAAGTTCTTCAGGCAGCTGTCTCAGTTTAATTCTTCTGCTTATGATTTAAGTTTTTTGTGAAATTTATGAGAAAGACTTTTTTTTGTGTGGATTTAATTTTTTTCAGCGGTAATAACTGTTTTTAATGTATCCCTCCCTCTCTAGTGACTCTTCTGTAGTCTTCCACATCTTGGGTATTTCTATCCCATACATCACTAGCTCATGGACTCTTGCCAATTAAATGAAAGAAAACATAATAATATGTAAGAACTTACCTGATAAATTCTTTTCTTTCATATTGGCAAGAGTAAATAAGGCCCACCCTTTTTTATGGTGGTTATGATTATTGTATAAAAGCACAATTATATTTCCAGTTCCTCTTTTTGTATGCTTTTTTACTCCTTATTTTATCACCTCACTACTTGGCTATTTGTTAAACTGAGTTGTGGGTGTGGTGGGAGGTGTATTTATAGGCATTTGAGGTTTGGGAAACTTTTCCCATCCTGGTAGGATTGTTTATCCCATACGTCACTAGCTCATGGACTCTTGCCAATATGAAAGAAAGAAATTTATCAGGTAAGTTCTTACATAAATTATGTTTTTTGTGTGTCGTGTTTTGCACGTTTGGTTAGCGCACATCCCTTTACTCTTTATAGAATTTACATGTGTGTTGGACGGTTTATGCATATCAGGTTAGCGCGCGTTCATTCTCTGTTATGCGCGCAGTGGGTTTTGGCTGGCAAAATTCCCTTTTTAGTTGTCAGGTTTTTTTCGTGCTCACTAAGGAGTGTTATCTGTCCTAGGATTTAATGATATTTTTCCTGCTTTGTTTTGCAGTTTGGCTTAGCATGCATTGTGCTTGTGAGTCTATTATTGAAAGCTACTAAGGAGGGGGTAAGTGGTTTCCATTCCTCAAGAGGTTATATTCTCAGGTCAGACCAGGTAATATTCTCAGGCTATTGCTGATGCAGCTAGTGCTTCTACTAACTGGTTTTCAAGTCTTTCAGAGCAGTATTCTGAAGACTCTGCTAGTGCAAATCTACTGGATTTGCTCAAGAGTGCCAATTCTTTTATTTGCGATGCTGTATTTTATATTTCATGAAGATTAATTTCAAAATCATGTCTTTGGCAGTACTTCCAGGAGAGCCTTGTGACTTAAATCCTGGTCTCCTGATATGGTGTCTAAATCTAGATTATTATCTATTTCCTATCAGGGAAATAAGTTATTTGGTTCCAATTTAGATTCTATTATATCTACAGGTCCTGGAGGTTAAAAGGGGCTTTTCTTCCTCAAGACAGAAAGTCTAGAGGGTAATCTAAAGCTTCTAATTGTTTTTTATCCTTTCATCAGAATAAGGAACAAAAAGCTGACTCCTTTGCATAAAAGCAATGTTCCTTTGGTTCAGTCGGGAGACCTAATGCTAACTGGAATAAGTCAAAGCAGGGTAAGCGATCTATCCCTACTACCAAAACTGCATGAAGGTGCAGCCCCTGATCCAAAAGTTCTGATAGGGGCCAATTTAAGCCTTTTTCCAGAGGCTTGGTTTATCTGTACCAGACTCCTGGGTTCAGAATATTGTTTCTCAGGCCTATCGAATAGGTTTCAGAACAAGGCCTCCCAGAGGAAGTTTTTTTTCTGTCCAATGTTCCTGTAAAACCTCAAACTTTTCTTCAGTCTGTCTCAGATCTGGAAGATATGGATGATCTACAAACAGCTGGGCTTATAGGCTTATATGCTAAGGGGTTCAAGGGTATAGCAATGGAGTTTGTAAAGGTTAGTGTAGGTTTTATGCATCCCTGAATAGTACAGTCTTTAGGGAGCGCTTGAAACTTTAAAAACTAGGGGAGAGTCTTGTGGAGCGAGGCAGAGAGTTCCACAAGATGAGAGCAATTTTGGAGAAGAATTGTAAATGGGAATGTGAGGAGGTATCAAGAGAGTAGGAGATTGTGAGCAGAGCGAAGGCGTTGGGAGGGAGAGTATCTGGAGACAAGGTCTGAGATGTAGAGGGGAACAGTGCAGTTGAGGGCTTTGTATGTCAGAGTGAGAATTTAGTGTTTAAGCCTGGAGGCAAGATGAAGCCAGTGAAGGGATTGGCAGAGAGGTGCAGCAGATGAAGAGCAAAGTGTAAGGAAGATGAGGCTGGCAGAGGCATTTATTATTGATTTTAAAGTAGCTAGGCAGTAGCCAGGGAGACCAGAGAGGATGGAGTTGCAGTAGTCGAGGAGGGAAAGGATGAGAGAGTGGATTCAAATTTTAGTTGTGTCTTGTGCAAGGAAATGTCTAATTTTAGAGATTTTTTTAAGGTGGAATTGGCAGGCTTTAGTCAAGGACTGAATGATCTGAGTCAAGTGTGACCCCAAGACAATCGAGCATGTGGGGTAGAGGTAATGATGGAGTTATCGACAGTTATAGAGAAGTTGGGGTGGACATTTTTGAAGAAGGGGGGAAAATAAGGAACTCAGTTTTGGAGAGATTTAGCTTAAGGTAGTGTGAAGACATCCAAGATGAGATATGAGAAAGACAGTTAGTGACACGGGTTTGCAAGGAAGAAGATTGGTCTAGTGACGAGAGGAAGATTTGGGTGTCATCGGCATATAAATGATATTGAAACCGTAGGACTTTATTAAGGGACCTAATGATGACGTATAGATTAAGAAGAGAAGGGGACCGAGGACAGAGCCTTGCAGTACCCCTACAGAAAGTGGTAACGGGGCAGAGGATGCCCCAGAGAAGGTTACACTAAAGGTATGGTTAGACAGATAGGAAGAGAACCACGAGAGAGCTGTGTCGCAAATGCCAAAGGATTGGAGGGTTTGGAGCAAAAGAGGGTGCTTGACAGTATCAAAGGCTGCAGAGAGAAGTGGCCTTTGGATTTTGCTGTAAGTAGGTCGTTGGTAACCTTAACAATTGCTGTCTCTGTGGAGTGAAGGGGGTGAAATCCAGATTGCAGTGGGTTAAGGAGGGAATTTAGTGTAAGGAATTGGGATATATGTACATATACTAGCTTTTCGAGAAACTTTGAGGCAAAAGGGAGTAGGGAAATAGGTCAGTAGTTGGATTGAGAGAAGTTTTTTTGAGGATAGGTGTAACCAGTGCGTGTTTAAGAGATGAGGGAAATATACCAGTGCTGAGGGAGAGGTTGACGATGTGTGTGAGTATTGGGGTAAGAATATAAGAGATGGAGGGGTGTAGCTATGAGGGGATGGGGTAGAGGGGACAGGTAGTGAGGTGAGAGGATAATAGTATAAGGGCAGAAACTTTATCCTCTGTAACAGGGGCAAAATAGATACATTTATGGCTATGTGGGTTTTGGATGAATGTGAAGTTTTGAGGGGGTGTGAGACCGGTAGCATGTTGAGAGCTGATTTCATTTCTGATGGAGTCTATTTTGTTATTGAAGTAGCTGGCAAAATCTTGAGTAGAGAGAGAAGTTTTAGTATGAGGTGGGGGTGGGCGGAGAAGATTATTGAACGTGGAGAACAGACGTTTTGGGTTTGAAGAAATAGTAGAGATAAGAGTGGAGAAGTATTGTTGCTTATATAGATTGAGGGGTGTGAAGGGTAGAAGGAGGGAGATTGTAGGGAGGGATGTGATGTTACAAGTGAGGAGATGATGGTCAGAAAGAGGAAACGGGGAGTATGTGAAGTTTGAGATAGTGCATCGATAGCTGAAAATCAGAACAAGGAAGTGACCATCTTTGTGAGTGGGAGAGTCAGTCCATTGAGACAGGCCGAAAGAGGAAGTGAGTTGCAGAAGTTGTTTTGCAGAGGAGGCAGTGGGATTGTCAAGAGGGAGGTTGAAGTTGCCAAGAATGAGGGCAGGGGTGTCTGAGGAAAGGAAATAAGGTAGCCAGGCAGCAAAGTGATCTAGAAATAAAGTTGATTAGCCAGGGGGCGGTATATGACTGAAACGCGTATAGAGAGGGGAGAGAATAAGCGAATTGTGTGTGTTTCAAATGAAGAAAATGTGAGGGAAGAGAAGGGCTGTATTTGTTGAAAGGTGCAATGATAGGAAAGTAAAATACAGACACCACCTCCTTGTCTATTATCAGACCTAGGAGTGTTTTTCCAAAGAGTTGTTTGGAACCTCAGACAAAGGTAACTTTCTTGGGTTTTTTAAATAAAGAAAGACTCATGGATACTTAAGGTTAAAAGTGGCATCCGCTTGTCTGAACTTCCATTCTATCTCATTTTTTCAGTGTCTCTGTGTATGGAAGTCCTAGGTCTCATGATTGCAGCCTCAGATGCAATTCCATTTGCTCGATTTCACATGAGGCCTGTTCAGCTTTATATGCTGTGTCAATGGTGCAGGCATTATACTCCGCTGTTTCAAAGGATATTTTTGGATCCCAGTACAGGTCAGTCTCCAACTTGGTGGCAGGATCATCAGTTTATTATTCAGGTGGCTTCTTTTGCTCATCCTACCTGGACTGTGATCACTACAGATGCAAGTATTTCAGGTTGGGGAGCTTTTTGGGGATCTCTGACAACACAGGGAATTTGGGATCCTTGTGGGGTGTATTAAAACTATGTGCAATTTTATGGGCTCTTAAAGCTTGGCCTCTGTTGAAGATTGAGTCTCATCTTCATTTTCAGAAAGAAAATGTCACAGCAGTAGCTTATGTCAACCATCAGGGAGGAAATCACAGTTCTCTAGCAATGATGGAGGTGTCTTAGATTCTCTCATGGGCATAAACCAATTCTTGTCTATTTTTCAAATCACATTCCAGGAGTAAACAACTGGGAGGCAGACTTTCTCAATTGCTATATCCAGGGGAGTGGTCTCTTTACCAGGATGTGTTCAATCAGATTGTGGAGCTCCCAAAGATAGATCTGATGGCCTCTCGTTTGAACAACAAGCTCCCCAGGTACTTTGCGAGGTCCAGGGATTCTCAGGCAGAGTTTGTGGTTGCTCTAGTTAGTTCCCTGGACATTTCAGCCTGCTTATGTTTCTGCCTCTGATTCTTCTTCCTAAAGTTATTTCCAAGATAAGGCTAGAGAAGTCGTCTGTAATCCTGATTGCCTCAGCATGGCCTCCCATGATTTGGTATGCGGATCTGGTTCAGATGTCCAGTAGCACTCCTTGGCCTCTTCCTCTGCGGTAAAACCTGTCCCAAAGTCTGTTTTTTTTCAGCAGGATCTCAAGTCTCTGAACTTGATGGCATGGAAATTGAAAGCTTAGTCCTTAAGCATAGGGGTTTCTCTAATTCTGTGATTGAAACCTTGATTCAGGGTCGTAAGCCTGTAACTAGTAAGAACTATAATAAAGTCTGGAAGGCCTTTATTTCTTGGTGTATAATTCATGGTTTTTCTTGGCATTCTTTCAGAAGTCATAGGATTCTGCAGTTTTTGCAGGATGGTCTAAATAATGGCCTATCTGCCAGTTCTCTGAAGGGGAAGATTTCTGCTTGCTCAGTCTTCTTCCACAGAAAGATTGCTAATCTTCCTGATATTCAGTTTGTATTAAACCTGTAATCAAGCCTATTTCTCCTCCATAGGATCTTATTATATTTTATGGCCCTAGGAAGGTTCAGAAAACTTCTGCTAATTCTTTGGACTCTCAGTTGAAACGTTTAATTCACAAAGCTTACTTGGAGGCAAGTCAGCCTCCATCCCAGTGGATTACTGCTCATTATACTAGGTCAGTTGCCACTTCTTGGGCTTTCAAGAATGAGACTTCCGTTGATCAGATTTGCAAGGCAGCTACTTGGTCTTCTTTGTATACTTTTACTAAATTCTACTATTTTTATGTTTTTGCTTCTTCTGAAGCAGCCTTTGGTAGAAAGGTTCTTCAGGCAGCTGTTTGATTTTTTTTTTTGCCTGTTTGATTTATTTTAAGTGCATAAAAAATATATATATTGGGTTTGTGGATTTAAGTTCTTAGTGAAAAAAATATGCTTTAAAATCCCTCCCTTTGTTATTACTCGTGGACTCTACAGCTTGGGTATAAGTTCCCAAGAGTAATGGATTGTGGACTCTCACCACCTGTATAAAAGAAAACATAATTTATGCTTACCTGATAAATTAATTTCTTTCATGGTCGTGAGAGTCCTCAAGACCTCATCCTTATGTTTTTTTTTTATAGAGATCTTTTTTTTTTTAATCTTTGCCTTCTCCTAGTGGTAGAGAATAGTAATTCACAAAGGTAATGTATTGTGGACTTTCACCACCATAAAAGAAATTAATTTATCAGGTAAGCATAAATTATGTTTTTGTTTTTTTTTAGAAAAATAGCTGTGCAATTTTGGACAGTACACCACACACCACGCCGCTCCTAGGCCCTGTACTGGTGCTCCACACATAGCCGGGAACACAGGGAAATGTCAGGCTATACTCACAGCTGTGCCATTTTGGAACCTTCTTTTGTTTTAAAGGGACAGTCTACACCAAACAATGTATTGTTTAAAAAGATAGATAATCCCTTTATTTACCATTCCCCAGTTTTGCATAACCAACGCTGTTATAAAAATATGCTTTTTACTTCTGTGATTACCTTGTATCTAAGCCTCTGCAGACTGCCCCCTTATCCCAGTACTTTTGACAGACATGCAGTTTAGCCAACCAGTGCAGACTCCTAAATAACTCCACGGGAGTGAGCACAGTGTTATCTATAAGACACACATGAACTAGTACTGTCTAACTGTTAAAAACTTTCAAAATGCTCTGAGCTAAGAGGTGGTTTTCAATGGTTTAGAAATCAGTTTGAGCCTACCTAGGTTTAGCTTTTCAAAAATACCACCAAGGGAAAAAAGCAAATTTGATGATAAAAGTCAATTGGAAAGTTATAAAAGAAATAATTATTAAAAGTCAATTGGAAAGTTGTTTAAAATTACACGCCCTATCTGAATCATGAACGTTTGATTTTGACTAGACTGTCCCTTTAAGTAGCTTTTTTTTAAAGCATCATTCAAACCACTATGGGAGGTCTCTTACTCTGTTTTCTTCTGGCAGTAATTAGGTCAGTCAGATGTGTTTTGAATTTCATGCATTGTAATTTATTTGTTCTTGTTAAGACAAAGCTGTTTTACATATTGATCCTGACTTCTTCTCAAGAATTGTTCCAGATCTTTACAGAATCAGATTTAATTTCTTTCATCCTTTTGTCCAGATATATGGGAGATATATCCCATATAGCTGGACAAAAGGATGAATCTGGATATGGTCTCTTTCTTTCATATTTTGTATGAAATAACAGAATTTATGTGAGGAAGATCATATTGTACTAATTTCTTAGATTCTTGAGGGAAATCCTCTTACGAGGTTTCCTATATCTAGATGTTTTTTCCAGACTATTTTCAGAGACTATAGGTAGAAGGTGAGCAAGTTTTGGATAGTCTTAGGGTACTTTCCACAAGTACAACTGTATTTTGGGCTTTTGAGTCAGATACTATGGCCTCTATTTAACAAGGTCTGGCGGACCTGATCCGACAGTGCGGATCAGGTCCGCCAGACCTCGCTGAATATGGAGAGCAATAAGCTCTCCGTATTCAGTATTGCACCAGCAGCTCACAAGAGCTGCTGGTGCAACGCCGCCCCCTGCAGACTCGCGGCCAATTGGCCGCCAGCAGGGGGCGAAGTCTGTCCGCCTGCTCAGAGCAGGCGGACAGGTTATGGAGCAGTGGTCTTTGTGACAGCTGCTTCATAACTGCTGTTTCTTTCATGTAATTAGCAAGAGTCCATGAGCTAGTGACATATGGGATATACATTCCTACCAGGAGGGGCAAAGTTTCCCAAACCTTAAAATGCCTATAAATACACCCCTCACCACACCCACAATTCAGTTTTACAAACTTTGCCTCCGATGGAGGTGGTGAAGTAAGTTTGTGCTAGATTCTACGTTGATATGCGCTCCGCAGCAAGTTGGAGCCCGGTTTTCCTCTCAGCGTGCAGTGAATGTCAGAGGGATGTGAGGAGAGTATTGCCTATTTGAATGCAGTGATCTCCTTCTACGGGGTCTATTTCATAGGTTCTCTGTTATCGGTCGTAGAGATTCATCTCTTACCTCCCTTTTCAGATCGACGATATACTCTTATATATACCATTACCTCTGCTGATTCTCGTTTCAGTACTGGTTTGGCTTTCTACAAACATGTAGATGAGTGTCCTGGGGTAAGTAAATCTTATTTTCTGTGACACTCTAAGCTATGGTTGGGCACTTTGTTTATAAAGTTCTAAATATATGTATTCAAACATTTATTTGCCTTGACTCAGAATGTTCAACATTCCTTATTTTTCAGACAGTCAGTTTCATATTTGGGATAAATGCTTTTGTTTCAATCATTTTTTCTTACCTTAAAAAATTTGACTTTTTCCCTGTGGGCTGTTAGGCTCGCGGGGGCAGAAAATGCTTCATTTTATTGCGTCATTCTTGGCGCTGACTTTTTTGGCGCAAAACTTTTTTTCTGTTTCCGGCGTCATACGTGTCGCCGGAAGTTGCGTCATTTTTTGACGTTTTTTGCGTCAAAAATGTCGGCGTTCCGGATGTAGCGTCATTTTTGGCGCCAAAAGCATTTAGGCGCCAAATAATGTGGGCGTCTTTTTTGGCGCTAAAAAATATGGGCGTCACTTTTGTCTCCACATTATTTAAGTCACATTATTTATTGCTTCTGGTTGCTAGAAGCTTGTTCACTGGCATTTTTTTTCCCATTCCTGAAACTGTCATTTAAGGAATTTGATCAATTTTGCTTTATATGTTGTTTTTTTCTTTTACATATTGCAAGATGTTCCACGTTGCAACTGAGTCAGAAGATACTTCAGGAAAATCACTGCCCAGTGCTGGAGCTACCAAGCTAAGTGTATCTGCTATAAACTTTTGGTATCTGTTTCTCCAGCTGTTGTTTGTATTGCATGTCATGTCAAACTTATTAATGCAGATAAAATTTCCTTTAGTACTGTTACATTACCTGTTGCTGTTCCGTCAACATCTAATTTTCAGAGTGTTCCTGATAACATAAGAGATTTTATTTTTTAAATCCATTAAGAAGGCTATGTCTGTTATTTCTCCTTCTAGTATACATAAAAGTCTTTTAAAACTTCTCTTTTTTCAGATGAATTTTTAAATGAACATCATCATTCTGATACTGATAATGGTTCTTCTGGTTCAGAGGTTTCTGTCTCAGAGGTTGATGCTGATAAATCTTTGTATTTGTTCAAGATGGAATTTATTCGTTCTTTACTTAAAGAAGTATTATTTGCATTAGAAATAGAGGATTCTGGTCCTCTTGATACTAAATGTAAACGTTTAAATAAGGTTTTTAAATCTCCTGTAGTTATTCCAGAAGTGTTATCTCCCTGATGCTATTTCTGAAGTAATTTCCAGGGAATGGAATAATTTGGGTAATTTATTTACTCCTTCTAGACGTTTAAGCAATTATATCCTGTGCCATCTGACAGATTAGAGTTTTTTGGGACAAAAATCCCTAAGGTTATGGGGCTGTCTCTACTCCTGCTAATGTACTACTATTCCTACGGCAGATAGTACTTCATTTAAGGATCCTTTAGATAGGAAAATTGAATCCTTTCTAAGAAAAGCTTACTTATGTTCAGGTAATCTTCTTAGACCTGCTATATTTTTAGCGGATGTTGCTGCAGCTTCAACTTTTTGGTTAGAAGCTTTAGCGCAACAAGTAACAGATCATAATTTTATAGCATTATTATTATTCTATAACATGCTAATAATTTATTGGTGATACCATCTTTTGATATCATTAGAGTTGATGTCAGGTATATGTCTCTAGCTATTTTAGCTAGAAAAGCTTTATGGATTAAACTTGGAATGCTGATATGTCTTCTAAGTCAACTTTGCTTTCCCTTTCTTTCCAGGGTAAATAATCATTTTCGTTCCTTTCCTCACAACAAGGAACAAAGGCCAGAAAAACTTCTGCCATTTCTTTGGCATCTTGGTTGAAATCTTTAATTCATCTTGCCTATGTTGAGTCGGGTAAAAATCCGCCTCAGAGGATTACAGCTCATTCTACTAGGTCAGTTTCTACTTCCTGGGCGTTTAGGAATGAAGCTTCGGTTGATCAGATTTGCAAAGCGGCAACTTGGTCCTCTTTGCATACTTTTACCAAATTCTACCATTTTGATGTATTTTCTTCTTCTGAAGCAGTTTTTGGTAGAAAAGTACTTCAGGCAGCGGTTTCAGTTTGAATCTTCTGCTTATGTTTTTCATTAAACTTTATTTTGGGTGTGGATTATTTTCAGCAGGAATTGGCTGTCTTTATTTTATCCCTCCCTCTCTAGTGACTCTTGTGTGGAAAGATCCACATCTTGGGTAGTCATTATCCCATACGTCACTAGCTCATGGACTCTTGCTAATTACATGAAAGAAAACATAATTTATGTAAGAACTTACCTGATAAATTCATTTCTTTCATATTAGCAAGAGTCCATGAGGCCCCGCCCTTTTTTGTGGTGGTTATGATTTTTTTGTATAAAGCACAATTATTCCAATTCCTTATTTTATATGCTTTCGCACTTTTTTCTTATCACCCCACTTCTTGGCTATTCGTTAAACTGAATTGTGGGTGTGGTGAGGGGTGTATTTATAGGCATTTTAAGGTTTGGGAAACTTTGCCCCTCCTGGTAGGAATGTATATCCCATACGTCACTAGCTCATGGACTCTTGCTAATATGAAAGAAATGAATTTATCAGGTAAGTTCTTACATAAATTATGTTTTCTGGCGAGTCTGAAGACTCGCCAGAAACACGGGGCATCAAGCTCCATTCGAAGCTTGATAGATAGGCCCCTATATGTGAAGAGATTTGTTTAACAATAGTTTAGTCTCATCATACATTTTTTTCTCAATTTAGACTTAACATGAACCAATCTGTTTCTGCTAGGCTTTTGGTCACAATTTTTTTCCCCATGTAAGCTTATATTTGTGCTTTTTCCCACCCATCTTATATGATTGTTATTGGTTTACAATATTTTCACTGGTAATTATTACCAGGGAGGGCCAAGATAACTAGAAGTTATCAGCAAAAATACTAGCAATGTCCATATCACTCTGTAATAATTACTAGGCTCTGAACCCTTTCGCCTGTTCCACCTTTTTGGGCTGGGCATCTCTAGGAAGAGGAAGGGGTGGTGCTTGAGGGTTACTTTCAAACAGGTAACTAGGGGAGTGGGCAGTTCTAACCACACCCCTTGGGGGATTGTTCACTGGTAATTATTACACAGGGATATGTTCAAGATACAGAAATTACTTGTATTTTTGTTGATCATTTGTTGAAGAAATTTAGCCAAACAAAAGTACTTTTGAAGAACAAGTAGATGTCAATAGCAACCTCCTATTTCTTTCTACCTAATTTTTTCACTACTGTTGTTTGGTTAGTAATTGCAACTCAGCCTACCGTTGTACCAGGGACTAATCAGCAAGGATAACCCAGGTTGTGAATAAAAAATGGGCTGGCTTCTAAACTTTCATTCTCTACAAATAAAAATAGCAAGAAAATGAAGAAAAATGATAATAGGAGTAAATTAGAAAGTTGCTTAAAATTGCATGCTCTTTCTGAATCATGAAAGAAAAAAATTGGGTTCAGTGTCCCTTTAAGGTTAACTTGTGAAAAATATACATGGTAGGATCAAGAGTGGGGTTTAAGGTATCTTTGAGGGGGGGGGGTTCATGACCTCACAGACCATCGTGCCCAGGGATTGCATGACCTCACTGACCATTGTGCCCAGTCACCTATAGATTGACCAGTATTATTATGGAGGACAGATGGCAACCATATCTATAGATGATAGGTTTTATAGCTAATTAATAGATGATCACCCTTACATTGCTTTTGTTATTTTCTGGCTAAAGGATTTTTACTTTATTTGAATGCCCTGGCTAACACAGTATTTTTATATTTGCTTGGATATGCTGCCCTCAAGTGGCCATCAACTCAAAATGCAAATTTGTTTTGTGTGTGTGTGTAACTATGTATATATCTATATTTACAGCAGTTTTTTTTTAATTTACTTTTAGCATACATTTTAGTTTTTAGGAAATAAAGTATAAGAAGTTTGAATCTACTGTTATAATACCTGTACAGAAACAAATCTTGCCTCAGCCCTACACAGTAAAGGAAAAGATTTACAGCAAATGCTGATGCCAATCATGGATTATGGGGATGTAGTATATGCACCTGCTCCACAAACTCACCTTAATAAACTAAATACATTGTATAACTCGTTCTGCCGCTTTGTGCTACAATGTAACTACAGGACCCACCATTGTGACATGCTAAAAGAACTAAACTGGCTGTCGCTGGAATCCAGACGCACCCTCCATCTTTCCTGCCTTGTGTTTAAGAGCTTTTCTGGGAAGCTCCCACCCTACCTGAGCAGAATGCTTTACCCGGCTGTTCCCACCTCCTATAACCTCCGATCCAATAACAGCACATTATTTAGCTTGCCTCAATACAAAAAGAAAGCAGCTCGATCCTCCTTTTCCTACCGAGCGCCACAGTTATGGAATGACCTCCCGCACGCTTTCAAACCTTCCCCAAGCCTAATATCCTTTAAGAGATCCCTCTCTACATATCTCAAAACAGAATGTGCCTGTTATGGTTGATTAAATATTTCTTACCTGTTCTCTGTAAATTTTTTGCATATATTGTTTATTATTATTGTTTTTTTGTATCAATGCAATGTTTTGTGATCCCAGGTCATTCTTGAAAACGAGAGAAATCTCAATGTATCCTTCCTGGTAAAATATTTTATAAATAAATAAAATAATACTTCCTTTTGTTATTTATTTTGATATATTCATAAGTAACAGTTCTGCTAAAAAAAGTTTGGTGCCTTAATAAACTGATATATTGTTTCAGACTTCACGGCTGTTATTTTTCTAATTATGGCTTTTTAAGTGAAATTTACTTTTTGTGACTGTTGTGTGATCTACTTGTACACAAGTTTAATCTCAGATTGCATATGGAAGTGATCACAGTAACTTCTTATATTCTAGTGCTCAAGGCTAGTCTGGCTCTATGCAAAATACAGCAGGCGCTATCAGCAAGAGGAAAAGATTATAGCAAAGTTTAAATGAATATCTATTATTAAGAACAATCTATAAAACAACATGTTAATCAATTTCAATAATTAAATCTAATATCAACATACAGAAGGGTGGTGTATTTATGGATTACACATCCAATAGAGGTTGTAAACACAGGGACTGTAAAAGAATTAAAAAAAAATGCTAAGGTTATGCTAAGAAAACAGTAACATTTAATATGGGTAGACTTGATGGGTCTTTTTGCTTTTTATCTACTGTCAAATGTTATGTTTCTAAAATAGCATCATAAAATATCCCAGACCAAAATATATATAATTGGCTTATCAGTTAATTATCAAAGGGATGTCTCAGTGCACTCACTACCAATATTAAAAATGTTAAACGGTATCAATCTTTTTATAATCTAATTAACTGGCTTGTCCAAAATAAACTTGTGCAAATGAAACCAGTAATTTATGGCGCCTTTAGTGTCCATCCAGTATTTTTGCAGTGCACACAGCTCCATACCAAAACTCAGTTCACACTCCTAAGGATAGACGCTCCTCGGTATTCTACAACTGCTGCAAGCCCCAGACTTCCTCTGTTTTCACTGTTTGAGGGCATAGTGGTTTTTAGGTTTAGGTTATAGAGGAATCTTAAGTGCAGTCTATATATTGTTTTAGTTCTATGTGAAATTGAGCCAAGTATGACATTCCCAGCCCAGCACTCCCTGGACCTCCTAGGTTGGAGCAGTAATTTTAACCCCTTTGTGGCAGCAGCACATAAAAAATAGTGATTCTACCATCTTGGCTTCCAGGACCGCACAGAGAAGATTTAACACACATCAGTGAGTTTACCCCCTTGAAGTGGTGATTTATCTCCCAGTGCTTCAGCAAACACATAACATATGTTATCTTCTTTAACTGCAAGTAATACATACAAATCCCTCTCTTCGAGTAACACACAAACAAGTGATCTTACTCCTTTTGCTTCCGGGAACAGAGTGATGGTTTCAGCCATTTTACCCACTATTAAAGTTTTTTTTATTTATACATAGTATATTTTAGCAATTACGTACAATATTGCAAAATGCCTACGCATAAAATACAAATTAAATACATTAAAAACAAAAATGTTAATCTGTCGCTTGATAAATGATTGGCAACACTTCTTTAAAAAACCCCTCCCCCTTGAGTATCTCCATCTTATACCCCTTAAAGTGATGGTAAATCCTTTCCTTTTTTTTGTTTTTAAACTCTGGGATTTAAAAGTGCTACAAATAAAGTTCCTTTATTTGCCTGCAGCTTATGCCGCACTGAGTGCCTCAGACCAGCAACGGCGGAACGCTATTTTTTCAATGATGTTACATTTCCACCTTAGCATATAGTTGTGCGGGCCATTCGGCATTATTCCGGATGGCTAGCACGCTATTGGCTAACATCACCTCACTGATAAAATAGCGTTCTGCCGTGGGTGGCCTGAGACGCTCAGCGCTTCATAAGCTGCATTCAAATAAAGTAACTTTCAGCATTAAGTTATTTTAAAGTTATTTTTTGAAATTCCCCTTTATTTATAGCACTTTAATAATAGATAATTAGGGATAGCTGTAAATGAGCTGTTGCTGTAAGGAATGACAAAACTGCAGCATTTTGAATAAAATAAGGAAACTGGAACGAAAAAAGAGACAAGAAGGGCGCCCCCTAGTTTAGCCAATAAAGATATATATGTACTCAAGAGAGATAGAACAAAGGGTAATCACATATCCCAAAGGCAGAGATATGCCTAGGAGAACAAGCTGAGACATCCCAGTGTCCCAGCGCACTGCACTGTGTTGCAGGCTGCTCCTTTCAGTTACCAAACAAGGCACGGTACCTACGCAGATGTTCCCGTACTGCTGAACGACATTGGAGAAAATCACGGAGTTCAGCTGATTTTCTTCATTACAAATTCATCTTGAACTCCTACTACTCTGCCCTTAATCTCCACAAGCAACACTACTTCTCTACTCTTATCTCTAATCTTTCTTCAAACCCAAAACGTCTGTTCTCCACTTTCAATACTCTCCTCCGCCCTCCCCCACTTCCTAATACAACTTCTCTGTCAGCTCAAGACTTTGCCAGTCACTTCATTAACAAAATTGATTCCATCAGATATGAAATCAGCTCTCAACACCATTCCATTCTCTCCCCCCCTCAAATACTCTCACTCAACCACACCCCTCATAACCTGAAACTTAGTTCATTCTCCCCTGTTACTGAGGACGAAGTTTCAGCACTTATACTGCGCTCTCGCCTCACTACCTGTCCCCTTGACCCTATCCCCTCACAGCTGCTCCCATCTCTCTCTGCTATCCTTACCCCTATGCTAACACACATTTTCAACCTCTCCCTCAGCACTGGTACATTTCCCTCATCAATGAAACATGCACTGGTCACACCTATCCTCAAAAAACCTTCCCTTGATCCTACCTCCCCATCCAACTACCGCCCAATTTCCCTCCTCCCTCTTGCTTCAAAGCTTCTTGAAAAACTAGTATATGCACGCCTATCCCATTTCCTTACGTTAAACTCCCTTCTTGACCCGCTGCAATCTGGATTTCGTCCCTATCACTCCACAGAGACAGCTATTGTTAAGGTCACCAACGACCTATTTACAGCTAAATCAAAAGGCCACTTCTCTCTGCTTATCCTCCTTGATCTGTCCGCAGCCTTTGACACTGTCGACCAGCCTCTTTTGCTCCAAACCCTCCAATCCTTTGACATCTGTGACACAGCCCTTTCGTGGCTCTCTTCCTACCTGTCAAACCGTACCTTCAGTGTAGCCTTCTCTGGAGCCTCCTCTGCCCCGTCACCACTTTCTGTTGGAGTACCGCAAGGCTCTGTCCTCGGTCCCCTTCTCTTCTCAATCTATACGTCATCACTAGGTTCCCTTATTAAGTCCCACGGTTTCCAATATCATTTGTATGCCGATGACACCCAAATCTACTTCTCTGCACCAGAACTATCTCCTTCCTTGCTAACCCGTGTCACTAACTGTCTTTCTCACATCTCTTCCTGGATGTCCTCTCACTACCTCAAGCTAAATCTCTCCAAAACTGAGCTCCTCAGTTTCCCCCCTTCTTCCAAAATCTCCACCCCCAATATCTCTATAACTGTTGACAACTCCATCATTACCCCTACCCCGCATGCCCGATGTCTCGGGATCACATTTGACTCAGATCTTTCCTTCACTCCTCACATTCAGTCCTTGGCTACAGCCTGCCGCTTCCACCTTAAAAACATCTCTAAAATTAGACACTTCCTTACACAAGACACAACTAAGATTTTAATCCACTCTCTCATTCTTTCCCGCCTTGATTACTGCAACTCTGTCCTCTCTGGTCTCCCCACCTGCCGCCTAGCTCCTTTACAATCCATAATGAATGCCTCTGCCAGACTCATCTTCCTTACACGTCGCTCTTCATCTGCTGCGCCTCTCTGCCAATCCCTTCACTGGCTTCCTCTTGCCTCTAGGATCAAACACAAAACTCTCACTCTTACATACAAAGCCCTCAACTGCACTGCTCCCCCCTACATCTCAGACCTTGTCTCCAGATACTCTCCCTCCCGTCCCCTTCGCTCTGCTCATGACCTCCTACTCTCCTCCTCTCTTGTCACCTCATCACACTCCCGTTTACAGGACTTCTCCAGACTGGCTCCCATCTTGTGGAACTCTCTGCCTCGCTCCACAAGACTCTCTTCTAGTTTTAAAAGCTTCAAGTGCTCCCTAAAGACTCTACTGTTCAGGGACGCATACAACCTACGCTGACCTTTCCTATTACCAGTTCCTCTCCTCCACTGCAATCCCCTGAACCCTCTTAGCATGTAAGCCTAAGAGTCCAGCTGTTTGTAGATCACCTTCTTAAGAGCTGACTACAACAGTGCAACTCTTGGCAGGGCCCTCTACCCTATAATTGTTTTCTTGTACTCCCCTTTGTTTATAGCGCTGCGGAATCTGTTGGCGCTCTACAAATAACCGATAATAATAAATAAATAAATAACGGATAATCTAGAATAAAGCAAAATAGAAAAGGGTGCCTCCTATTGCAGATAAACCAAAGATAGTGTGGCCCCCAAGATAACAGTTCCCACAGAAGCCCAGGGTACTCACATTCAGAATAGCACTTAAGTGCCAAACACACAGGCTGGACTGTTAGTAGTGGCCCAGCTCACTATATCAGGCTGTTGAGATGATACAAATTAGTGCTTGGCTAAAAAAGACTCCAAAATCAGCTGCTTGATATGTATAATAATAATGTATATTTAAAAACAAGATAAACAAATAAAATACTACAATATAGTAGCAACAAACTGTTACGCGTTTCTCAGCGACCTCTGCGCCTTTTCTTCAGGCATATACATTTTTATTATACATATCAAGCAGCTGATTTTGGAGTTTTTTTTTTAGCCAAGCGCTAATTTGTATAATCTCAACAGCCTGATATAGTGAGCTGGGCCACTACTAACAGTCCAGCCTGTGTGTTTGGCACTTAAGTGCTATTCTGAATGTGAGTACCATGGGCTTCTGTGGGAACTGTTATCTTGGGGGCCACACTATCTTTGGTTTATCTGCACTAGGAGGCGACCTTTTCTATTTTGCTTTATTCTAGATTTTGAATAAAATGTAGGTTAAATAATTTGCTTTTGGGTCTCTGATGAAACGCCACTAGGGGGCGTGAAACGCGTCAGACGTTCATTCCATGTCATCTTTGTTTAGCCTCTAAGGAAAATAAAGGATTTTTTTTTAAATTAAAGCTGGTGCTGCCTTTTCCATTTTTTGTATTGCTGATTGGGGCAATTGATTCGTTGCCCACTTAGGCATTGCACCCAGTCACCGCATGTCCTACTTGCCCGTTTTGCCAATACCACGGCGGCGTCCGTGACGTCATCACCCTGAGCCACAGTCCGGACCGGCCTGAGAGTTTGGAGCGGCCGCTTGCCTTGTACCTGTAAATAATTTGCTTTTGGCCTCTATAATAAGTGTGGGACAAGCACTATTTTTACACAAGAGCAATAATTTAACTCCTGCCACAAATTTATCTTGGAACCGCTACCACAGTAATTTTAAAAGGAAGAGGCTTTTTGGCAAAGTGACCTGGCTGTACTGTTTAAAAGATGAGGAAAAGGAGACGCTGGAACTCATGGTAAATCAGAGTAGGTTTATTCAGGAGCAGACTTTACAACACACCGGGTAAGCTCCTATCTGACGCGTTTCGCGCATGCGTACATGCGCTTCTTCAGAGATATGCGTCTCAACCAGTCTGGGTCAATATAAAGGTGAATTAAGCCAATCAGAGGGCAATGAGAATAGTTGAATCTTTGATTTTTAACCCATGCTGTGTATAGATAGATAAGTGTGCTAGTACAAAGGGACTAAAAATCGTTATGTGTGATTGAATGAGATGTTAGCATTCACCTTTTATATATCTCCAGTTTGAGGGAGAGACATGACAGAACAAATTAGATATATTATTTTATTTTACTTAGCTTATTCTGATTTTGTTTGGTAATGTAGGAATGGATTCTAGAGTATTGCTTAATACTTATAGGTGGAACAGCCACCAACAAGTAACTGTTACACTGAGTGACTGTGTAATTACATACAAATGAAGTGGAATAAAATAAATACATAGACAAAATTATAAACAATCATACATGTAAATGTAAAACCAAATTTAACATATAATAGTAGACTAATACTTTAAAAACATAAGGGATATGTTGTTACATAACAATAGTTGGATGGAAAAAGACTATATTGTTTCCCAAGAGCCTGTAAATCCCCAAACAGTATTGTTTAAATGGGGAAGCAAAGTGTATTAGAATGCAACTTTGGTTTTTGATTGATAAAAAGTTAACAATGATAGAAACAGGATAGTGGGAAACAACAGTATTGCCACATAGTATAAAAATTGTTAGTCATCAATTGGTAACCGAAAGCCCAGTTAGTTAAAATTAAAACACCCAACTGAAACGAAAGAGAAAAGGAAAGAAAAATAGGTGTAATCTAAAATAATTGTGTGAGAACTATTGAATTGCTGATGTAAGAATATTAATATAAGTATGGGTAAAGGAGAAAAAAACAAAATTGATTATGGTGAGGATTAAGATGTAATTGGAAGAATTCAAAGAGGAGCTAACACTTTTTTTTATATATATATATATATATATATATATATATATATATATATATATATATAGGTTGGGATAAGTTCATCATGGTTATTTAAGAGACTATTCATGTATCTACTAAAGTTAGTCTTGGAATATTCCCAAGGTAAATATATGATAAATAGAATGAGTAGTTGTAGACTGAACTATACTGATTTAGTTGATTTTGTTAGTATAGAGAGCCGTACTTGTTCTACTTAAAATAGGATTTACCTACTATAGTATATGGGTATTGGATAAACAATGTAAGATAATATGTCCAATGAACAATGTAGTTAGAATGAACTTTTTCTTTCATTAGAGACATGTGATAGATAGATCAGCTAGAAACAACTATCATACTGTATATGTATTATGTGATTGAATAAATTGTTTGTACTATGTAGATTTATGTATGTATTGAGAATTCTTGAAAGCTTTATTACTATATTTAGCTTTTTCTGAATAGAGTGGATGGAATGATTTAACTTTACTCATGAGGTTCTTGTGACTGGATTACACTTGATAATTATTCTAGAGAATAGAGAAATTGCAATAGTTGCACTGGTTGGATTCTATTTGTTTGGCTACAGACAATTCTCGTATTTTCTTAGTCTATAAATAAGTTCACATCGTATCTCTTATTCATGCCTTGTGGTGTTCTAGTCTGCAGTGTGAAGATCCAATACACTTCTCTTTTGAGGAGTAGTTTGTTTCTATCACCCCCTAGTGGATTTTTTATTATATGTTCTATTGCCTTAAATGAAAAATGGGATACTTTGTGTTCATGTGTGTCAAAATGCTTTGCCACTGGTGTTCTCTGTATTTCTTCATCTATTGATATGAGGTGTTCCCTAATGCGGTCTTTTAACGGACGTGTTGTGATACCTACATATTGTTGAAAACAAAAAGTGCAGGTAATGAGATATACAATATGAGTAGATGTGCAATTCATTCTTGTAGTTATTGGACAGGTTTTGTTTGTTTGTGTCGAATTGAAGGTGTGGCTTTTTTCTGTATAGGCACAACTTTTGCAGGGAATGCGACCGCATTTATAATTGCCCTTGGTAGGTGTAAGCCAATTAGTGTTAATAGGTATTTTATTATTTTATTTATTAGGTATTTTATTATGATCTTGTCTCGTATTGTTGGTGCTTTTTTTTGCTACAAATTTTATGTTTTTTTCTAGTTTGTTTCTAAGAATGGTGTCTCCATTGAGAACTGGTAAATATTTCTTTATTATTTTAGTAATGCTGTAAAATTGATTACTGAATTGGGTGCTAAAACATATATTTTCTCTAGGTCTTGTTGTTGTGTCCTGTTTGGTTTGAGTGTTTTGTGTTTTGGGTTGTAAGCTTTTGTTTAGTAATGAGTCCCTGTCCATTCTTGCTACTTGTGATTTGATATTAAGGAGTGTGGTCTTTTTGTATCCTCTGGCTACTAATCTTGAGTTAGTTCATTAGCTTGTGTGTGATATAATTGGACATTACTACAGTTTCTTCGCAGCCTTAGGTACTGGCCCTTGGGGATTCCTTTCCACATGTGTGGAGCATGACAGGAGTCAGCCCTTAGAATTGTGTTTCTGGACAATGGTTTCCTGTAGGTACTTGTTATTATGTTACCTCCCAGGTCATGTTCAAGTGTCAGATCTAAAAAGTCAATCACATTGTCATTGGTTTTGTATGTAAATTGTAAGTTTAGTGTGTTGTTGTTGAAGGAAGTAATCATTTCTTGTATAGTTAATGTTGTATTTTTTCTATAGATGAGAATGAGGTCATCTATAAATCTACCATATACAACTACTTTGTCCTCGAGGGCCAGGGAGCTTCCAAACAGATGTAAATGTTCAAAGTACCCCATATAAATGTTGGCATATGAGGGGGCAAATTTTGCCCCCATAGCCGTACCACATTTTTGAAGATAGTAATGGCCCTCGAAGACAAAGTAGTTGTGCGTGAGTAGGAATCGTGTGAGTTCTTCCAAGAAGGAAATGAATTTGTCCGAATAGTTTGTATGGCGTTTTAGCATATATGTGAGCGCTTTTAAACCTCCTTCGTGGGGGATGCTAGAGTAAAGGGCTGAGACGTCGATAGTTAGCCATGTATAGTCTTCTTGCCAAATGATACCTTGAGTTTGTTGAATAAGGTGAGTGCTATCTCGTATGTAGCCAGGTAGAGACTTTACAATTGGTTGGAGTACATTGTCTAACCAATCTCCCACCCTTACGCATAGTGAACCCTTACTGGCCACTATGGGCCTACCAGGGGTATTGATGAGGGTTTTGTGAATCTTTGGTGCTATGCGAAAGGTGGGGATAGTAGGATGTTCTACCAGGCAATAATCTGCAAGTTGTTTCTCCAAAAAGCCAACCTCCACAGCTGAATCTAGGAGTGTGTGGAGTTCATTACTGAATTTGTTTATATGTGTCAGTGTCGTTCAATTGTTTGAATACTTCTTTTTTTTTTTTTTTTTTTTTTGTAGTCCCTAGTGTTAAGGACGACTACGGCTCCCCCCTTGTCTGCTGGGGTGACTACTATGTCTTTATTACTACTTAATGAAATGAGTGCTTGCTGTTCTTGAACCGTTAAATTGTGTTTCTTCTCTAAGTTGGTAAATGTACTGGAGATTTATTCTAGGGAAGAGTGTAAGCTAGAAAGGTCAAGTTCTACTAGATTTTAAAACATTTCAATTGGTTCACTCCTGTTGTGTACTGGATAGAAATGTGATTTAGGCTGTGAGGAAGTGTTGAATCTAGGAATAATGTCTTGAGTACTTTCTTCTCTTAACGTGGTGACCTGAAGAGAAATTAGTGTGTGCAAGTCACATAGGTCTGTATACAATAAACCTAGTGATTGTTGGGTGGAAGTGGTGCTATTAGCTGGAGGATGAGTGTGATGTGATTCACATGATGTGTCAGGGGTTGAAGAAAAGTGTTTGTATAAAGTGATCTTTATAACTAAAGCATTAACATCCAATATGGTAGAAAATAAATCAAAATTTGTGGATGGTGCAAATGATAATCCTTTGTTTAATAAAGTGATTTGTGAATTAGTAAGCTTAGTGTTAGATAGATTAATGATCAATCCTACTTCTTTTGTGTCGATTTTTTTATCCTGCTTGGATATCGTAGTGGCTGCTCCTTTTTTGGTGTGCTACTTGTGATAGGTGTTTTTACCAATGTTGATAATTTGGGTCTACCTTGTGAAGTGCTAGGACTGGCTGTTTCATCACTGGATTTGGAAGTGTGTTCTTCCGTGTCTTCTATGACCGAGGGATTCTCTGTGTTATCAGTGTCAATGCTAGAGAATATTACTCTTTTCGCATGTGGTGTGTGATTGAATGTATTTTTTCTTTTATTTTTGTTTTTGTTTTTTTGATTGCCATATTGTGCATTCTTTTTGGTTTTGTTAGGCTGGCTTTTTTGCCATGAGTATACAATGTCTAATTTGTAGTCTTTAACGTCTCTTTGGTATTTGCTAACTTTCCTAGCTGATAGGGTTGAGTCTAGTTGTTGCATAGTTGAGTCAAGTTGTGATTTATAGTCTATGTATTTCTTTGTTTGTTCAAAAGGTTTCAATGATTCAAGTGTTTCCTCGATTTGTACTAATAGTGAGTCTCTTTCTTCTTTTTTATGTGTGAGTAACTGCTTCATTAAAATAATGGAGCAGTTAGTCAAATTGTTATTCCATTCTTCCATGAAGTCTGGATTGTGTAATGCGAATGAAGGGTATTTTTTCATTCTTAGACCTCTAGGGACTTTTCGTTCACTAATGTATAATTCTAAGAATTCTATGTCCCACCAAAGATTACTTTCTTTGTATTTTTTATTTTCTAAATTAAAGTTAGGTCATTGCGATCATTTTAAACCTTTGGACCTTTCTAGACCATTTTTTTTTAAATCCTTTGGGGAAATTTGGCTAATTCTATTCAACATATATGTTCTGTCTGCATATAACATTTCTCCATGTGACCAACATTCATACATTATAACAGACAGTAGTTGCTAATTTGCAAACAATAAATAAATACATTAAAAAATAAAAACAATGTGGTTCAGTCAATGAATAAACTATCTGGATGTAAAATCTGTGTAGCCTCCAAAACTTCTGTCACAGGATCCAACTAAACTCTAAATCAATTAAGTTTGTCCCAAAATTAATTTCTGTTTACAAAATAAGTTAGGTAAAATAAGTAGATGTTAAGGAGAGAAAAGTTTCAAAGTACCAAGAAGCATTGCAATGAATGGTGATTAGACAAGTTCACAAACCAAAACATTTGTTTAGGACAAACTATTTGTCGTATATAAAATACAACTTTTCAGATGTTACAAAGGGTCAGTATTGCTGAATTTTGACAACATTATCCACTGTGAGACCAGCACTGCTAACTGGCTTACTAGCATTTTCTGCTCTGGACCAGCAGTTCTCTGTAGCTCCCAAGTGGTACTTTATTTAACTCTTTTACACATCACTACTTTGCATTAGTGCATGTAATTTCCACTATAATGACAATTTATCAAACCTCTTATTTCCTGTGAGGGACTTCTACAGGACAGCAGAGGAGCAGCTGGACAGCACCTTAAATTTAAATATAGTTAAAGGGACACTAAAAACAAACTAAGTTTTTATGACAGAGCATGCAGTTTTCATTCTCCATTATCAAACTCTGCACAGCATTTCTTTCATACAGGAGGTGAGAGTCCACAATCCATTTCTCCTGGGAATTACTCTTCCTGGCCCTTAAGAGAAGGCAAAGATTCCCAAACCACAAGAGCTCTATTAAACCCATCCTACCTTACTAGAAACTATTCTTGTCTTTGCCTCCACTGGAGGTAGGTGAAGAATGAAGGTGCTCCAGATGTCCAGAGTTGAGGCCCAATTTCCCCTCAGAGTGCTGCTGATAGACGTTGAGTTATTATCTGATGTTCAGGAGTCTGTTTCTGATCATGATTCTGATTTATCCTCTTTTTTTTCTTCTTTAAGGTTGAGGTATTATGTACTTTAGGTTTTCAGGATCCTAAGGTATCTGAGGAGAATTGTGTTAAATGTTAGGAGTTGATTTTTTAAATCTACTGCTAAGTCAGAGTTTTTTTCTGTGCCTAATGCTGTCTGATATAGTTTCTAATTCATTTAAAGATCCTATGGATAGGAAATTGGAATCCTTTCATAGGAGGGCTTCTCAACAAACAGGTTTTCTTTTTGGTCGAAAGTCCTGGTTTGCTGATATGGTTTCTAAATCCAGACTTTTATCTCTTTCTTTTCAGAAAAGATGTTGTTTGGTTTGGGGTTAAATTCTATTATTTTTACTGTGACAGGAGGTAACAAAGCTTTTCTTCCCCTGGGCAAAATGTCTAAGAGTAAATTTAAAGCTCCTAATCGTTTTTGTTCCTTCCATCAGAACAAGGAACACAAATCCTCTTCCTCTTTTCAGAAACAAGGATCTTCCAATTCAGCATGGAAGCCAAGTTCAACTCCATCATCCAAGTCAGCAGGAAGCTGCAGCCCCCGATCCAGATATTTTGGTAGGGGGCAGGTTACACCTTTTGCAAGAGGCTTAGTTCCATCTGTTCAGGATCCCTGGGTTCTGTAGTTTTTTTTAGGTTCTTTTTGCTTAATTTTCTTGTTTTGCATAATAATAATTTTTAAAAACTATTTTTTTTTAACTAAACAGGATTATATATCATGCAAAGAATACAACAAAATTAGTGGTTGTTTTGTGCATTCATCCAATTTTGAATGCACATGTCTAATCGTGATCACTTAGCAGTTTATATTGATGTTTGTCTGTCCTCCTATTGCTTTGTTGTTGTAAGATCAGACAGACAAGCTATTATTTTAATTCTTGCCTAGTTCTTCTGGTACGTAATAATTTTCCAATTCCTGTGTCTTCTTCTTTAGAGCCTGATGATCAAACACTCGCTGGCCTAGACAGAAATCACTCAAAATCTTTGGGGGCTTTTTTGAGCATTATATTGTAATGTATATGTCCCTCCTTCACACCCAGATTCCTGCGTTGTGTTAGAGAAAAATATTTTAACTCTGCCATTTTGCCCTATGCTTTATATTAAATTGATGCTTTAAGAATGATACACTTTCTTTTCAGTTCAGCTATTTTGTTGTGCTTGCAAAAATATAAACTTCTAGTGTGAAGTAAACCACCCAAGTCTGTATGGACGAGATAAGAAGTCCACGCGTTGCCTACGTGTGAAGATTCTGGATTGGCCTAAAGCACAGCACATGGGACAATTAAGGCTATAAAAGAGACACTGTTCTTATCTGATTTTGCGCACCAGCCTGTGTTACTTTAAAGTGATGACATGGTGTCACTTTGTTGTAATCTTGCTTAATTGTACAATAATAACCTTTTGAATTTGGACCAGTTGTTTTAAGTTGTTTTTTTTAACTTCAACATTTTGGTGCCGAAACCCTGGAGTTGGAAAGCGATTCTGGACAGAGCCAGGCCTGGAACCTAAGGACAGGAGACCACCGGCGCCAACAGGTGAGAACCTTTGTGTCTCAAATTGCTCTCCCCTCCTCTGATTCCAAAACCTTCTGTCCTGTCGTAAGTACAAACTCCCCAAGAACCTGAAACAACTGTTTTATGTTTTAACATCTTTTGTTATGAATGTGTGAGTGTAAGAGGTCCTTCACGGCCTGTGAATGCACTGTTCCAAGACACCCCTCTGCGGAGAAAGCAACTGGGAGTAGTGGTGTGTTAAGTAAGTGGACCCTATCGTCCTCAGATACAAATGTTTTCTATTTTCTGAGTTTGTCAAGTAAACTGTTACTAACATTGTCTGCACAGCAAAAGGACAACGGAAGGTTAAATGAGGGTTAGTGCAGAGTTTCTTACTAGTCTGCCTTGGTCTGTCAGTACAAAGTCTCTGGGTACCCCCTGTGCTCAGCCTTCAACTTCAGTCCAATGCTGCTATTGGGTAAGGCGCTATTCCTAGAGAATAAGAGCAAACCCTGATCACCTCTCGGCTTTGTTTCTGGATAACCCTGGTCATGCTGGTTTGAGCCTGTACTCTCCTATGCTGAAGGGCACATCCCTAAGCTGTAGCAGACTTGTCTCTCATGATAGATAAAACTGTTGATGTAAGCCCCCTAGCATGGTTTGACTTTGATGATATAAGAGGCCAGGTACTTTTTGGGTTTGTCTCCCTACTGTTTATTATTTGGGTTTGTTGGAAAATTTGGTGGGATCAAAAGCGGGGATTTTTAGTGTGGGACTTTCCCTCATAGCCACAGTCACAGTACCACTAAGAGTCGAGAGAGAAGGTTAAGAGCCCCCTCCATCATAGCTGGGCTATGGAAAATGATCTTAGTAAGGGTGACGCAGTGTCATCCGTAAAGCAATTGGTGTCCAAAAAATCCTCCTACCCACAGGAGGATGTGAATAAAAAAATATGGCATGTGGGTCAGCCAGCATCTGCCTAAATGGTGCAAGTTGACTAAGGGAATGGATTTTGGGATTCCCAAAGGGGGAACCTTTGAATTATCCCACTGGGAGTATCTCTATATATAAAAAAAATGATACAGCCTAATGAGAAGGCAGCTTGGAGTAGATGGACTGTAGAATCCTATCAGAGACAGCAAAGGGCCGAAGGTATTTTTACAATAGAGACCAAGACAGGGAGAACAGACCATCTGGGAGGGGGAAGTTAGTCAGAATCAGATAGGGAAGAGGCAGAACAAATAGAGCAGCTTGCAGTCTCTCTAGTGGAGCATACCGTGGGCAATGCAGAGGCCCTAATAGACCAAGGGGCCAGACCAATGATTCCTGTTAGCCTAACCACGGTGTCCCCAACTGGAGGATTGCAATCTCATCTTCCTTTATACCCCTTTTATATGTTGAACCCCAAGTTAAGGCCACTGCCCCATACCACCTCATGGTAAGATCTATATGTCCCATTTTAGAGATTTTTATGGGAATTCTGCTAAATACCTTGCAAAATTAGTAAAAAAATTGAAAGAATAAAAATTACATTCCGGATAATAAAGCTGACAATACAAGACACACCAATGCCGAGGATATCAGTAAAGTTTTTTTTCTGTTTTATAAGAAGCTCTACTCTAAACCAGTTTTCGATCTGGATAGCCTAGTAAACTTTTGGTCAAAGATAAAATTACCTATGATCTCTGAAGAAGATCTCTTGGTTTGAACCGTCCTATTGCAGCTGATGAAATCTTGGAAGCTATTGAATCAGCTAGCGTAAACAAGGCAGCTGGCCCAGACTTCTTACCGGTAGAATACTATAACATTTTACAGGATGAAATTAAAGATACATTAGGAAGCTTATTTAATTATTATTTCTGCTCTAATAATTTAATATCTAGTTATTTTTCTGTAGCTCGTATCTCTTTAATTCTTAAGAAAGGTAAGGACCCGGAGGATTTAGCGGTGTATAGACCTATATCGGTCCTCAACTCAGACTATAAATTACTAACGGCTATTATTGCATCTAGATTATCGGCTTTACTAGATAAAGTTATACATCCGGACAGAGTTTATGAAAGCAAGAAATTCTTTAAAAAATATCTGCAAAGTTACAACCTTTTTAGATTTTGCCTGGAATATAGACCCCTCTAAACGGGAATATGGACTTTATAACAATTCGGCTATTTTAACTGTAGATGCCGAAAAAGCTTTTGATTCGATTACCTGGCAATATCTATTTAAAGAAATAGATAATTTGGATTTAAAAGTCATTTTGCGCAATTTGTTCAGAAGCTCTATAAGAACCCTATATCATATATTTTTATTAATGGGACATTGTCATCTAAAATTTCTCTCAGGAGAGGTACTAGACAGGGATGCCTGCTTTCCCCCCTGCTTTTTAATATAGCATTGGAACCATTAGCTATTTGGTTAAGGGATAGCTTATGAGGGATTCCTATGGGCCCCCATAGATTAAAAATTCTTCTTTATGCGGATGATCTACTCGTATTTCTGGATAATACGCAATACTCAATTCCTTTAATTTTACGTATTTTTTCCTTTTTCTCTTCATTTTCAGGATATAAAATAAATTTTGACAAAAGTGAACTGCTGTAGGTTAGCAAATCTAAGACTTACTATATGGATCATCCTTTCAAAGTAGTAGAATATTTTCGATATTTAGGTATAGTCCACCACAGAAACCCGAAAAATTGGTACAAGTTAAATTTTTATCCTCTTTTAAATTAAATTTGACCTAGAGATGTGGTCATCTTTTTCGATATCTATTTCTGCATGAGTCAATTTGCTAAAGACGATTGTTTTCCCGCGGATACTTTATCTATTGCAAAATTTACTGCTGTTCCTAACCAACAGAGATATTCGTGATTTATATTCTTGGCAGTCCAAATTTATCTGGGGAAATAAGAAGCCGCACATCTCTTTAAATAGTTTAATATAAAAAAAACTCAGTAGCGGGTCTGGCTTTGCCAGATTTGAGACTATATAATTTGGGCTCTCTGATTAAAATCGCCTTTGACTGGATCACAGAGTTGAATCGTTTCGCAACCTCTGACTTAGAATCCTTCCTGATTTCACCTTATGCATTAAAAGCTATTTTGCATTGTTCAGTGAAAAATCTTCCATCTAATATTCTATGTTTGATATCTGTAAAAAAAATGTAATTGTAGCTTGGCATAAATTTTGTGTTTTGTTGGAGGTCTCACCAGCATTTTCTGAATTTCTTCCGATAGTTGGTAACCCGGAATTTATGCCAGGAATTTATCAGTAAGTATTTAGGTTATGGGTAGATCAGGGGGTTGCTTTTTGTCTATCAAATCTTGTCAGACCAACAGATTATGACCTCCGAGGTGTTTTTTCAAAAATGTAATCGTCCCAGATCTAACATCTATGCTTATTTCCAGTTGCAGCATTTTGTTTTTACTCAGAAGTGGGATTATGAGGCTTTGGCTGCCTGGTCTGATATCAAGTTTATTATTCAAAGATTCGCTGCCGGCACTCTTCAATATCGCTTATATATGATATCATGCTGGTCAAGCAGGGCAAACTACAGGTTAATAAATTATGTAATATTTGGGGGGTTTCCCTCTATAGATAAGGAAAGGATAAGACAAAGTGCAGATTTCTATGACTTGGAGAGAATCTCATATAAAATGAATCAATAATAATTATTTATCCTCACTAAAAATGTCCCGATTTTACCCATCCCAATCTCATGCTTGTCCACGTTGTGCATTTCATAATGCAGATATAATTCACATGTTTTGGTCATGCCCTTAAATTTTGCAGTTTTGGCAGAAAATTTGGTACTGGTATAATAGACATTTTAAGGATACAATGTTGATTACATCAAAAGAGATCTTTTTTTCTATCAACTTGCGAGCATAGACCCTCTCCACATTTAAAGGTTTTAAATACTATTATCTTAACAGTGAGACATCTCATAGTTAAAAATTGGAAGGATCATACTGCCCCTAGTTTTTCACTTCTTTTAAAAGAAATTCAATTCTAAATACTATTTGAATCTTACTATATGAAATTTGCAGTTGAAGGTAGGATAAAACACTTCTTGCTGGGCTGGCTCCCTATAATTAAATCTTACCCTTTGCCGATTTAAAGATTAATTTTAGCCCCATTTTTTAGTTCAATCTCTTTTGCGGAGCTCGTCTTAGCTGACCTATTCCCCCCAATGTGGATTGTGGGGTATAGGGAGGTTGGTGCATTAAGTGAGAGTAAGAGGGCATGGAAGTGTGGGCCCCTTTTTTTCCCCCTTTATGTTGTTTTTTTGTTTTGTTTTGTTTTGTCTCATACAGGGAGTGCAGAATTATTAGGCAAGTTGTATTTTTGAGGATTAATTTTATTATTGAACAACAATCATGTTCTCAATGAACCCAAAAAACTCATTAATATCAAAGCTGAATAGTTTTGGAAGTAGTTTTTAGTTTGTTTTTAGTTATAGCTATTTTAGGGGGATATCTGTGTGTGCAGGTGACTATTACTGTGCATAATTATTAGGCAACTTAACAAAAAACAAATATATACCCATTTCAATTATTTATTTTTACCAGTGAAACCAAAATAACATCTCAACATTCACAAATATACATTTCTGACATTCAAAAACAAAACAAAAACAAATCAGTGACCAATATAGCCACCTTTCTTTGCAAGGACACTCAAAAGCCTGCCATCCATGGATTCTGTCAGTGTTTTGATCTGTTCACCATCAACATTGCGTGCAGCAGCAACCACAGCCTCACAGACACTGTTCAGAGAGGTGTACTGTTTTCTCTCCTTGTAAATCTCACATTTGATGATGGACCACAGGTTCTCAATGGGGTTCAGATCAGGTGAACAAGGAGGCCATGTCATTAGATTTTCTTCTTTTATACCCTTTCTTGCCAGCCACGCTGTGGAGTACTTGGACGCGTGTGATGGAGCATTGTCCTGCATGAAAATCATGTTTTTCTTGAAGGATGCAGACTTCTTCCTGTACCACTGCTTGAAGAAGGTGTCTTCCAGAAACTGGCAGTAGGACTGGGAGTTGAGCTTGACTCCATCCTCAACCCGAAAAGGCCCCACAAGCTCATCTTTGATGATACCAGCCCAAACCAGTACTCCACCTCCACCTTGCTGGCGTCTGAGTCAGACTGGAGCTCTCTGCCCTTTACCAATCCAGCCACGGGCCCATCCATCTGGCCCATCAAGACGCACTCTCATTTCATCAGTCCATAAAACCTTAGAAAAATCAGTCTTGATATTTCTTGGCCCAGTCTTGACGTTTCAGCTTGTGTGTCTTGTTCAGTGGTGGTCGTCTTTCAGCCTTTCTTACCTTGGCCATGTCTCTGAGTATTGCACACCTTGTGCTTTTGGGCACTCCAGTGATGTTGCAGCTCTGAAATATGGCCAAACTGGTGGCAAGTGGCATCTTGGCAGCTGCACGCTTGACTTTTCTCAGTTCATGGGCAGTTATTTTGCGCCTTGGTTTTTCCACATGCTTCTTGCGACCCTGTTGACTATTTTGAATGAAACGCTTGATTGTTCGATGATCACGCTTCAGAAGCTTTGCAATTTTAAGAGTGCTGCATCCCTCTGCAAGATATCTCACTATTTTTGACTTTTCTGAGCCTGTCAAGTCCTTCTTTTGACCAATTTTGCCAAAGGAAAGGAAGTTGCCTAATAATTATGCACACCTGATATAGGGTGTTGATGTCATTAGACCACACCCCTTCTCATTACAGAGATGCACATCACCTAATATGCTTAAATGGTAGTAGGCTTTCGAGCCTATACAGCTTGGAGTAAGACAACATGCATAAAGAGGATGATGTGGTCAAAATACTCATTTGCCTAATAATTCTGCACTCCCTGTATAAGATAAAATCCCCCAACGGTGTGCGGTTTTCTAATCTGCAGAAGCGAGATTTATAAAACATTTGCTTTTAGTTTCCGCCATGCTTTAATCATGGTCAAATAAGGTTTTATTTGATATGTACTTTATTTGTGTTTTGATCAAATCCTGAACTGTCAGATTATTATTATTATTGTACATGCATATGAATTTATTGTCCATTTATGGCATCCTGCGAGATGCGATGGAAATTTACTGTCATTCTTGCATATTCCCTTCAATGTTGGATTATAAATAAAGAATAAAAAAAAAGAAAAAAAAAGATCTATATGCCCCAAGGGGAGGTAACCTTGAAGACCAAGGTATGGGAAAAATGCTCACTGCCACATTGGTGTCGGGACTGAATAAAGAAATTCATGATAAATTGGTTTCTGCCCATTCTGATTGGTGAGATAAAACAGTCCCAGCACTAATGAGCTTAGCAAGCTTAATTCAAAGGAACATAGAGGAAGTACAGGAAAAGAAAGCACAAAGGGTAATGATAGTGAGTGCCCCTGGGAAACCACAATGAAAACAGTTTAGAGTGACAAATAAGGGGGAACCCAGAAAAGCCAAAAGCTATAACAGTGACAAACCGGGTCATTTTGCAAGAGACTGCACAGCTCCAAAATGGGGAAGACAGGAGAACAATTGATGGGCTGGGCTTCCAGTGCTACCAATCATATCTGAGAACAGAGGGGGTGATGCCTTTGTTTGCCTGCCCCTCTCTGACATGCCATACCTATCTTTGGAGTGTTTGGTGGACACTGGAGCAGACTGCAGTGTTCTCAAAAGATCAGTAGCTGTTATGAAATGCCAGGCACATCAGCGAGCAATAGATCCTATCACTATGGGTAATAATAGGGTAGATGAAGCAGCCAAGAAGGCAGCTCTCATAATACTCCAACAGTCCTCTAAAACTGTGGTGAATTCGACAATGGATGTTTTAAAACCCTTCAAAACCAAACAGGTTCCCTTACTCAGAGCATGTGGAAAAACGCTGGTTGCAAACTGGAGAATGAGGTTTGGAAACATGGAGATGGTAGATTATGTGCACCTGCAGGTCTGGACAGATTGGGGAATTGAGCTAGCAAATAGAATGAATAAATGCGCTAGTGTCATGGATGGGATTATTAATGAGACTACAAGTTCTATACATGCCCTTAATGAAGAGTTAGCCTAAGTTTGAAAAGTGGCTCTCTATCTATCTATCTATTGGGTACTTATAGAGCGTGAACTAATCACCCGTTAGGGTCTCAAGGTGCTAAGGGAAGTGGATAGGAGGAGGGGGGAGGGGATGGGTGTCCAGTTGAAGAGCCAGGTTTTGAGGTCCTTTCTGAACTTTGTAAGGGAGGTGGATTGTCTGAGGTGCAGAAGGAGGGTGTTCCATGTCTTTGCTGCCATGTGAGAGAAGGATCTTACACCCGCTGTGGATTTGCTGATGTGGGGGATGACTGCGAGTGCTTGGTCAGCTGATCGGAGTTGTCTGATGGGGGTGTAGAAATTTTACGCCGTGGTTGATGTATTCCGATGTTGTGTAGGGCCTTGAATGCATGGGTAAGGAGCTTGAAGGTAATTGTTGATGGGGAGCCAGTGAAGGTTCCTTAGGTGTTCGGTGATGTGGCATTGGAGAGGGATGTTGAGGATGAGTCTGGCTGAGGCATTCTGGATACATTGGAGTCTCTTTTGGAGTTTGATGGTGGAGCCGGCGTAGAGTGCGTTGCCGTAGTCTAACCGGCTGCTGATGAGGGTGTGGGTGACTGTTTTCTTGGTTTCAGTAGGGATCCACTTGAAGATTTTTCATAGCAGGTGGAGAATGTGGAAGCATGTTGAGGTGATGGTATTGATTTGTTGGTCCATGGAGAGTGAAGAGTCCAGGATGAAGCCTAGATTTCATGCGTGGTTGGTTGGGGTTGGAGGGTGACCGAGGGCTGTGGGCCACCAGGAGTCGTCCCATGCGGATTTATTGGGTCCGAATAGGAGGACTTCGGTTTTGTCTGTGTTCAGTTAGAGCCGGTTGTCATTCATCCAGGCGGAGACTGCTGTCAGGCCTTCATAGATGTTCTTTTTGGCGGTGGCGGTATCTCGGGTGAGTGATGTTCTTTTTGGCTGTGGCGGTATCTCGGGTGAGTGAGATGATTAACTGGGTGTCGTCAGCGTAGGAGATGATGTTAAGGTCGTGGCGGTGAGAGGGGCCATGTAGATATTGAAGAGGGTGGGGCTCAGAGAAGAGCCTTGCAGTACACCGCAGTTGACTGGTGTGGGTTTGGAGGAGAAGGGTGGGAGTCTGTGAGGAAGGAGGTGATCCATTCCAGGGCTTTGCTGCGGATGCCAGCGTCGTGTAGGCGGATGCAGAGGGTATTGTGGTCGGCAGTCTCGAATGCTGCTGAGAGGTCTAGGAGGATGAGGGAGGTGGTTTCTCCTCGGTCGAGCATGGCATGGATGTCGTCTGTGGCGGTGAGGAGGGCGGTCTCAGTGCTGTGGATGCTTCTGAAACCGGATTGGGAGTGGTCCAGGGTGTGGTTGGCCTCAATGTGGTCAATAAGTTGCAAGTTTATGGACTTCTCTATGACTTTGGCTAGGAAGGGGAGTAGAGAGATGGGGCTGTAGTTATTCTGCCGTGGGTTTCTTCAGCAGGGGTTTCCGTTCCGCATGCTTCCAGACATCCGTGAAGGTGCCGGTTTTGATGGAGCAGTTGATGGTGCGGCGGAGTTCAGGGGCGATTGTGCCACTTGCTTTGTTGAATATGTGATGAGGGCATGGGTCCGAGGGTGTGCCGGGGTTGATGGATTTCATGATTCTGAGGGTGTCCTCTGTGGTGAAGGTACTCCAGATAGTCTGTGTGGGGTGCAGGGGGTGAATTTGGGTGGGGTGTCAGTGGGTGTAGGGGGGTGGGTGGTGGAGGTTGAGTTATGAGGCGTGAAACTGTCATAGATTAAGAGGATCTTGTGGTGGAAGTGTGCAGCGAGAGTATCGCAGAAGTCCTGGGAGGGTGGGATGTCGGTGGTGTCGCTGTTGCGTTTTGAGAAATCCCTGTAGGACTGAAAACAACTCCTTCATGTTGTGTGCGTTAGAGTTGATTCTGTCTTGGATGGCTGTTTTCTTTCATGTAATTGGCAAGAGTCCATGAGCTAGTGACGTATGGGATATACAATCCTACCAGGAGGGACAAAGTCTCCCAAACCTCAAAATGCCTATAAATACACCCCTCACCACACCCACAATTCAGGTTTACAAACTTTGCCTCCTATGGAGGTGGTGAAGTAAGTTTGTGCTTGATGTTTTCAAATTTCTTCTATGATAAGCACTTCTAAGCATTCCGAAGCCCAATTCCTCTCAGAGTACAGTGTTTGTCAGAGGGATGTGAAGAGTGTATTGCCTGTTTGATGTTATGGTTTTCCTTGCGGGAAATCTTTTCAAGGGTTCTCTGTTATTGGTCGTAGGGATTCATCTCCTACCTCCCTTTTCAGATCGACAATATACTCTTATATACCATTACCTCTGCTGATAGCTTTCAGTACTGGTTTGGCTATCTGCTATATGTGGATGGGTGTCTTTCGGTAAGTATTTACCATTATTTTAAGACACTCTCAGCTATGGGTTGGCGCTTTATGTATTAATATAAAGTTTTAAATATATGTATTTTACTTATATTTGCCATGAGTCAGGTCTATGTGTATTTCCCTTTGCAGTCCAGCAGCTTCGTTATGGGAATCATGTTTAGGAAGGTTGTCTTACCTGGGGTATAGTCTTTTTTCAATTTGACTTGTTTTCTTTAAAAAAACTTGCGGGCATATTAGGCTCCAGAGGGCGCAAAATGCTGTTATTTATTGCGTCATTCTTGGTGCGAGATTTTTTTTTGGGGCGTGAATGTGCGTCTGTCATGACGCAAGTTCATCATTTACTGTGTCTTAGTTGACGCAAGGTAATTTGCCGCAAAATTGCGTTTGTTATGACGCGAGTTGCGTCATTTCTGTATGTTTGTTGGCGCCAAAATATTTCTCAACTTCCTTTTGCGTCGTGCGTCAATGTATTTATATTTTACCCCACTTCCTATATGCTCCTTGCCTTCTTATGCTCAGAGGGCTATGCTATTTGCTTTTTTGTCAATTTTAGCATCTTCATTTTTTCCCATTCCTTAAACTGCTATATGTGGAAATAAGATATTTTTGTTTAATGTTATTTTTTCTTTTTTACATTTTACAAGATGTCTCGCTGTAGGAACCATGCTGCCTGAACACAGTTCTACCAAAGTGTATCTGTTGTAAACTAGTGGAGATTGTATCTCCAACTGTAGTATGTAACAGTTGTCATGATAAGCTTTTGAATGCAGAAAAGGTCTCTATTAGTGCTAGTACAGTATCTGTTGTTCCTTCAACATCTAAAGTACATGATATCCCTGTTGATATGAAAAATTATATTGCTGATGCGATACAGAAGGTTATGGCTGCTATACCACCTTCAAATAAACGTAAAAGGTCTTTTAAAACTTCTCATATTGCTGATGAAATTTGTAATGACCGACATCATATTGATATATCCTCCTCTGATGAGGATCTCCCTGATTCAGAAGATCCTACTTCAGACATTGACACTGATAAATCATCTTTTTAAGATTGAGTATATTTGTTCTTTGTTGAAAGAAGTGTTGATAACTTTGGATATTGAAGAGTCTAGTCCTCTTGATAAAAAACCCAGTAAACGTTTAAATTCTGTTTATAAACCTCCTGTGTCTACTCCTGAGGTTTTTCCTGTTCCTAATGCTATTTCTGATGTGATTGCTAAGAAATAGTCTAAGCCTGGTAATTCTTTTGTTCCTTCTTCAAGGTTTAAAAAGTTGTATCCTTTGCCAGTGGTTAATTTAGAGTTTTGGGGAAAAGTCCCTAAGGTTGATGGGGCTATTTCTACTCTTGCTGAACGTACTACTATTCCTATGGAAGATAGTACTTCTTTTAAGGATCCTTTAGATAGGACAATTTAATCTTATCTAAGGAAAGCTTATTTGCATTCTGTCTATATGCTTAGACCCAATGAAGGCCGAAACGATCGTCTGGGGTTGCTGTGTTCCTTGTTCAGAGAGGAATTGCCTGGTATTTCGGTGCTGGACTGACTGTAATAGGCGGGATTAGACTGATATACTACAGGAAAGTTCTACTCTGTGAAAAGCATTACTGGGCTAAAAAGTTGCACCCAGGTGGTAAATCGCCATAGAACAGGCTAACAATATTATTGAGCCAGTTGTTCGTTCCTGTGAGTGCACTTCTCTCTGTATGTATTTAGTCTCCCTATGGGAAAAAAGGGGCAACCAGATGTGGACTCCTTGCTCAGTGTGCTTAGAGGAATATAGCTACACCTCACTGACGAGGCCCAATGAAGGCCGAAACGATCGTCTGGGGTTGCTGTGTTCCTTGTTCAGAGAGGAATTGCCTGGTATTTCGGTGCTGGACTGACTGTAATAGGCGGGATCAGACTGATATACTACAGGAAAGTTCTACTCTGTGAAAAGCATTACTGGGCTAAAAAGTTGCACCCAGGTGGTAAATCGCCATAGAACAGGCTAACAATATTATTGAGCCAGTTGTTCGTTCCTGTGAGTGCACTTCTCTCTGTATGTATTTAGTCTCCCTATGGGAAAAAGGGGCAACCAGATGTGGACTCCTTGCTCAGTGTGCTTAGAGGAATATAGCTACACCTCACTGACGAGGCCCAATGAAGGCCGAAACGATCGTCTGGGGTTGCTGTGTTCCTTGTTCAGAGAGGAATTGCCTGGTATTTCGGTGCTGGACTGACTGTAATAGGCGGGATCAGACTGATATACTACAGGAAAGTTCTACTCTGTGAAAAGCATTACTGGGCTAAAAAGTTGCACCCAGGTGGTAAATCGCCATAGAACAGGCTAACAATATTATTGAGCCAGTTGTTCGTTCCTGTGAGTGCACTTCTCTCTGTATGTATATGCTTAGACCTGCCATTTCTATGGCTGATGTTGCGGCTGCATCAACTTTTTGGTTGGATAGCTTAGCACAATGAGAAAAAGACTCTGATTTGCATAGCATTGTTCGTTTGCTTCAACATGCTAATCATTTTATCTGTGATGCTATTTTTGATATCATCAAGAATAATGTTAAATCTATGTCTTTCGCTATTTTAGCTAGAAGAGCTTTATGGCTCAAATCATGGAATGCTGACATGGTATCTAAATCTAGGTTTCTATCTCTTTTATTCCAGGGTAATAATTTGTTTGGTTCCCAGTTGGATTCAATTATTTCCACTATTACTTGGGGGAAGGGAGTTTTTTTGCCTCAAGATAAAAAGTCTAAAGGCAAATCTAAAGCTTCTAATCAGTTTTGTTCCTTTCATCAGAATAGAGAACAGAAAGCCATTCTTTCCTCTAAAGACTCTGGCTCCAATTGGAAGCCATCCTCAAGTTGGAATAAATCCAAGCCTTACAAGAAACCAAAGCCAGCCCCCAAGTCTGCATGAAGGTGTGGCCCTCGATCCAGTTCTGCTGGTGGGGGGCAGATTGAAATTATTTCAAGACATTTGGCCAGGTTCCATTCAGAATCATTGGATTCATAATATAGTCTCCCAGGGGTATCGAATAGGTTTCAGAATAAGACCTCCTGTGAGAAGATTTTTTCTCTCTCACGTTCCAATAAATCCTGTGAAAGCTCAGGCTTTTCTGAAGTGTGTTTCGGATCTAGAGCTTTCATGAGTGATTGTACCAGTTCCATTTCTGGAACAGGGTTTGGGTTTTTATTCAAATCTATTCATTGTCCCAAAGAAGGAAAATTCTTTCAGACCAGTTCTGGATCTGAAGTTTTTAATTCGGTTTGTAAGAGTCCCAACTTTCAAGATGGTGACTATAAGGACTATTCTGCCTTTTGTTCAGCAAGGTCATTATATTTCCACAATATACTTACAAGATGCATATCTTCACATTTCGATTCATCCAGACCACTATCGGTTTCTGAGATTCTCTTTTCTAGACAAGCATTACCAATTTGTTGCTCTTCCATTTGGCCTAGCAACAGCTCCAAGAATCTTTTGAAGGTTCTCGGTGCCCTTCTATCTGTAATAAGAGAGCAGCGTATTGCGGTATTTCCTTATTTGGACGATATCTTGGTACTGGCTCAGTCTTTACAACTAGCAGAATCTCACATGAATCAACTTGTGTTGTTTCTTTAAAGACATGGTTGGAGGATCAATTTACCAAAGAGTTCTTTGATTCCTCAGACAAAGGTCACCTTTTTAGGTTTCCAGTTAGATTCAGTGTCCATGACTCTGTCTTTAACAGACAAGAGACAAATAAAATTGTTTTTTGCCTGTCGAAACCTTCAGTCTCGATCATTCCCTTCAGTGGCTATGTGCATGGAAGTTTTAGGTCTCATGACTGCAGAATCGGATGTGATCCCCTTTGCTCGTTTTCATATGAGACCTCTGCAGCTTTGCATGCTGAATCCATAGTGCAGGGATTATACTCGGATATCACCGTTGATATACTTAAATCCCAACATTCAACTCTCTCTGTCCTGGTGGTTAGTCCATCATCGGATTATTCAAGGGGCCTCTTTTGTTCGTCCTGCCTGGACTGTGATTTCAACAGATGCAAGTCTCACAGGTTGGGGACCTGTCTGGGGGTCTCTGACAGCACAAGGAGTTTGGAATCCTCAAGAGGCAAGGTTACCAATCAATATTTTAGAACTCTGTGCTATTTTCAGGGCTTTTAAGGCTTGGCCGCTATTGAAGAGAGAGTTATTCATTCATTTTCAGACAGACAATATCACAACTGTGGCATATGTCAATCATCAAGGGGGGACTCGCAGTCCTTTAGCAATGAAAGAAGTATCTTGGATACTGTCTTGGGTGGAATCCAATTCCTGTCTAATTTCCGCGATACATATCCTAGGTGTAGACAATTGGGAAGCGGATTATCTCAGCCGCCAGTTCTTACATCCAGGGGAGTGGTCTCTCCATCCAGATGTATTTTATCAGATTGTTCAGATGTTGGGTCTTCCCGAAATAGATCTGATGGCTTCCCATCTAAACAAGAAGCTTCCCAGATACCTTTCCAGGTCCAGGGATCCTCAAGGGGAGATGGTGAATGCGTTAGCAGTTCCTTGGTTTTACCAACCTGCTTATATTTTTCAGCCTCTAGTTCTTTTTCAAAGGGTGATCTCCAAGATCATAATGGAACAATCGCATGTGTCTCTGATAGCACCACAATCGCCTCACAGGTTTTGGTATGCAGATCTTGTCCGGATGTCGAGTTGCCAACCTTGGCCACTTCCGTTAAGGCCAGACCTTCTGTCTCAAGGGCCGTTTTTCCATCAGGATCTCAAATCGCTAAATTTGAAGGTATGAAGATTGAACGCTTAGTGCTTAGTCATAGAGGTTTCTCTGACTCAGTGATTAATACTATGCTTCAGGCTCGTAAGTCTGTTTCAAGAAAGATTTATTATCGGGTTTGGAAAACCTATATTTCATGGTGTCCTTCTCATAAATTCTCTTGGCATTCTTTTAGAATTCCTAGAATTTTACAGTTTCTTCAGGATGGTTTGGATAAAGGTTTGTCTGCAAGTACTTTGAAGGGACAAATCTCTGCTCTTTCTGTTTTATTTCATAAAAAGATTGCTAAGCTTCCTGATATTCACTGTTTTGTTCAGGCTTTGGTTCGTATCAAACCTGTTATTAAATACATTTCTCCTCCTGTTTTGCAGACTTCGTTTAAATTTCTTCCTAAGGTTGTGAATTCTAACAACATTAGTAGGGAAATTGTTGTTCCTTCTTTGTGTCCTAATCCTAAGAATGTTCTTGAAAAATCTTTACATTCTTTAGATCTTGTAAGAGCTTTGAAATACTATATCAAAGCTACTAAGGATTTTAGAAAGACTTCCAGTCTATTTGTTGTTTTTTTCTGGTTCCAGGAAAGGCCAGAAAGCTTTATTTGGCATCGTGGTTAAAGCTTTTGATTCACACGGCTTATTTGGAGGCAGGACAGTCTCTGCCTCAGAGAATTACAACTCATTCTGCTAGATCAGTCACCACTTCTTGGGCTTTTAAGAATGAAACTTCAGTTGATCAGATTTGCAAAGCAGCAACTTGGTCTTCTTTGTATATATTTACTAAATTCTACCGTTTTGATGTTTTTGCTTCTGCAGAAGCAGTCTTTGGTAGAAAAGTTCTTCAGGCAGCTGTCTCAGTTTGATTATTCTGCTTATGATTTAAGTTTTTTTCTTGTAAATTATAAGAAAGACTTATTTTTTTGTGGATTTATTTTTTTCAGCGGAAATAGCTGTTTTTATTTTATCCCTCCCTTTCTAGTGACTCTTCTGTGGTCTCCCACATCTTGGGTATTTATATCCCATATGTCACTAGCTCATGGCTCATGCAAATTACATGAAAGAAAACATAATTTATGTAAGAACTTACCTGATAAATTTGTTTCTTTCATAATGGCAAGAGTCCATGAGGCCCACTCTTTTTATGGTGGTTATTATTTTTGTATAAAAGCACAATTATTTTTCCAGTTCCTCTTTTTGTATGCTTTTCTACTCCTTATTTTATCACCCCACTACTTGGCTATTCGTTAAACTGAATTGTGGGTGTGGTGAGGGGTGTATTTATAGGCATTTTGAGGTTTGGGAAACTTTGCCCCTCCTGGTAGGATTGTATATCCCATACGTCACTAGCTCATTAACTCTTGCCAATATGAAAGAAATGAATTTATCAGGTAAGTTCTTACAAAAATTATGTTTTTTTGGCGGTTTTTATGAGGTGGTGATGGGTGGTGATTGCTTCCTTAAAGACAGCTTTTTCCAGAAGGGTCTTGCTGGATCTCCTCTTTCCAGTCATCTGCAGTGGTGTTTGGAGTCCTGGAAGGCTGGGGTGAACCAGCTGGCCTTGTTTATGGTTTGGCGGCTTGACGATTTCTTGAGGGGGAAAGGGTGTTGGAGCAGTCTTCGATCCAGCGGTGGAGGTTGCGGGCGGAGGAGTTGGCATCTGTGGAGGTAGGTGGGGAGGATTTGTTTAGGGTGCGGTGCAGTTGGTCTTGGGTGATGTTCCAGTTTCTGCGGGGTGGGTGGTACTGCCGGAGGTGGGTGGTGGGTTTGTTGAAGGAGAAGTGTTTGCAGTGGTGGTCAGTCCAGAGGAGTTCGGTGATGTGATTGACTGAGATGTGGTTGCCTGCGGAGAAGATTGGGTCAAGGGTGTGGCCGGCTGCGTGGGTTGGGTAGTTTACAAGTTACTTCAGTCCGATGGTTCCGAGGTTTTCCAGGAGGTTGGAGGTGTTGTGATCATTGGGGTTGTCAAGATGGAAGTTGAGGTCACAGAGGAGGATGTAGTCCATTGATGCAAGGGCATGGGGTGCGATGTGGTCGGTGATGGAGTTGCAGAAGGCAGGACGAGGTCCGGGAGGTCTGTAGATGAGGGTGCCGTGGAGGGTGGTGTTGGGGTTGACCTGGATCTTGAAGTGTAGGTGATCCAGGCCTGGTTAGTGGTCGTCAGAGCTGGTTATGACTTGGATGGTGTGTTTGTGGATGATGGTGATGCCTCCTCCAGGTCAGTTGCTGCGGTCTTTGTGGCAGATCCTGTAGCCGTCGGGTATTGCAGTGGCGATGTCCAGTGCTGATGCAGAATAGGATGACTCTTGATTACCTACTTGCTATTGGAGGGGGGGAGACATGTGCTATTATTGGCTCAGAATGTTGCACCTGGGTGGAGGATTCCCATGACCCCATAGAGGCACACATGAACAAAGTAAAAGAGTTACAACAAAAATCTAGAGATATATCTATTGAGGGATGGAACCCATTCTCCTGGATGGGATCCATTGGAACCTGGTTTAACAATATGCTTATAAATCTTTTTTAAAACCCATAGTGGTAGTGATAGGATTCATTTTGATGTGCCTAACTGTCTGGAAAGTGTTAATGATTTGTGTTTCTTTTTGCAGCAAAAAGATGAAGATACCTATTGTTTAGGGAGATGATAAAACAGCCACAGAGATGACCGTCTGATAACCTAGCTCAGCTACCTGCCTCCCCTGCAGACCCTCCAGTCATTCTAGGAGACAGGTGGAAGGACCCCCCATGATTGCACCTCATCAGCTTTGGGCCTTCTACAGGATTTGGACCTAGGCCTGTGACGGGATGCAGTTCTGGCTGCTGTTGTTATCTGATTAAATAGAGATTGCATATTTTGTGTGTTACCAATAAAGATGTGTGAATGCTTAGAGGAAATGGTCACTATGTAGGCAGTCTGGAATGGATGCCCGGCATCCCACTGTCTATGCAGCTTATCTCTATACTCAGTGATATACGGTCTGTCTAAGGGGTCGTTTCCAGGTAGGAAGGCTGTTAGTTAGTCAAATGAGAAACACAAAGTAATAAAGGCGTGATAATAAACACAAGGTAATAGTTAAATATATGTGATAATAAAATTATCAAAAGGGTGAGAAATGTTAGAGAAAAATATTTTAACTCATTTTGCCCTATGCTTTATATTAAATTGATGCTTGTAGCTTTAAGAACAATACACTTTCTTGTCAGTTCAGCTATTTTGTTGTGCTTGCAAAAATAACAGTGTTAAGTAAACCACCCATGTCTGTATGGACGAGATAAGACGACCACGAGTTGCCTACATGTGAAGATTCTGGATTGGCCTAAAGCACAGCACATGGGACAATTAAGGCTATAAAAGAGACACTGGTTTTATCTGATTTTGCGCACCAGCTTGTGTTACTCTAAAAGTGTTTGCATGCTGTCACTCTGCTGTAATCCTGCTTAATTGTACAATAATAACTTTTTGAATTTGGACCAGTTGTTTTTACTTCAACAGTTGCAAGATTAACATTTGCATTTCTCAAATTGTTTGAGGGACCTTGCAATGCTGATGAAACTTGTAAGTAATTTTGCCAGAGAGTAGAGCTTTAGATCCTCGGCCTCTTAGTGTCCAGTAAGCCTTTAAAATGCTATCACTAGTGGTTTGGTTACAGACATAGATCTGAATAACAAAGAGTTGTCTAACAAGACCAGAAATCATGTAACTGCTATGGCTTATTATTGAGTTTGAGTAATGTTCCCCTAATGGCTTCAAGGGGAATATATTTTTGGACCATGCTGTCAGTTGTTGTTGATATTTCTCTATGATGGAATTGATAAGAGATTGTAGATTAGTCATCTGAATGTGCAAGCTTCTGCTTTTTTCAGTATTTGTTGGTTTACTCTTAAGGGACAGTCTAGTCAAAATTAAACTTTCATGATTCAGACAGGGCATGCAATTTATAACAACTTTCCAATTTACTTTTATCATCAAATTTGCTTTGTTTTCTCTTGGTATTCTTTGTTAAAAACTAAACCTAGGTAGGCTCCAACTCAAACATTATCTAATCTCGTTTACACCCTGATACTTACTGATAAATATTTGCTTAGCTTTATATTTTGTTATTAACTAGTTAGTTCTATTCTATGTGAAGATTGCATATGACTATGTTATCGACCTGTAAAGACCTAGCTCCTTTGATGTAATGCCTTCTCTTCTATATATTCACTCTCTTAACTACAATATATGGCTAATGTATAAAATAAGTCAAACTAGTGGAATGAAGCACTTTAATTAATAGGCATACTTGTTGTTTCTTTATATTTTTGTAAGTTTACTCTTCTCTCCAAAAATGTCATAAAAATATTTAAATAGCATTTTCCCTAACTCATCCCCCTATTGCTGGAGGCATTGCGGCGAGATTGGCACCCTTTCCCATACTTGGTGGTCGTGTCCACTCTTACAGACATACTGGAAGGCTGTTGGCGATAAACTCACGAAAACTATAGGAAACACTATCAAACTTACAATTACTATGGTCCTTTTGGGCGATATACCAAAAATCCCATGTCTATATAGGAAGAAACTTTTGCAGATTATGCTTAATTGTGCTAGACGTCTGATACCCAGGTTTTGGAAAAAAGATATAGTTCCATCATACGAGATGTGGATGAGAGAAGTTAATCATATTTTAGAATTGGAGAAAATTCATTACACTTATGTTGGTAAAAAGGACTTCATTGCAGATGTGATATTTCTTTGGGAACAAGATTTATGCTAATTACACTAAGCTGAGCCGAACTAAGGTGCTGGTTGTGTTAATTGATTGTGCCAGAATGTACTGTGATCATATGCTCCTGTTTTCTATTTGTACTAATGTTCTTATTTGTGTTAGTTGTTGAGTTATAATTGTAAAAGAAATTTCTTTTTGCTGACTGATTATGTAACTGTACTATTTGCGATTTCAATAAAAAGATTTATCGTAAAAAAAAAATATTTAAATAAAAAAAAAATCCTATGTAGGCTCATATGCTAATTTCTAAGCCCTTGAAGGCGCCCCATATCTCAGTGTATATTGAGAGTTTTTTTTAACAGCTAAACAGTGCTAGTTCATATGGGCCATATAGATAACATTGTGCTCACTCCCATGGAGTTGCTTAGCACTGATTGGCTAAAATGCAAGTCTTTCAAAAGAACTGAAATAAGGGGGAAGTTTGCAGAGGCTCAGATACAAGGTAATTACTGAGGTTAAAAGTACATTAATATAATTGTTTTGGTTATGCAAAACTAGGGAAAGGGTAATTAAGGGATTCTCTATCTTTCTTTCATGTAGTTGGCAAGAGTCCATGAGCTAGTGATGTATGGGATATACATTCCTACCAGGAGGGGCAAAGTTTCCCAAACCTCAAATGCCTATAAATATACCCCTCACCACACCCACAATTCAGTTTTTACAAACTTTGCCTCCTATGGAGGTGGTGAAGTAAGTTTGTGCTATGATTTCTACGTTGATATGCGCTTCTCAGCATTGTTGAAGCCCGGTTCCTCTCAGAGTACAGCGAATGTCAGAGGGATGTGAAGGGAGTATCACCTATTGAATGCAATGATTTCCCTAGCGGGGGTCTATTTCATAGGTTCTCTGTTATCGGTCGTATAGATTCATCTCCTACCTTCCTTTTCAGATCGACGATATACTCTTATATACCATTACCTCTACTGATAACCGTTTCAGTACTGGTTTGGCTATCTACATAATGTGGATGGGTGTCTTTTTTGGTAAGTATGTTTTTTATTATTTAAGACACCCCAGCTATGGTCTGGCAATTTATTTGCCATGAGTCAGGTTCATGTATTTCCTTGTGCAGACTGTCAGATTCATATTTAGGGAAAATAAACATATTAAGAAATATTTTTCTTACCTGGGGTTTAGTCTCTTTTTCAATTGACCACTTCAAATTGCGGGCAGTACTAGGCCTGCGGGTGCGCCAAATGCTAGACTTTATTGCGTCATTTTTGGCACGAGAATTTTTTGGCGTGAAAAGTATGTCCGTTGACGCAAGTTCATCATTTCCGGCGTCGTAGTTGACGCCGAAGCCTTACACACGGTTGCGTCGTTAGTGACGCAAGTGTGTCATTTCCGGAATTGTTGGCGCCAAATTTTTTTAATACCCCATTTGCTATTTTGCCTCTTGCCTTTTTCTATGTCAGAGGGCTATGCTGTTTGCATTTTTTTCCCATTCCTGAAACTGTCATATAAGGAAATTGACAAATTTTGCTTTATATGTTGTTTTTTATTTTACATTTTGCAAGATGTCTCAATCTGATCCTGCCTCAGAAGTATCTGTTGGAACTTTGCTGCCTGATGTCGGTTCTACTAAAGCTAAGTGCATTATATTTCCGAATGTCATAGTATTGGTCGGTTCTACTAAAGCTAAGTGCATTATATTTCCGAATGTCATTGTGTTGGTTATCATGATAAACTTTTACATGCAGATATTGTGTCCATTAGTAAATAATACATTTCCTGTTGTTGTTCCTTCAACTTTTAATGCACATGTTATACCTATGAAAGAATTTGTTACTGATTCTGTTCAGAAGGCTTTGTCTGCTACTCTGCCTTCTAATTAATATAAAGGTCATTTAAAACTTCTCAGAAGGTTGATGAAATTTCAAATGACCGACATCATAATGAATTATCCTCTTCTGATGAGGATCTATCTGATTCAGGAGATCTTTCCTCAGATATTGACACTAACAAAATCTACTTATTTATTTAAAATGAAGCATTTTAGTTCTTTGTTAAAGAAGTGTTAATTATTTTGGATATCGTGGAAACTAGTCTTCTTGATATTAGAACTAGTAAATTCTGTTTTTAAACCTCCTGTGGTTACTCCAGAGGTTCCTGTTGCTATTTCCGTTATGATTTCTAAGAAATGGAATTAGATGGGTACTTCTTTTATTCTTTCTTCGAGGTTTAAATTTTTTTATCTTTTTAACAGCAATTTCTATAGAGTTTTGGGAAAAGATCCTCAAGTTGATGGGGCTATTTCTACTCTTGCTGAATGTACCTCTATTCCTATGGAAGATAGTACTTCAGTTCCTTTTAGATAGGAAACTTGTATCTTATCTAAGGAAAGCTTATCTATATTCAGGTCGTCTTAGGCCTGCAATTTTTCTTTGGCAGTTGTTGCAGCTGCATCAATTTTTTTGTTGGAGATTTAGCGCAACAAGAATTGGATTCTGATTTATCTAGTATTGTTCGCTTACTGCAACATACTTATCAGTTCTGATGCCATTTTTTTTTTTTTTTTTAAATATTTTTATTGTGGTTTAATTCAAGGCATACAAACATTGAATGTCATGTCGGCTCTAGATACAGAATAAATGCAAAAAAAAAAGATAATAGTAAGTCCATAGTTAACAGCTGAACTGAAATAAAAGCAGTACACGTACATGACATGAAAAGAGAAAAACATTGTTTGCCAAATATTCCTATATACCTACAAAATAAATGGATAAGGCCTCTCATGGACCTTCCAGCACAGTATGAACAACAATACTTTAGTAGGTATGTCTGAGATAATGGAGACCACTCTTGGGTCCCCTAGAAAAACCACTTTTTTTTTTTTTTTGCTTTTTTTTGTGAGGCATATAAATATTGAATGTTACTTCGGCTCTAGATACATAATAAATGCAAAAAACAATAGTAAGTCCATAGTTAACAGCTGAACTGAGATAAAATCAGTACACGTACATGACATGAAAAAGGGAAAACATTATTTGCCAAACATTCCAATATACCTACAAAATAAATGGATAAGGCCTCTCATGGACCTTCCAACACAGTATGAACAGCAATACTTTAGTAGGTATGTCTGAGATAAAAGAGACCACTCTTGGGTCTCATAGAAAAACCACTTATTTTGTATTTTATGTAGATTAAATTGTGTAAACAAGGTAACATAGTGTATACAAGATATATTTTATCAATGTGGCTGATTATCCCCTATGAGGGTGTAAATGATAACAGAACTAATAATAATAAAAGGAAAGGAACGCCTTCCATGTAGAGCCGTGGTCCATCTGAAACTATCATGCTGGTATGAAAGCAGTAGTTAAATTAACTAAAGGACATAATAAGGGTTCAGAGATATGTAAATGATAAAAGGGTTACAATGCATGTGCATATTAAGTGCAGTAAGCCCAGGTATCAACATTAGATTATATTATATTATATTAGTATGTTCACCCGATCCACAAGGCTGGCTAGTTGCGTCAGGTAAATGCAAGACCCATAAACCTTGAACCTCGCTTAAACCAATTATCCTAGAGCTCTAAATTAGTATGGGCACAATCTTTGGGAAGCGTTATGATTTGATACAAACATAAGGAGTTACCAAGGTATAATATTATATCAATTATTTTTAGAGATGATCCTAGGAATGTAATTAGTATTAGGACGCACCACCTCGGCCGCAGGCGGCGCCCCCATAAGACCAAGTGGAGGGTCTAAGGATCATTATCTAAGATATTTATAGAGCAAATAATTAATACCAGCAGCACTCTATGCTGATAATATGGCCATACAGTAATTAGCTAGACGTTAAAATATAATTCTAATGTGCATATATAGTTAATACATCTTTAAAAGCCCAGTGCATTACCAATGGTGAAATTCATCAAGCAATTAACTGTTTCTAGCCTCGGCAATATTACATAAAAGTGAATGCAAACAGACTAAAGTAAAAACATAAGCAATTGCTAATAATCTAAGGGCAAATTATCAAACTAATCCTGCCTATAGTCATAAGAGCAGCACAAACATCTTACATTCCCGTGTTTCCCCCTTACATCAGGCACAGTAGCCAGCATTGTACTATAATTAGAGTTTATAGAGTACATATATAGGAAGGGTGAGTTGCAAATCAGTGAGTCCACGGATGGGGCTGCTGAAAGAAAACTCGGTGTGCAGTAGAAAGTTTAGGCAGTACATACAGTTATTCTGCATTCCATAACCACTGTGGGTGCGCGGTAAAAAACAAAACTAACTTTTCAACCCACTCCTAATACACACAAGCTAGGGTTTAAATATAGATAATTATTAGGGTTCCAACAGCTAACAATCAAAATAATTCTACCTGTAGTTATAATACAGCACATACAGCGAGAAGTTCAACTCTTCACCCATTTATCAGGCACAGTTACCGTCATAAAGCTGTAGTTAGAGTCTGCAGTGGTCAGCTATAGAAAAGGTGACAAGCTCAGTGTGGAAGTCCACACAGTTAACGGCCACAAGTTCGGTTGACATCTCTAGCATACCCGTTATGGCCATTCATTTGCGGCAATAAACTTATCAACCCACACCTGTCTTGATGGGCCAAGTAGAGGCCGTGCATACTTCATGATCCACCGGTCCCACAATGCGTGTTGCTGCGATTTCAGTACGGCCAGCAGAGATGTTAAACCAGGTAAGTGTTTGTGCGCAATCCACCTTCGGCTAATTGGCACAGTGAGAAGTTTTGAAGAAGTCGGCTTAATCAGGTAGCTGTTAGAGAGCGGTGCCAAGAGTAATTGAGGGTACAGATGCGAGGCAGAAACGTCTCCCTGGTCCCAAGTGTCTGGAGCTAACTCAGGCACTGAAGTGCCCAGCCTTCTCAGGGTCGTCTTCTGGGTCATGACTCGGCACATCTGAGCTTCTGCACTGACCGCCGAGGAAACAGGAACCCCAGCTATAGTTTCCAAGAGCTCAGCGGCTCCTGCTTGGCTTGGGGTAAACATTGTAAGAGGATCTCGGGGCTTTGCAGCGCTATATGTCTCTGATATACCCTCCTCGTTTGGTAAGAGGGTTAGATCCTCTTGTGTGTCTGCCTGAGTACAAGCCAGTCTTTTCCCCAATGTACACATTGCTCCGTCCACATACTGATTTCTCTCCAGTGCAGTTATAGAGGCAGAACTTACTATGGGAGTATGATCCGGGGCACGGAGTGCCTCTGAGAAGGCTTCTTGATAGTGTGAAAGCAGACGGCTGATTTCTGTTAGCAAGCAGGAAGGCTCCATGTTAACTTGATCTGTTTTAGAGGACAATCAGCTTGTAGTTGTAGAAATGTATATCTGTAGAGCACATTGAGTGCTGCGTAACGACAGGGCCAAAGGCTTCCTGCCGGGGGGTTTAGAGTAGGCCAAGATTGTAAAGTGGCTCCGGGCGCCAATGCCAGCAGTTATCCTTACAGAATTGTATTCAATAGACGCAGAGTCTAATTCACCATTCAGCTCCAATGAAATATTAAATGGATCAATCAGTTAGGCTGGGAATTTCTGTAGTTTTCAAAGAAAGGCTGCAGCAGCATACAGCTATGCGAATGAACATGGCCGCTGCCCGGAAGTTCCCCCCCTGATGCCATTTTTTGATATCATCAAGATTGATGTTAGAGTTTTGAGGCTTAAATCTTGGAATGCTGATGTGACTTTTTAAGTCTAGATTGCTATCTCTTTCTTTCCAAGGTAATAAGAGACCTAAGGGTAAATATAAAGCTTCTAATTCGTTTTCGTTCTTTTTGTCAATAAGGAACAAAAACCTAATCCTTCCCTATGGAATCTGTTTCCAATTGGAAACCTTTATTAAATGGAATAATTCCAACCCATTTAAGAAACCAAAAGCCAGCCCCTAAGTCTGCATGAAGGTGCGACTCTCATTCCAGCTCAGCTGGTAGGGGGCAGATTAAGGTTTTTTTCAAGAAATGTTTTGGATAAATTCGGTCCAAAATCAATGGTTTCAGAGTATTGTCTCTCAGGGATTTCGAATAGGATTCTGAGTAAATCCTCCTGTGAGAAGATTTTTTTCTCTCACGCATCCCAGCGAATCCAGTTAATGCTCAAGCTTTCCTGAAGTGTATTTCAGACCTGGAGTTTCAGGGGTAGTCATGCCAGTTCCTTTTCAGGGACAAGGTCTGGGGTTTTATTCAAATCTATTCATTGTCCCAAAGAAGGAAATTTCATTCAGACCAATTCTGGATCTGAAAATTTTGAATCGTTATGTAAGAGTACCAATTTTCAAATGGTGACTTTAAGGACTGTTCTGCCTTTTATTCAGCAAGGACATTTTAGGTCCACAATGGTTTGCAGGATATATACCTTCATATTCCGATTCATTCAGATCATTATCAGTTCCTGAGATTCTCTTTTCTAGACAAGCGTTACCAATTTGTTGCTTTTCCATTTGGTCTAGCAACCGCTCAAAGAATCTTTTAAAAGGTTCTTAGTGCCCTGCTTTATGGAAACCAGAGAGCAGGGTATTGCGGTGTTTCCTTATTTGGACGATATCTTGATACTAGCTCAGTCTTTCTGTTCTGCAGAATCTCACACTAATTAATTAGTGTTGTTTCTTCGGAAACATGGTTGGAGGATCAATTTTCCAAAACGTTTCTTGATTCCTCAGACAAGGGTCACCTCTTTAGGTTTCCATATAGATTCAGTGTCCATGACTCTGTCTCTAACAGACAAGAGACGTTTGTAAGTGGTTGCAGCCAGTCGGCACCTTCAGTCTCAGTCATTTCCTTCAGTGGTTATGTGCATGGAAATTTTAGGTTTCATGACTGCAGCATTGGACGCAATTCCCTTTGCTCGTTCTCACATGAATCTCTCCAGCTTTGTTTGCTGAATCCATGGTGCAAGGATTATACAAAGATATCACAATTAATATCATTAAATCCCATTGTTTGACACTCTCTGACGTGGTGGTAAATCACAAGCGTTTAGTTCAAGGGGCTTCTTTGTTCGGCTAACCTGGACTATGATCTCTACAGATGCAAGTCTTTCAGGTTGGGGAGCTGTTTGGGGATTTCTGACAGCACAAGGGGTTTGGAAATCTCAAGAGGCGAGATTACCAATCAATATTTTAGAACTCCGTGCAATTCTCAGAGCTCTTCAGTTTTGCCTTCTGTAGAAGAGAGAACTGTTCATTTATTTTCAAACAGATAATATCACTCACAGTGGTATTTGTCAATCAGCAGGGTGGGACTCACAGTCCACAAGCTATGAAGAAGTATCTCGGATACTTGCTTGGGCGGAATCCAGCTCCAGACTAATTTCTGCGGCGCATATCCCAGGTATAGACATTGGGAGGTGGATTATCTCAGCCATCAGACTTTACATCCTGGGGAGTGGTTCTTCCATCCAGATGTGTTTTCTCAGATTGTTCAGATATGGGGTCTTCTACAGATAGATCTGATTGCCTCTCATCTAAACAAGAGACTTCCCAGATGCCTGTCCAGGTTCAGGGATTTTCAGGCGGAAGCAGTGGGTGCGCTGATACTTCCTTGGTATAATCAACCTGCTTATATTTTCCCGCCTCTAGTTCTTCTTCCAAGAGTGATCTCCAGAATCATCATGGAACAATTGTTTGTGTTGCTGGTGGCTTCAGCATAGCCTCACAGGTTTTGGTATGCGGGTCTTGTTTGGATATTCAGCTGCCAACCTTGGCCACTTCTGTTAAGGCCAGACCTACTGTCTCTAGGTCCGTTTTTCCATCAGATTTTCAAATCATTAAATTTGAAGGTATGGAAATTGATCGCTTAGTGCTAAGTCATAGAGGTTTCTCTGACTCAGTGATTACTACTATGTTACAAGCTCGTAACTCTGTCTCTTGAAAGATTTATTATTGAGTTTGAAAGACTTACATTTCATGGTATTCTTCTCATAAATTCTCTTGGCATTCTTTAGAGTTGCTAGAATTTTTCAGTTTTTTCAGGATGGTTTGGATAAGGTGTTGTCTGCAAATTCCTTGAAGGGACAAATCTCTGCTCTTTCTGTTTTATTCACAGAAAGATTGCCTATGTATTCTTTGGACATTTAACTACTTTCTTGGAAAGTATTGTTCCTTTTGGCCATCTCTTCTGCTAAGAAGAATTTCTGAGGTATCTGCTCTTTATTGTGAATCTCCATTTCTGATTTTTCATCAGGATAAGGCGGTTTTGCAGACTTCATTTAAATTTTTTCCTAAGGTTGTGAATTCTAACAACATTAGTAGTGAAATTGTTGTCCCTTCCTTGTGTACTAATCCTAAGAATTCTTTGGAAAGATTCTTACATTCTTTGGAGGTGGTGAGAGCTTTGAAATATTATATTGAAGCTACTAAGATTCAGGAAGACTTCAGTCTATTTGTTATATTTTCTGGTCCTAGGAAAGGTCAATAGACTTCTGCTATTTCCTTGGTTTCTTGGTTAAAGCTTTTGATTCTTCAAGCTTATTGGAGTTGGGTCAGACCCCGCCTCAGAGATTTACAGCTCATTCTACTAGATCAGTCTCCACTTCGTGGGCTTTTAAGAATGAAGCTTCAGTTGATCAAATTTGCAAAATGTCAACTTGGTCTTCTTTACATACAGAAGCAGTTTTTGGTAGAAAAGTTCTTCAGGCAGCTGTTTCAGTTTGATTCTTCTGCTGATGTTTTAAGTTTTTCTTGACATTTAAAGAATAAACTTATATTTTGGGTTGTGGATTATTTTTTCAGCGGAAAATGGCTGTTTGTTTTTATCCCTCCCTCTCTAGTGACTCTTGTGTGGAGTTCCACATCTTGGGTATTGATATCCCATACGTCACTAGCTCATGGACTCTTGCCAATTACATGAAAGAAAACATAATTTATGTAAGAATTTACCTGATAAATTAATTTCTTTCATATTGGCAAGAGTCCATGAGGCCCACCCTTTTTATGGTGGTTATGATTTTTTTGTATAAAGCATAATTATTTCCAAATTCCTTTGTTGATGCTTTTTACTCCTTTCTTTATCACCCCACTACTTGGCTATTCATTAAACTGAATTGTGGGTGTGGTGAGGGGTGTATTTATAAGCATTTGAGGTTTGGGAAACTTTGCCCCTCCTGGTAGGATTGTATATCCAATACGTCACTAGCTCATGGACTCTTGCCAATATGAAAGAAATTAATTTATCAGGTAAATTCTTACATAAATTATGTTTTTTAAACAATAAAAAATTTGGAGTAGACTGTCCCTTTAACCATTATGGGTCACATAACGTTTTCAGAACTCCTATTTCTTCATGTTGTCTTATTTTGGTTTTCAGGTGTTGCAACGTCATCCTTTTGTACATTTTAAGACAGTCCTCTTTCTCATCGTTAGGATAAGTCATTTGTAAGGATCTCTACTTTGTCAGTTTTTGAAATATGAATTCTTTGATTGTTTTTCATTCAGAAATTTTTAAAATATGTCATCCAAATCTGGGCTTTAGTCCACAGACAAGAAGACTAGCCACTGCCATATAGTTAGTATAAAATACATTATTTTGCAGGTGCATTTCAGGTTGTGAGTATTAGAACATTCTCAATTTTGAAAGTTAAATTACATGAAAAGTGGGCACAATTGTTATTTATTTATGTACGACTAAACATTTTATATAAAAATCTCAAGGTGTTTCCACTAACTTACTGCTACTCACACACACTACTTGGATGTCCCCTATACAATGATAGATGTTGTTAGAATGGAGATTGTGGGATATTGGAGTGCAGGGTACTTAGGTGACAACTTACCTTCACTCTCCAGAAGTTGCTATTAAAACAATAGAAAGGAAGTGACTATTTCAATAAAACAGTAAGGTAAGCCATTCATCTGGGTGACATACAGCTGCCAACTTCACAGGTGAATTGTGTAAATAGAATGTAACAGCATTCAGAAAAATGGACCGCCAGTAAATTGGCAGAACTGCTTAAAGGGACAGTCTACTCCAGAATTGTTATTAAAATAGATCTAAATTAAATTTATAATTATTAACTAATTAATACCTAAATACCTAAACTAAATAAATACTTACCTGTGAAATAAAACCTAAGCTAGCTACAATATAACTAATAGTTATATTGTAGCTAGCTTAGGTTTTATTTTTATTTCCAAGGTAAGTTTGTATTTATTTTAACTAGGTAGACTAGTTAGCAAATAGTTATTAACTATTTAATAACTACCTAGTTAAAATAAATACAAAATTACCTGTGAAATAAAACCTTAGCTGCCTTACACTTTTTTTTAGGGCCCCTTAAAAGGGCCTTTTGTAGGGCATTGCCCTAAGTTAAAAAGCTCTTTTGCTATCCAGGTGACCTCTTCAATCTTCTATCTAGATCCCGGCGGCGCGGAGCGGGTCCATCCTGTAGACATCCAGCTCGGAGCATCCTATTCATATGGTCGCTGCCGTACACTAAATCTTAAATGCAAGGTACGAGTTTCAAGATGGCGTCCCTTGCATTCCTATTGGCTGAAAGATTTGAATCAGCCAATAGGAATTAGAGCTGCTAAAATTCTATTGGCTGTTCAAATCAGCCAATAGGATTTAAGCAGCTCTAGTTCTATTGGATGATGAATCAGCCAATAGAATGAGAGCCGCTTAAATCCTATTGGCTGATTTGAACAGCCAATAGGATTAAAGCAGCTCTCATTCTATTGGCTGATTCATCCAGAATCAAGATAGAAGATGCCGCCTGGATGAAGATTGAAGAGGCCGCCTGGATGAAGACTTCTCGCTACTTGGATGAGAACTTCTCCGCCGGGATGAAGATCGTTCAAGCGGGACTTTAAAAACTGTAAGTGGATCGTCGGGGGTTAGTGTTAGGTTAGTCTAAGGTTTTTTGGGTGTTTTTTTTTTAGATTAGGGTTTGGGCAGCAAAAGAGCTAAATTCCCTTTTTAAGGGCAATGCCCATATAAATGCCCTTTTCAGGGCAATGGGTATCTTAGGTTTTTTTAGCTTTAGGTTTTTTTTATTTTGGGGGGATGGTTGGGTGGTGGGTTTTACTGTTGGGGGGTCTTTGTATTTATTTTTACAGGTAAAAGAGCTAATATCTTTGGGGCAATGCCCCACAAAAGGCCCTTTTAAGGGCCATTGGTAGTTTATTGTAGACTAGGTTTTTTTTATTTAGGGTGGGCTTTTTTATTTTGATAGGGCTATTAGATTAGGTGTAATTCTTTTTTATTTTTGATAAGTTCCTTTGTTATTTTCCGTAATTTAGTCTTTTTTTTTTGTAATTAAATACTTTGTAATTTTTAGAGAAGTGTTAGGATTTTTTAATGTGTAGTTTAGTTTATTTAATTGGTAGTTAAATTTTAGTTTAATAATTATATTAGTTTAATTGTTAGTTTAAACTTAGTTTTTTTAATTTGACAGGTAAATTTAAATTTAATTTAAGCTAGTGAAATTGTAATTTTAATATAACGTTAGGGGGGCGTTAGGTTTATGGGTTACTAGTTTAAATTAGTTTATTGTGATATGGGGGGCTTTCGGTTTAGGGGTCAATAGTTTAATTTATTATATTTCGTTGTGGGGGGCTTTCGGTTTAGGGGTTAATAGGTTTTTTATAGTGGCGGCGGTGTAGGGCTTAATAACTTTAGTATAGTGGGAGCGATGTGGGCGGATGGCAGATTTGGGGTTAATAATATTTAAATAGTGTTTGCGATGCAGGAGGGCGGTGGTTTAAGGGTTAATAACTTTAGTATAGTGGTGACAATGTCGGGGAGCAGCGGAATAGGGGTTAATAAATGTTATTAGTGGCAGCGATGTCGGGAGCGGCAGATTAGAGGTTAATACATTTATTATAGTGTTTGCGATGTGGGAGGGCCTCCATTTAGGGGTTAATATGTAGTTTATGGGTGTTAGTGTACTTTTTAACACATTAGTTATGAGTTTTATGTTACAGCTTTGTAGCATAAAACTCTTAACTACTGACTTTGGATGGCGGTACAGATCTTGTCGTTTTAGAGTATAACGCTCACTTTTTAGCCTCCCAGAAAAACTTGTAATACCAGCGCTATGGGAATCCCATTAAAAACGTAATTTTTATGAGTGCGGTACTGACGTTGCATTACAGACTAAAAGGCTTGTGGTACACCTATAACGACAAGACTTGTAATGGCTGCGGTGCTGTTTTAACTCTGAAAATACCATATTTTTAGCGTTAAAAGATGAACGCACAGACTTGTAAGTTAGCTGTATGTGTTTTAAAAAGTCTGTTTTGAACAGCCAATAGGATTTCAGAAGCTCTCATCCTATTGGCTGATCTCATCCTATATATATATAGGTTTATTTAGTGGCAGCGATGTGGGAGGCAGGAGGTTTAGGGGTTAATAGGTTTATTTAGTGGCGGCGATGTGGGAGGCCAGAGGTTTAAGGGTTAAAAGCTTTATTATAGTGGCTGTGATGCGAGGGAGTGGCGGATTAGGGGTTAATAGCTTTATTATAGTGTTGGCGATGTCGGGGAGCGGCGGAATAGGAGTTAATAACTTTATTATAGTGGCAGCAATATCGGGGGAGCTGCGGATTAGGGGTTAATAGCTTTTATTAGTGTCGGCGATGTCAGGAGTAACAGATTAGGAGTTAATAATTTTATTTAGGTGTCGGCGATGTCAGGGGTGGCCGATTAGGGGTGTTTAGACTTGGGGTTTATGTTAGGGTGTTAGGTTTAAACGTAACTTTTTTTCCCCATAGCCATCAATGGGGTTGCGTTATGGAGATTTTTCATTCCGCGCTTTTCTAACACTCTCTCCCCATTGATGTCAATAGAGGAAAGCATGCAGGAGCACGTCAAAGCAGCCCTTGGATTTTGTGCGGTATGGAGCTTAACGCCACCATATCACAAGGAGGCTTTTCAGTAACTCGTAATGGCAGCGCTATGGAGAGTAGAATAATGCAACTTTTTGGTGTTAGTTTCGCACCCTGTTTAGCGCAAAATTCGTAATCTACCTGTTAGTGAGCTATGGGCATGTTTTTCTCACCTTCAGCCAAGCTTCAGTTCCATTGTAAGGACAACATTATTAGAAATACTTATATCACTATTATATACCTTAGCTCTGTGTCTCACACATGCACTGTCAGTTTGTGTGAATTTTGGGGGAGCAATCTGAGGACAATATGTTATTGAATGTTTTAAAACTTTAGCAATGTCAAACTACAGCTAAGTTGAAGGTTTCTATGGGGACAGTACCATGAACACTGAGAGATTGTCTAAAAACCAAATCATTTTCAGCCTAGCCAAGACCAGGCAAATCTGACCACAGTAGACCGGTATATCACACTAACATAATTATGGAAAAAACAAGGTCTGCATCAACAAGCCCAGATAAACCAGGAATGTCCTACCCTAGTAAGCGAATGCGCCATCATAAGATGACCGGCAAGACACAATCTTTATGGGACAGTAGCAGTCTATAAACCATTTCTTCATCAAAAGAACAAACGTAAACCTTTAGAAGGGGCCAGAGACAGACAATACAGAGATTTCACAGACTGGAAACAATGTCCTGCTTACTGACAAAACATAATGTAATTTTCTATGAGAAGGCGGCTGCATGATAGGCTAACAACACAGTGTGTAAAAGCTACAATTAGATATGATGCAGAAAATATTACAATGTGAGGACACTTTGCCTATTCTAGAGTTGACGATATACACAAGATCAACTATACTTTGACCTAAGACTCTATCCTGCAGAGCATGCCATAAAGTATAGCTTGAAGTCGGGGAATCATTTTCCAGCAGGACAACAATCTTAAAGTGAAAGTCAATCCTAGCATTTTTGAAATGCTAGGATTGACTATTGAAACAAATAATGGGGACTTTCATTCATGAAGTATAACATACTTCATGCAGAAAGCTCCTTTATTTGTTTAAAGCGATTGCAGTTCTGAGCTGCTAAAGAAGCAGGTGACTTTTTCACCTCTTAGCCAATAGCCGTGCGGTAAATCCGGCTCTAGGCGATTCCACCTTGAAAATATCTCCAAAATTTGCCACTTCCTCACACAAGACAAAACTAACGGCTATATTACGAGTTTTTGTCGGTAAGGCTTGCGGGGCTAACAAGCCTTTTTTTCCCACCGCTCCCTTAAGACAACGCTGGTATTACAGGTTTTTTTAAACCTGGCATTAGCCGCAAAAAGGTGAGCGGAGAGCAAAATATAGCTCCATATCTCACCTCAATACCAGCGTTGCTTAAGTCAGCGGTGAGCTGGCTAAACGTGCTCGTGCACAATTTCCCCATAGGAAACAATGGGGCTGAGCTGGCTGAAAAAAAACCTAACACCTGCAAAAAAGCAGCGTTCGGCTCCTAATGCAGCCCCATTGTTTCCTATGGGGAAATAAAATTTATGTCTACACCTAACACCCTAACATGAACCCGAGTCTAAACACCCCTAATATTACACTTATTTACCCCTAATCTGCCATCCCCGCTATCGCTGACACCTACATTATATTATTAACCCCTAATCTGCCGCTCCGTACACCGCCGCCACCTACATTACTCCCTATGAACCCCTAATCTAATGCCCCCAACATCGCCGCCACCTACAGTATAGTTATTAATCCCTAATCTGCCCACCCCAACGTCGCCGCAACTATATTAAATTTATTAACCCCTAAACCTAAGTCTAACCCTAAGTCTAACCCCCCCAACTTAAATATAATTTAAATTAAACGAAATAAATTTAACATAATTAAATAAATTAATCCTATTTAAAACTAAATACTTACCGACAAAATAAACCCTAAACTAGCTACAATATAACTAATAGTTACATTGAAGCTAGCTTAGGATTTATATTTATTTTACAGGCAACTTTGTATTTATTTTAACTAGGTAGAATAGTTATTAACTATTTAATAACTACCTAGCTAAAATAAGTACAAAATTACCAGTAAAATAAATCCTAACCTAAGTTACAATTACACCTAACACTACACTATCATTAAATAAATTATTTAAACTACCTACAATTAATTACAATTAAATAAACTAAATTACGGGAAAAAAATCAAACACTAAATTACAAAAAAAAAAATTACAAGAATTTTAAACTAATTACACCTAATCGAATCGCCCTAATAAAATAAAAAATCCCCCCAAAATAATAAAATTCCCTACCCTATACTAAATTACAAATAGCCCTTAAAAGGGTCTTTTGCGGGGCATTGCCCCAAAGTAATCAGCTCTTTTACCTGTAAAAAAAAAATACAATACCCCCAACATTAAAACCCACCACACACCCAACCCTACTCTAAAACCCACCCAATCCCCCCTTAAAAAAAACTAACACTACCCCCCTGAAGATCTCCCTACCTTGAGCCGTCTTCACCCAGCCGGGCTGTCAGGGTGCCAGGAATCAGACTGAGACGAGAAGTGCAAAAATAATCACACCTTTATTAATAGCAAAAAATAATAAAAAGTCCACAAGTCAAATAACAAGCCAGGAATCAAAACCAGAGCTGGTAGTCAGACGAGCCGAGTCAGGAGCCAAAGCGAATAGTTAGACGAGACGGAATCAGGAACAAGCCAGGGATCAGGAACCAGGAAGGACGTCAGGCAGCCAGGTAATATACAGGAACTCTCACAAACAGGTCTCAGACAACGCAAAGGCAAAGCATACTGAACAGAGGCCATTTAAATAATAAGTGATGACATCACAATTCTGAGACTGCATCCTGTCTCACATGGATGATGCACAGCAGTTTGGCCATAAAAGGAAGTGCAGGAATTGAGCAGCATCCCCCACAATGCACCATAGTCAGGAAGAGAGGTGAGTAAAATGGTTGCCAGCAGCACATGGCAAACACAACAGGGAAAAAACCCTGACAGTACCCTCCCCTCAACGACCCTTCCCCCACGGGATGACAAAAGGCTTATTGGGGAAACGGGCATGGAAGGCACGGAGGAGGGCGGGAGCATGAACATCAGAGGAGGGAACCCAAGAACGCTCCTCCGGACCGTAGCCTCTCCAGTGAACCAAATACTGTACACGGCCCCTGGACATACGAGAGTCAATAATGCTGCTGACCTGATACTCCTCATGGTTGTCAACAAAGATAGGACGGGGATGAGGCAACACAGTAGTAAACCGATTACAAACCAATGGTTTCAAGAGGGAGACATGAAAAAGATTGGAGATGTGCATAGCAGGAGGAAGGTCAAGAGCGTAGGCCACAGGATTAACCCGTCGGAGTATTAGAAAAGGACCATTATAACGGGGAGCCAATTTATTGGAAGGCACAGGAAGGTTCAAGTTGCAGGAGGACAGCCAAACTCTCTCACCAACCTGGTAGGAAGGTGCGGGCAGACGCCTACGATCAGCCTGGAACTTTTGGCGCTGCATAGAACGATGAAGGCAATCCTGAATCTGCACCCACGTGTAACGGAGTTGCCGGAGATGCTCCTCCAAAGCTGAAATACCCTGAGACATGAATGAATCGGGCAACAAGGATGGTTGAAACCCATAATTCGCCATGAACGGGGATATCTTGGAGGAAGCATTAATAGCACTATTACGAGCAAACTCTGCCCAAGGTAACAGTTCAGACCAATTATTGTGGTGATCTGAGACATAGCAACGGAGGAACTGTTCCAGAGCTTGATTAGCACAAAAGGAACGCCAAAATCTGGAGACAAACTGGCTACCCCGGTCCGACACTATCTCCTTGGGTAACCCATGTAAACGGAAGACCTCCCGGGGAAAAATTGAAGCAAGCTCCTGAGCGGTAGGCAGCTTAATCAAGGGAATGCAATGTGACATTTTAGAAAAACGGTCAACCACCATGAGGATAACAGTATTGCCATTGGAAACAGGGAGCTCGCCAATGAAGTCCATGGAAACATGTGTCCAAGGACGCTCACCATTAGCAATAGGTTGAAGAAGACCCACAGGAAGACGTTGAGGAGTCTTATTCTGTGCACAAACTGAGCAGGAGGCAACATATGCAGCAACATCAGAACGAAGATCTGGCCTCCAGAATTGTCGAGTGACAGACCAAATCATTTGGTTCTTGCCTGGGTGACCTGCGGCTTTAGGATAGTGGTAAGTGTGCAAAAGTTTAGTTTGATGATTCTCAGGAACAAAACACTTACCACTAGGTTTCTCAGGAGGTGCATTGGTTTGTGCAGCCAGGATCTCCTCCCCCAAGGGAGAAGTCAAATTAGTATGTATGGTAGCCAAAATATGGTCAGGAGGTATAACAGGAGTAGGTACAGACTCCTCCTTGGACAGAGGCAAAAATTGTCGAGAGAGGGTATCAGCCCTAACATTCTTACTACCAGGAAGGTAGGAGACCACATAATTAAACTGAGACAAAAATAGCGCCCATCTGGCCTGTCGGGGCGACAAACGTTTTGCTTCAGATAGATAAGTAAAATTCTTGTGATCAGTAAGAATGAGCACTGGCACGCTAGTACCCTCGAGAAGATGCCTCCATTCCTTAAGTGCCAAAATTATGGCCAGTAATTCCCTGTCGCCAATTTCATAATTGCACTCCGCTGGAGACAATTTCTTAGAGAAGAAACCACACGGATGCAAGGAACCGTCAGGCGTAGGACGTTGAGACAAGAGGGCACCTACTCCAGTCTCAGACACATCGACCTCAAGAACGAAAGGCAGGACAGGGTTAGGATGAGCCAGAACTGGAGAGGCAGCAAAGGCAGTCTTAAGACTATCAAAGGCCTTAATGGCAGTAGTTGACCAATGGAGTTGATTATTCTCTTTACGGGTCATGTCTGTGATAGGTTTGACCAAGGAAGAAAAGTTTTTAATAAACTTTCTATAGTAATTGGCGAACCCCAAAAAATGTTGAATAGACCAACTGGGCGAGGCCACTGCAGAACTGCAGATAACTTATCAGGATCCATGGAAAACCCTGCAACGGAGATAACATAACCTAGGAAGGTTACTTGAGTCTGATGGAACTCACATTTCTCAAGTTTACAAAACAGGCCGTTCTTACGTAGTCTCTGAAGAACCTGTGTAACATCAGAACGATGAGCCTCAAGTGTGGGTGAGTGTATGAGGATGTCGTCTAAGTACACCACAACACACTGTTGCAACATATCTCGTAGGACATCATTAATAAATTCCTGAAAAACAGCAGTAGCATTACATAGGCCAAAGGGCATTACAAGATACTCATAATGCCCGCTCCTGTTGTTAAATGCTGTTTTCCATTCGTGGCCCTCCTTAATCCTAACGAGATTGTACGCTCCTCTCAAATCAAGTTTAGTAAAGACCGTAGCTCCCTTGAGGTGGTCAAAGAGTTCCGTAATAAACGGAATAGGGTAAGCATTCTTAATGGTAAGACGATTAAGACCCCTATAATCGATACATGGTCTTAACTAACCACCTTTTTTCTTCACAAAGAAGAAGCCAGCCCCTGCAGGAGAGCAGGATTTGCAGATAATCCCCCGCGACAGAGCATTTGCAAAATACTCCTCCATAGCACAATTCTCTGCAACAGACAGAGGGTACACCCGGCCCGGAGGAGGAATGGCTCCGGGTTGCAGGTCTATGGCACAATCGTAGGACCAGTGAAGAGGCAACGTACTGGCATGCACCTTGTCAAACACGTCTAGGAACTCTCGGTACTCCTCTGGAAATTGAGAAACCGAAGAAGTGCACAAGACTTTAACTGGTTTCCGAAGACAAGAGGAAATACATTGCGGGGACCAGAACAAAATTTCGGACCTGCGCCAGTCGAGACTGGGATTGTGCTTTTGGAGCCAGGGATAACCCAGAACAACCGGAAAATGCGGAGAGTTTATCACCTGGAATTGGAGGGTTTCAAAATGGAGAGCCCCAATAGCCTTGGACAACAGAGCAGTTTCATGAGTAACGAGTGCGGACTGAAGGGGCCTGCCATCAATGGCCTCAATAGAAAGTGGAATGGACCGAGGCAAAACAGGAATGGAGTGCTTTGATACAAAAGCACTGTCAATGAAATAGCCCGCAGCACCGGAGTCAAGAAGAGCCTGGGTGACTATGGAGGAGTCCACCCAGGAAAGGACAACCGTGACCAAAGGTTTCTCCTTCAGTGGTTCCGGGGACGAGGATAAACCACCCAAGGTCTGCCCACGACAGGACCTTAGGTGTGAGTGTTTCCCGGCTGTGTAGGACAAGACTTCAAAAGGTGGCCCTGTAACCCACAATAGAGGCAGAGCCCCTCCCTCCTCCTAAAGGCCCTCTCCGCTGCGGAGAGGCGCGTGAATCCCAGCTGCATCGACTCCGCAGTACCTGGTGACTCTGGACCAGGAGGCATGGGAGGAGAGGGAGATATGGGTGGGAACAAACACGTAGGAGACAACGGAACAGGAGGCTTCCGCAAGCGCTCCTTGAAAGAGGGCCTCTCTCTGAGTCTGATGTCAATTAGGATCAAAAAAGACACCAATGCCTCGAGATCCTCTGGTAAATCTCTGGTAGCAACTTTGTCTTTAATCGCATCAGAGAGCCCATGAAAGAAGGCGGCAACAAGGGCTTCATTGTTCCAACCTACCTCTGCGGCAAGTGTATGGAACTCAATAGCATACTGAGCAACAGATCTTGTACCTTGCTGAATGGACATGAGTTGTTTAGCAGCAGAGGAGGAGCGAGCCGGAACATCAAATACCCTTCGAAAGGAGGCCACAAATTCAGGGTAATTTGAAATCACAGGTTTATTAGTCTCCCACAAGGGATTAGCCCAGGCAAGAGCTGTGTCAGAGAGTAACGAGATGAGAAATCCCACCTTAACTCTGTCAGAGGGAAACGTCTGAGGTAACATCTCAAAGTAAATGCCCACCTGGTTCAAAAACCCTCTGCACTGAATAGGATCACCTCCATATCGCTGAGGTAGAGGTGCAGAACCGGACATGCTCCTGGTAGGCATAGGTGCAGCAGCGGAAACAGGAGCAGCCATAACTTGTGGGACACTTTGGTCCAAATGTGCAGTGCGAGTCAGCAGGGTTTGCAGGGCTAGTGCAAATTGATCCAAGCTGTGATCCTGTACATCCATCCTGGAAATGATGGCAGGTAAAGGTGGATTATTAGCACTATCAGGATTCATGGCCTTTGCGTAATGTCAGGGTGTAATGTGCACTATACCTTTAAGACTTTCATCCCATAATCCTATAAAGTCTAGGTGCTCCCAGAATACATTGCTTGGTATTCTGGTCACACCCTTGTATCAGCCTGACATTCACTTAAACTTGTCTCAGTTTATTTCCTGTTCCCTTCTCCTAAGGGTTTACTTCTAGCTGAATTACTTCTGCAGCATTCGTCCTCCCTTTGCTGCTTGGGTCTCTGACAGCACCTACCCTGTCTCCTGTGCGGACGCCTCCGCTTCCTTTCTCTGACTCCGGACCTGACAGTCTCTCTGAACGCCGGGTGACATCACCGTCAGCTGTTTCCGGTCTTCTCCGATCTCAGACCGCATCCTCCATTCTCCTCGTGAGTACAGCGTACTGTGCAGTGACTATAGCTTGATAATTTTGCCTATAATCTGCAGAGAGTCCTACTTTGTATATACACTACTTTAGACTTATGTATGCGCATTTAACCCACGAATCACCAATGTCATATAAAACTATATTAACTAGTTTATATAATTGTTCATACTTGTACTGACTACTAAAGTTTATTTAGATGCCCTTAAAGAATGGCTGATTAATAAACTTAGAATCAATATTAAACCCTTACTCACATCCCCTTATATTCAGACATAATATAAGAGGTAAATCGTAAGGAACACATAATATATATATATGAAAGGAAAGTTTCATGTTACTATATAAAATGAAAGGAATGCTTCATGTTCAATCTAAAACTACAGATAACAAAGAAATTAGGAGACATTATTATATTTCATGATCACTTAATCACAGTTGTTATTTGGGTCATTACACAGGGTGTCAGGAATCAGACTGAGACGAGAAGTGCAAAAATAATCACACCTTTATTAATAGCAAAAAATAATAAAAAGTCCACAAGTCAAATAACAAGCCCACAAGTCAAATAACAAGCCAGGAATCAAAACCTGAGCTGGTAGTCAGACGAGCCGAGTCAGGAGCCAAAGCGAATAGTCAGACGAGCCGGAATCAGGAACAAGGAAAACAGAAGAGTCAGGAACAAGCCAGGGAACCAGGAAGGACGTCAGGCAGCCAGGTAATACACAGGAACTCTCACAAACAGGTCTCAGACAACGCAAAGGCAAAGCATACTGAACAGAGGCCCTTTAAATAATAAGTGATGACATCACAATTGTGAGACTGCATCCTGTCTCACATGGATGATGCACAGCAGTTTGGCCATAAAAGGAAGTGCAGGAATTGAGCAGCACCCCCCACAATGCACCATAGTCAGGAAGAGAGGTGAGTAAAATGGCTGCCAGCAGCAGATGGCAAACACAACAGGGAAAAAACCCTGACACGGCACAAGTGGACCTCCAAAGGGGCAGAAGTCTTCATCCGATCCGGGGCAGAAGAGGTCCTCCAAGCGGGAGAAGTCTTCATCCAAGCGGCATCTTCTATCTTCATCCATCCGGAGCGGAGCGGGTCCATCTTCAATCCAGCCGATGTGGAGCCATCCTCTTCAAACGACGTCCTAACACTGAATGAAGGTTTGAACTTCAATCCTATTGGCTGATTGGATCAGCCAATAGGATTTTTCCTACCTTAATTGCGATTGGCTGATAGAATTCTCGGGACGCCATCTTGGATGACTTCATTGAAAGGAACCTTCATTCAGTGTTAGGACGTCGTTTGAAGAGGATGGCTCCGCGTCGGATGGATTGAAGATGGACCCGCTCCGCTCCGGGTGGATGAAGATAGAAGATGCCGCTTGGATGAAGACTTCTGCCGATTGGACGACCTCTTCTGCCCGGATCGGATGAATACTTCTGCCCCTCTGGAGGTCCACTTGTGCCCGGCTGGGTGAAGAAGGCTCAAGGTAGGGAGATCTTCAGGGGGGTAGTGTTAGGTTTTTTTTAAGGGGGGATTGGGTGGGTTTTAGAGTAGAGTTGGGTGTGTGGGTGGTGGGTTTTAATGTTGGGGGGGGGGTATTGTATTTTTTTTAGAGGTGAAAGAGCTGATTACTTTGGGGCAATGCCCCGCAAAAGGCCCTTTTAAGGGCTATTTGTAATTTAGTATAGGGCAGGGAATTTTATTATTTTGGGGGGATTTTTTATTTTATTAGGGGGATTTGATTAGGTGTAATTAGTTTAAAATTCTTGTAATTCTTTTTTTCCCTGTAATTTAGTGGTTTGTTTTTCGTAATTTAGTTTATTTAATTTAATTTTAATTAATTGTAGGTAGTTTAGGTAATTCATTTAATGATAGTGTAGTGTTAGGTGTAATTGTAACTTAGGTTAGGATTTATTTTAGCGGTAATTTTGTACTTATTTTAGCTAGGTAGTTATTAAATACAATACAAACGTGCCTGTAAAATAAATATAAACCCTAAGCTAGATACAATGTAAGTATTAGTTATATTGTAACTAGCTTAGGGTTTATTTTATAGGTAAGTATTCAGTTTTAAATAGGATTAATTTATTTAATTATGTTAAATTTATTTTGTTTAATTTAAATTATATTTAAGTTATGGGGGGTAAGGTTAGGGTTAGACTTAGGTTTAGGGGTTAATACATTTAATGTAGTAGCGGCGACGTTGGGGGTGGCAGATTAGGGGTTAATAAATGTAAGTAGGTGTTGGCGATGTTAGGGACGGCAGATTAGGGGTTAATAAAATGTAACTAGTGTTAATGAGGCGGGAGCACGGGGATTTTGGGGTTAATATATTCATTAAAGTGGCGGCGATGTCCGATTGGCAGATTAGGGGTTAATTTATTTATTAAAGTGTTTGCGATGTGGGGGGGGGGCCTCGGTTTAGGGGTTAATAGGTAGTTTATGGGTGTTAGTGTACTTTTAGCACTTTAGTTAAGAGTTTTAAGTTCTGGCGTTAGCCCATAAAACTCTTAACTACTGACTTTTAAATGCGGTAGGAGTCTTGACAGGAGAGGGTCTACTGCTCACTTCTTCCAAGACTCGTAATACCGGCGTTAGGCAAATCCCATTAAAAAGATAGGATACGCAATTGAACTTTAGGGCCCACGCATCGGGGGGGAAGGGGCCAGAGCCCCCTGTGGCAGGACGGCAGGGGAAAAAGGAGAACCCACGGCATAGCCCACCCAGTAGATAGACCACCGGGTCACCCATCCTGGTCAAGTATGCTTCATGATCCTCCCACCCCCTACTGCCCCGCCCACGTGCCAGACCTAAATTTCACTGCATACCAATAACCACAGATATAACAGTCGCTGATATTCTCATCTTCCAGCTGGTGTAGACCACACAAGTCACCTGCCAGCCTTCCTCTGCACTGTACTCTTCCTCTTAGTGGGGGGCATGGGCGGTCTTAATAGACTCAACCAAATAGTCAGTATCCTGCCCTTAACCGTGCCATGTATGCCCTCGGTCTTTCGTGACCTTTCTGCATTCCATTGTTCTGATTTACTGATTCTAGGGAGGGAAGGTGGGAAACACAAAGAAAAAGGTTAGTTATGATCACTTCCTGCCCATCCCCATCTTATATACCTATCTCACTCAGGACACTCCCCTTAGGTCACCTCCAATAGGTAACATCAAACTAATCTATAGTCAGATAACACCAGACACAGATACCAACAAAGCACAGCATTTAATACCTTACAGCCCAGAAGCTCATCCCTTATGCCTTTCCGGTCGTATGCACTCCCTTCACTTATTTAAGGTCTTGGAGGCTTCTATTAGCTTCAATACTCCGGGATCACCTTAACCCTTATTTATTTACAACCATATACCCCTATCACCTGAAATAAATACGTGGACACAGTTTTTGTGGTGAAAAATGGAAAGGTCACATTTATTGAATTTTGCCATATTGGCTAGGTAAACTAGGAGGGCAAAATTTGCCATTATAATAACCACTTTAAAAATCATCACCAAAATCGCACCATCATAAACCACAGACTGAACTTTAGGGCCAACGCATCATGGGGGGGGGGAACCACAGCCCCCTGTGGCAGGGCGGCAGGGGAAAAAGGAGAACCCATGGCATAGCCCACCCAGTAGATAGACCACCAGATCACCCCTCCAGGCCAGGTATGCCACGGGATCCTCCCACCTCCTACTGCCCCGCCCACGTGCCATAAATTTCACCTCCATAAAAAGAGCCCTCTCTTTCAGCCAACCTTAACTTACATTTTTGTGACCTTTCCTTACCTTAACCAGTTCTTGTAACATCATCCTGATGTCCAATAAGAGCTGGTTGTTCCTTCCATCAGATGCACTGTATCTCGCCTAAATAGCTCCTCCTTTTTTGACGCTATCAAAGGGTGTTCTATTACTCTCACGCCTTTCTCCCTTACTGTTTTTGTGACCACCTGGTTTACTTTTCTTCTTGACCTGTGTGCGAGTTCCTCCAGTAAATTCTAGATATTATGTTTGACCATAATAATTGGACCGTCGGTCATGCTACTTTAAGCCACTTCAGCACCTCCCTGATTTTCTCCTCTAGTTTTCTAAGCGGATAAGCCTTGATATCGTTTCCCTCAAGGTGTATAATAAGCACGTCGGGACTGCCCCATCTCTGTCTAACCTGTTGTAATGTGTGCACTAACTCTTTCCACATCTTGCCTCTCTTGCCTATCCATCTTATGCTTGCTTCCTTAGGTGAAAAGCCTAAGTTTACGCATTGTGAAGATGCTGCAGGTCTTGCATGAGCCCAGAACACGTAGGAACGACCTACGATCGAAACCCTTATTACTTTCCCCCATTTTTTTTTTTTATTGTTCCCTTTTTAATCTTATGTAAGATTTCTCGCCTTGACTATTGCAACTCCATCCTCTCTGGTTTCCCTAGCTGCCGTCAATCTCCTTTACAATCCATAATAAAGGCCTCTGCCAGGCTGATCTTCCTCACACGTTGCTCCTCTCTGTCAATCCCTTCACTGGCTTCCTCTAACCTCCAGAATAAAACACAAAATCCTGACTCTGACATTCAAGGCCCATAATAACACTGGTCCTCTCTATATCTCCGACCACATCTCCAGATACTCTCCCACCCGTCCTCTTCACTCTGCTCATGACCTCCTACTCTCCTCCTTTCTTGTTACCTCCTCACATTCCCGTCTACAGGACTTCTCCAGACTGGCCCCTATTTTGTGGAACTCTCTGCCTCGCTCCACAAGATTCTCTCATAGCTTTCAACGTTTCAAGCACTCCTTAAAGACTCTCCTGTTCAGGGATTCATACAATACACACTAACCTTTCTTACCTCAGTTCCTCTCCTTCTTTTGTCATGCCCATGAACCCCCTTAGCATGTAAGCTTGCAAGCCCAGCTGTTTTAAAAATCCCCTTCATGAGAGCTGGTTTGCAACATTGCAACTCTCCTATAAATGCTACCTTTGCATATTATAGCTATGTTTATACAAATTGTTGGCACTCCACAAATAACTTTATATTAATAATAATAATAATAATAATCAGCTTGTGCTGTTTCTATGAGTGTGAAAACATATATCAGTAAGCAAAAATGTATTTATCCTGAGTACTAACTTTTAATAAGAAAATGAAATACTATCTGGAAAAGAATATTATTCTCTATGGTACATCAGTTTGCAATAGTTTGTGTACACAAAAAATAAATACAGCTGTATTCAAGACTCTTGTAGAGTGTGAATTAAGAAAACCAGCACAAGCACAAAAGTGTTGCCTTTCTCTGAATTTTACATGCAGGAGCAAGAGAGTCAGGCAGTGAAACCCTGATGTTGAATGATTTCTGTACTCATTGTATAGAGGGTGAGGATGCCAGACTTGTTGATGGATATCAGTGGTAATAATGCTGTTGTAATTGTGACCACAACATGTGCTCGGAGACAAGGTTGAGAGTGGAAATCTCAAGTGTAATCTGATATTACCACTAATGGCATTGCCAGACATAACAACTCTGAAAAATATTCATAGTATCTTTTCATTTGCATATTCAGTGATGTCACATAAATTAACCTACTGTAGTATACTTATGCCCCGAAAACTCGACCCCCCCTTTTTCTTATTTTTTTATGGTCCCCCTTTTTATCTTATGCAAGATTTGTATGCCGCCGATTTCCATCTTCCTAATTTTTGTATTTGCTCAGGGGAGCAGCCCTTACCTGCTGCAGAGGTTGCTGCCCCTATTCTAAATGAATGAGGCACAAAAAAAGGCCTCTCCCCAACCCAACTTCAATACCGCCATATTCAATACCCTTTTGAACTGAAAAATTGTAACCTCTGAACCATCTTTGTGTCTGAAAAATGTACGACCGCTGTCCCTCACACTCATCACATACTGCTTTCCGCATGCTACGGGGCACACCGCTCCCTGTGATGCCCGCGTGTTAACCCATACTCCTCTACCAGCTGTACCCGTTTTTGATTTCCTAATGAACACCATTACCGCCTCATCCCTTATCCGAACATCCTTCTCCTCTAAACCACCCTTGCCATCTTCCTTATTGTTCGGTAATAATTCTCCTATCCGCATCACCCCGTGAAATGCAAAAGCAAAAGCAGTCTTAAATATCAAAGTCTTGTCCTGGTTAAAGCGCAAATCTTGTAATACACCTATCATCCTCTCCAGCCTATCCCCTGTTATAGATTCCTTTTGTCAAGCGACCTTACTTCGCCTACCCCCCATGCTTTCACCAGCTTTTTCACTATAAACTTTTTTGTCCAATCCAGTTGCCCATATAACTGTGCAAAATAAGATATTCCCTCCAATATTGTCCCTAATTGCCCTCTTTTTACCCCTGCTCTCTTCGTTTGCATCAGCCATTCCAAAAATGTACTTTCCTCGCCCCATTCACTATCAGATTTAAAGCTGAGCCACTGCGACCAATATTTTCTATAAGCTACCCAAGTTCTTGGTGCCAGGAATTTCTCAAATAATTCTTTGATCCCGTCTATCCGTTGCCAATCTGCCAAATAAACATAGGGCAACATTCACTTTCCTGTCTAGCATTGGGCGCCAATGACTGAAACTTCTCCCATTTAAAACGCGACAGCGCATTGGCCAGTCTGTTCTTATAGCCTGGAATATGCTTAGCATTAAAACAAATGTTATGCTGTAGACATTTTAGTACAAAATAATGCAGGTACCTGATAACTGGTAAGGATGAAGCTGACAAGTTGTTAATTGCATCTACCACACCTCTGTTATCCGACCAACATGTTATTCTTTTATTCGCTAACCTTTTGCCCCACAGCTCAATAGTCACCACAATAGGGAATAACTCTAGCAATACCAAGTTCTTCACCCCTTCTCTTTTCACTCTATGGGCCATTCCCCCATGCACCAACTACCCTGCCAATAAGCACCAAAACCAAAACTACCAGCTGCATCCGTATATAGCTCCAAATCCTCAGCCAACACAATCTCCTCTCATATTCTTACTCCATTAAAATCCTCTAAGAATTTCTCCCAGACCCTAAGGTCCGCTCTCATTTCCGTGGTTATCCTTATCAAATGCTCAGGCTTCTTAGCCCCTTTTGTGCCCATCTACAGTCTTCTCTTAAATATTCTGCCTAATGGAATTACTTTACACGCAAAGTTCAGTATTCATAGCAATCTTTGCATATCCCTCAATGTCACCTTTTTTCTTTTGATCACCCCTGATATTGCATGCCTAGCCTTCTCTACTTTGTCTTCTGGTAGTTCGCATTGCTCCTTTACAGAATCTATAACTATTCCCAGGAAAGCTAGCCTAGTCCCCGGCCCCTCCGTCTTGTCCTTTGCTACTGGCACTCCCAGTTCCTCTAACATTTCTACCAATCCGTCTTTCATTTGTCTACATGCTATCGAGCCAGCCGGCCCCACGACCATGTAGTCATCTAAGTAATATACCACTGCTTGCAATCCCAGTCTTTCCACTAGCAACCAATGTAGGAATGAACTGAATTTCTCGAATATTGAGCAGGATATTGAACACCCCATTGGCAAACACTTGTCAACATAATAGTAATCGTCAAATTTACACCCCATAAGCTTAAAACTATCTGAATTCAATGTCAATAGTCTCAAGGCAGATTCAATGTCTATTTTGGCCATTAAAGCCCCCCTTCCCACCTCTCTTACCAGCTTTACTGCACTTTCAAACGACTGGTATTGCACTGCCGCGTCCTTTTTGTTCCTTTTGCATAATTTACGGATTTACCTTTTGGGTAAGATAAATGATGAATCATTCTATATCTTCCCTTTTATTTCTTGGGGACCACCCCCAATAGTGATACTACCATATCGGCAAAAGGTTTATCCTTGAAGGGCCCAGCCATCCTACCTATGGCTACCTCCTTCTCTAGTTTTCCTTTCAAAATCTCTGAAAATTCCCCCGCTGATTTTAGGTTCCTCGCCTTAGCTGTACCCACTACTTCATGTCAAATTAGCACCAAAAAATCCTTATTTAAACCCTTTGTCAATAACTCTCTATCACTTTTGTTGGGGTAACGCAGCAGCTCCGTTGTTATCCTATCTACTCTCAGAGAGCTTGTGGCTAGATCCCATTGCTTCCCCCCCCCCCCCCCGTATTTCCCTGGTTCCGAAAGGAATGCCTCCCCACTCCATTATTATTGTTATTTTTTTCTGCAGTCTGCGCCTGCATGCCCCCACTACAGTACCTACATATGTGTTTGTATTTGCATGCTAGGCCCCTGTCACATCTTTTTTCATTAAATGCCCTGCACTCCCTTCCCTCTGGCCTGCTGTCTTTACTAAAGTTTCTCCCTAGGGCGCTCTGATTATCTGCTACCTTCATTAACCTTGTGTGCATGTCCAGTATTTTTACCCCAAATTCCTTTCTCCCCTTGTCCCCTAATTGCAAGTTACCCCTTCTAAATTCTGCGTCGTAGTCCTTCCACGCATAACCCCCATAGGTTGTATAGCATTCCGCAATTAGGTGAATGTACCTCAACATCCCTTTTACTTTTTCTGAGTTTGCTGCAATGAAGCACTTGACATATATTAACATACCCTTAAATCATTCCACAAATGTTTGCTTTTCTTTCTTACCCTTTGATTCATCGACTCTAGACTTCACTGCTACTGCTTCCCTAGCTATGTCAAATATGTCGACATACTTTCCTTTCTGCGCCCTGGCTATCACTTTCACCTTTAGGTGCGTTGACAATGGTAATATCAGTGTCCCAATTTACCTCATTTTTTGTAAGGTTATTTAATTATTTTAACATTTTATTCCTTTTGATGGCACAGAACCAAAATGAAACGGTCATGAAACCCAAAATGTTTTTTTCAGATAGACCATAGAATTTTAAACGATTTTCCATTTGACTTCTATTATCAAATTTGCTTTATTCTCTTGATTTCATTTGATGAAGGAACAGCAATCAACTACTGTTATGTGCAATGACCAATCAGCATTTAGCTCCCAGTAGTGCATTGCTGCTTATGAGCCTAGGTATGGTTTTCAACATTGGATACCAATAGAACGAAGCAAATTAAATACTAGAAGTAAATTGGAAAGCTGTTTAAAATTGCATGTTTTTTTCTGAATCATCAAAGTTTAATTTTGACTTTACTGTCATATATAAACTTGTTGCAGGTTTCAGAACCTGTGTGATCTGGAGAAGAGGCCTCAAGCAGTGAGTGGCACTGTCCAATAGTGTGACTAAACAACTCTAGATTGTTGATCTGCAGTGCCAGTCTGAGACAGGTGAGTGGCATGACATGGTTAGAGTTAGTGTTAGGTTTAGGCATATGGATCACCTCTTTAACACCACAATGCACTGGAGCCCTCAGGGACATATAATCATAGAAGGAATTGACATTTGTGCTTGGATGGCACTACATCAATATATATTTAGTGGCACCAGCGATATTTTGGAACCGGCATGGTGAAATATAGGTTTATTGGCACTTTTGAAAAGTGGGGTGCTGTGGTAATGTTTGGGGGTTTGCAGTATGCCTATAGCCACAATAGATAGCTTTATGCATTGTCCAGATATTCTTGATCCATACAACCTCTACTGTAGGAAAAATCCTTATATTAACTATCCATTCTATAAGAAAAAAATATTATTTAATAAAGCTCCTGAGCCTGTCACCCCTATGTTTGTAGCAGTGTATACCTGTTCTGTTATTCCTATATTTTATTACTTTCCTATTGAACTTGTTGGATTTCTTAACATATTTTAAGATTGCAAATGTGTACCCTTCTTCAATCTAGACACTTCATACAACCCTCGGTAGCGCAATCACTCCCACGAGAGAGAATTTACTATCCAATCTATACTACCCAGCTTTGGGATACCTGTATTGGCCTCTATATTTTGCCAAAGGGATGGTTAAATTTAATTTGTTGTATCTCTATAAATCTTACAGTGTTTAAGTCATATTACATCAACAGTTGATATATGTAATATTATTTAACAGCTGAACATAACCACACCTATGGATATATTTAATCCTATAGGAGATATTCAATGTATGAGTGACAATCTTAAACATCATGTATATTATAACACACATGCTCAGTGTCTCACAAGCATAAAGCAATAGCGAATGTCAGCATTGCTTAATCCAGCTACTATTGTTATAACTAGCTCACATTGATACATTGTTTCATTTAAGATTATTCAAATCACAAGCATAAAGCAATAGCGAATGTAAGCATTGCTAAATTTAGCTATCATCATTACAATGAGCTCACACTAATACATTGTCTCATCTTAGATTACTGTGCAATATAGATCTGTGTGTATCATATAATAGATCGTTAGAACTATAAAAATCTCCTCATATTGAAGCATTTCCTTAAACTATTAACCGATAGAGTGGATAACTCTTCAGAACAAAATACATACAAGATTAAACTAACTATTAGCACAATTTATGGTTATAAGAATATTATTATACCATTAACAGGGTAAACTGAAACTACATCTACTAGCCATTCCTCACTATACTGAAGAGTAATAGTGGATATTGGCATTACTCAGAGAATTTATAATCTATACAAAGAATCTATATATTGTTTAAGTAGATTACAGCAATAGCGGATGTTTGCATTGCTATCACTAACCCTACCTAATTAAATCGGCTGAACCCTGTACTGACCCTGTATGTTCTCTATCATATTACATATGAATTAACTGTCAGGGGCTTAGCCATAACTATTCTAACCATACCCACTGTCTGATTCAATAATTGATTACTATCCCGTATCCCTCATATAGAGGAAATTAATAGCGGATACTAGTAGTGCCCAACTTACTCCTCACTACTCTAACCCATAGGATAGCGGCTATTGTGATTGCTAATACCTTTATCCACTGTTTATGTTAACTAGACGTAATTTGGACTTAAGACTGAAATCTTACTTATAACCATCCCAAGATGTTGGCAATTACATTTGCCATATACTATTTTTTATTGCTCAGTGACTGTACAGACCTATACTACATCCTAGCAGTAGTAGGGATACCCACACTTATTGGTATAATTTTTCCCTCTGCATGGATTTTGTGTCATCTAACACTGAGCCAACAGTTATTACATAAACCTAGTATGTTTACTCTTACATAACTGGAAGTGTCCCTATACCTAGACCACCACTTCTAGATTCAATATTTATTCTCTGGTTAACAAATTAGCAGATACTGATACAAAGACTTACACCTTATAAACTGATTTCCAGAGAATATATTACATGTGCTGTTTATTCATAGTTTTTATTGGTGTTTACCCCTTTTTATTAAATTACCATAATAAAAGTTATATATATGAATATATATGTATTTATTTTTTTCTTTCACTAACCCTACCTTCTTAGTCAGGGCACAGAGTGCTGTTGTAATGCTCATGGGATATTCCTCTTTCAGACCAAACTTGGCCAGTAGTCTTCTTATCCCGGCGTCAAGTGGAATGATAGGAAATATCCCAGAGCAGAGTGAGTTTGTGAAATGAGGTAAGCAGTACTCACAGTAGGCAGGGTAGTCCTTCACGGAAATAGGATGAAGGTAGAGAAGGGTCAAGACAGGCAGAGTCCGGTAACAGGAAGGCAATCTAGCAGAACAGCAGTTTAGCGGTAAATCAATAGAATGACCAGGAACAGGCAGGTGTCAGCAACAAAAGGAAATCCAGCATGATAACAGTTCAGGGGTAAAGCAATAGAATGGTCAGATAGGAAGAGTTCAGCAAAGGTAAGGCAATCCAGTACTTTAGGGGTTAAGCAAGCAGATAGGTCAGACAAGCAGAGTTCAGTAACAATAAAGCAATCCGGCACTTTAGGAGTTAAGCAAGCAGAGTGGTCAGACAAGCAGAGTTCAGTAACGATATAGCAATCCAGCACTTTAGGGGTCATGCAAGCAGAGTGGTCAGACAAGCAGAGTTCAGTAACAATATAGCAATCCAGTTAAAGTAAGTAACACAGATCCCAGGAGCACACACAGTAACACCTATACTTGGGCACAAGTGAAAGTGACTGAGGCACTTACATAGGGTAGGATTCGTGCCACAGGAGGGATTCGGACCGACATCAGAAGACAGGGCGGGCATTGATGACATCATCACTATGCTGTAGTAACATCGCCGCATCCCTAGCAACAGGACCGCCTGCGGAGGTGCGGCGTGACAACTGTTGTGCATACTACTAGTGGATATCTTCTCCTCTAGAATTTATTCTCTATTTTTCTGTTTCATATTATGCTTCGCAACACTCTTAGACATTAAGGTTGATTAAAACTGAATAAGATTGCCCATTTTTAGTGACATTGTTTAACCTAGTGTTGTATGTATCCCCTTCTTACCACCAACCTAATACATATTAAAGGGACAAGAAACCCAAACTTTTTCTTACATGATTCAGATAGAACAGGGGTGTCAAACTCATTTGAGTCATGGGCCATTTTCCATACAAGTGCAACGTGGGTCGCACACTACCTACATATCTTGCCATTGCTAAACAAAGCAGTGGCATTTGCTATAACTGCATACATTTAAAAATATTGTGTTCTGTAATGCATAGCGATCCACTGTTTTTATAGTGATAAACATATACTTGTTTAGCTACGGAGAATCTCTTTACCCCTTTGAAGAAAATAATAATAATACTAATATATATATATATATATATATATATATATATATATATATATAGTCCAGCAACAACCGCACTCAGCTAAAATAAAACAGCGATAATGGAAGATAAAATCAAAAGAGCAAAAGTTATTCATCAAGAGCATTAACAAAGTACACACTGTAAAAAAGGAAGAAATGAACATGGTCACATGCGTTTCGTTTGCAGCAACATAACTTTCTCAATGGCCATATGTTAACTGACCAAGCACAGCTCATATATACACCAATGGTGGATTGCTTCACTCTCTGTACCAGCTCTGTATTGACAGCGTCACAGTCGGCATCATAGGAGGCGTGTACAAGCAGCGCGAAAATCACTGCATTACGCTACTACTACCACACTAACCGTGGATCCTGGAGCGCTTCCCTGAAGTTTGATTGCTTATATAAATATATATCTCAAATATAAAGTATGTGATTTTAGTTATCACGAAAATTATGGAAAGGAATGGGCTAAAGTGAAGTTGGGAAATCAGTTCTGCCATAGTAATGAACACATTTAAAGAAGTGCTGCATGTGTCATATAAATTGTTATACACTTATGTGTGTTTGCCTTTTCTTTCATATAGCTGGTGAGAGTCCACAAGCGGTTACGTATAGAATATACATTCCTACCAGGAGGAGGCAAAGTTTCCCAAACCTCAAAGCCTATAAATACCCCTCCCACCTCACACATACCTCAGTTTAAAACTTTGCCTCCTTAGGAGGTGGTTGAAGCATGATGTGCTTATCTTCTTAAGTTAGAGGTGCTTCAGAGAATATTACAGCTTGGTTCCCCTCAGAGTACAGTGCTTGTCAGAGGGATGTGAAGGGAGTACCCTTTGCAGATCGACTTTATACTCATCTACCATTACCTCTGCTGATATGTTTCAGTACTGGTTTGGCTGTCTGCTTCTGTGGACGAGTGTCTATGGGGTAAGTATGAACATTTATTTTATAGACACTTACTGCTATGTATTAGTCACTTTATTTAAGTTTTTCTATGTACAGTATATTTTATGTAGCGACCCATGGACAGACTCTCTTTTCCTTTTCTTGTTTTTTAATAAATCAACAGGTTTTTTTTTAAACATACATATAGTCCTACCGGGGAATGTTTTTATTTGAGCAGAGCATTATCAAATGTTTTCATAAATTATCTTATTTTATAAGTTCCCTTATTAAATCTTTTCCAGATCTTTCTCTCAGATGGATACCTCTAGAATTAGACGAATTGGAAGTAGTTTTATATATTATTAGGTTATATTTGAGTTCTATCTTTATTTAAGCAGCTTCAGCTTCAGCTTTAGTTTACTTTTTAGAGCGGCCTCTTACTTTTTGTGTCGCATTGTCATCAGATTGCACAGTTTTGGCGCTTCTCAGACAGGTTTTTTTTGCGCTCAAACTTTTAAGCATAAAAGACACTCCTCTTTACTGTAAACCTTAGATAACACATCTTAGGCTATACTACCGCATATATTTCAATACAATAGCGATCTTTTTTTCACTATATTGTTTTATATTTTGTATATGATGTTTTTACATGAATTTAGCAACCTTTTTAATAGGCAATTTTTCCCATTCCTCTAAGCTTGCTATTTAAGGGGATTATATTGTACATTATCACATTTGTTTATTTATTTTTACTCCAGAGCGATGATCACTCTAATTGATGAAGGATATTCCCAGGGGGTGTTAAACAAGAAAGAAAGGCAGTTCTTAATGCCAGATAAGCCTAGTGTGGCATACTACTACCACTTGCCGAAAATACATAAGGGTCTATCAAATCCTCCAGGAAGGCCTATAATTTCGGGGATAGGGTGTCTCACGTATACTCTTTCTCTATATATACACATTTTTCTTAAGACAATTATGGTCAAACTTGACTCTTATATTAGGGATATCGCAGATCTGTTATGGAAATTGAATTCACTTCCAGTAACCCAATTGAAAGGTTGTATTTGGATCAGCTGGGATGTAACAGCCCTGTATTCTAATATTCAACACACTATAGGTCTGAAAGCAGTCCAATACTTCTTGGAATTGGATATGTATATGTCTGAGAAACAAAGAAGCTTTATTTTAAAAGCAATTATGTTTGTTTTAACACACAGTTATTTTGCGTATATCAAGATTCCTTTTATTTACAAATATGTGGAACGGCCATGGGACAACATTTGTCGTTAGTTTTGCCAGTTTATTTATGGGTTATTTTGAGTTATCACATCTATATCCATCGGACTATTGGGCGGATGTTGTCCATTATGGCCGTTTCATAGATTACCTTATTTATATTTGGAAGGGCACATTGGAGAGAGCGAATAATTTCGTTAAATTTTTGAATAACAATGAGTTTGGGATTTAATTTTCTTACACGATAAATGCAGAAACTATTGACTTTTTAGATGTTACTCTTGGATGGGACGATGATGGTAGTGTTTGTTCCAATACCTACTTCAAGAAGGTGGATTACAACAGCTATATTGATAAAAGGAGCAACCACCATCCAAAATGGCTCAATAAAATTCCCTATAGCCAGTTTTGCAGATTACGAAGAAACTGCACAAAAGGTATTGATTTCATACGTTAATTAGAAATCTTGGAAAATAGATTTTTAGCGAAAGGTTATAACCAAAATACAGTCCGCAAAGGATTAGAAAAGGCACAGTCCAAAAGTAGGGGAGAGTTGTTACAAGTCCAAAAACATGGGCCTAATAGATTTGAAAATACACCCAAGTTCATCACACAATTTAATAGTAACTATAATGAGATATCACTAATTTTGGAGAAATATTGACCAATCTTGCATAGTGATCCAATGTTAAAAGAGATAATTGCAGATCCAGAGAGAGACCTATTGGATCTGGAAATTAAGAACCCTGTCTCCAGAAGGTCTCAATGAGAACATAGACCTGGCAGTCTTCTAGTTTAAGGATGTATCTATGGGTTTATGTTTATATGTGTACACATATGCATTAGTCTGACAACCTTGAGTTGAGGGGATTTGCATGTGTGTATATATATGCATATATGTATATGGATTGGTGTAGATATGTATATATATATATATAGATATGTATATATATATATATATACATGATGGCTGCAGAAGTAGTGGCGGTCCGGCTGGTCATTGCGGTCTGAGTGGCTTCAAGTTCATGAACACGATCATGGATCCAATGAAGGGAGATCAAACAGTCAATTTGGTAAACTATAATCAGTAAATAAGAAAATAAATATGTTCAGAGCGCCTCAAAATGGGCTAAGTGTTGTACAATGTATAGAGTGTGTGTTTAGAAATATTTTAATTGTAGATCTAGTAATTTACACAAGAATGAAACATGCCACGATGGGTACAGTGGTAATAAATGACAATAAAAACAATAAGATGTGGATCCACTCTTGTACAAATTGAATATCAGTCAGAATAATTTGCACCTGATAAACTTCTAGCAAACACAGCACTAGAGGAGAATATTCCCCAGTTTGCATGATAAACTCGTGACAAGTTGTTTGATTTCATTACCACGCAACATTATATATACAAAACATTAAGTTAGGCTCAATAAATTATTTGAAATTATTTGTAGCTATGAGACAAGCCATCTTAGTTTATTAATGTTGTTGATTTAAACACTTCTAGACCTATCAGCAAAGGAATCCTGATAAGGTATACTACATTAAAATTTGAAAAAAACTTTACATCAAAAAAATTTTTTTTACATCTCATAAGTGTCATATTATAGTGAACATATAAGAACAACATATGTTTTTTCCAGCTTGTGCAAAAAACATTTGAAAAGTCACTCGATCTCACTATCATCTAAATATTATAAGCAAAAAACCTACATTAACGAGACAAGCTATTCATTATGAAAGGATAGCATTCAGTTTTTTAATTTTTAAATTTTCTAAATTTTTGTTAATCGGTTGTATAACCATCCAACATTATATACATAAACATTTGGATTAGAACAACTCACATTTGTTAAAGGTCAATTTTTATTGAATACAGTTCTAAAGGATAGGATCTGTTTTCCTAGCCGACGTGACAAAAGCTTTAGTTGTCACTTGATTCCACTACCTCTAAACACAACGCTATGCCCAATGAAATACCTAGAATAACGAAAGAAACTAAAAATCATCCAATAGGAATACCACAAAAAACGCATGGCTACTCTAGGAATGTTCACAAACCCCGACCAATCCAAGCAAAGCGGATATGACGTCACGCTAAAAACGGCGATAAAATTGATAGATCACCGCAATACACTGTTATTATGTGACCATTGACTACTAGGGTGAGCTCTACTATGAGTAATTAATAGAAAAGGAGCCACTTTAATATATATATATATATATATATATATATATATATAAAAAAAATAAGTTTTAACTCTTCTACATACCCTACATCACTTCTGGTTTTTAGCCACGCCCCCAAACACATTTTTTGGCGCAAAACATTTCACTACAAAAGGGGCACTTTTGACAACCAGCTGGCAGTCTTGAGAAAGGCCTAGAGGAGGCCGAAACGCGTTGATAGAAGCTGGTAAGCACTATTCTGATTTTATATAGGTTTTTAGTACCATCTACACTATTGTTGTTTTTATTTGCTTTTAGGTTTATTTAATTTTTTTGGATTGGAGTTTCTCCCAACCACCAAGGGTTCTCACCATCAGGAACAGGAACCCCAGCCCATCAATTGGGTTTTACTTAAAAGACCATTGACTTTATTCTCACCATCAGGAACTTCAGATGGACTCTCATCACTAGGAAAATAAGGTTTCCTTTTCTACACATTATTAACTTTTGATTTCTATTTGGATCTTCACAGTTAGACTTTTATAGGATATTGTTTGTTGGATTACAATCACTGACTTTGTTGTTTTTTCCTCTTTTTTTTTTTGATCACTGACTTTTTTTCCCTTTTTTCATTTTTTGCGCAGCATTTTTTTAATTTTTCCTTTGCAATTTTTAAAAAAAAATAATTAATTTTTCACATCATTTTTTCATTTTTGTATAAGCAACTTGACACTGTTTTCTTTATATTTGCAATCACAAAGGATATTGTCAGTATATTTATAAAAATCTTAGCAGTATTCTCCAAACAATGTGTGAGTATATGGCAGGGAATATATTTAACAATCTTTCTTTAGACTGAACCCACAATCAATATACTTCTACTAAGACAACAAAATTAATATGAATACCTGAACTCTTTTATTTAGTTAATATCCATGAACATTTTTGAAATATATTTGCAATAAAAGGAATATAAAATAAATGATAAAGTTAAACCCAACTATTAAGATATGCTATCCTTCTTATCAAACCCAGAAAAATATACCTTCACAATTCAGCCTTATTTACAAATAGCCTTTTATTTAGTTAACACAATGGGATTAAAAACCTTTAACATCCAAGCAGTGCAATTCTAAACTGTGCTTATAAACAATAGGATAATATTATATTCTGCTATTTAACTGTAATTTATCCTAATACAATATTAATTTACAATATCAGAACTTGCACAGATGAGTTACTTAGCCAATCAGATACAGATTTAAACAATATATAGGCTGTGACTACCAATTTAAAATACAATATACACTTCTGAATTATTATTATTATATGTTTGCATAGATAAACAATTTAAGATTTGGATTAGTTTAACAATACATAGGCTATGAAATGCTAACATGAAATATGCACTATTTCCTTAACTCTGCTACATACAGCAATAGTAAATGTTTACTTTAAATGCTTGCATACAAATAGGCAGGCTAAGAGCTATTCAAGGTTATGCAATACAATTTAAAAGCCCAATTTGTTCTTTCCAATCTTCCAATTGTAATTTTACTGTAGTGACTATACATATAACTTATCTTACCAAAAACCTTGTATACATTACAAAATAAACAGCAATCCAGTTTCCAATGTTTCTCAACAGATCCAATTTCACCTCAGAAATTCAAAATTGGGGGTATTGCATATGGAGTCCAACAGTAGTTGTGTGCTTTAATAATAACCACAGTAGTTATTCCTTCAGAATTAGCCAGCAACCTCCTTATCAGTCTCTATGCTGGGGTTTAAATCATCTGATTTCACCCTCCCGTTTTTTGATTATTATCAGTCATTGGTGAGTATTGGAAACGCCCACGGAGCCTTGTCTCGGATTAGTTCTTTGCAACTGAACATGGAATGGTTTATTTGGGAATGTGTTGCCAAGGAGATGCATCCCTGCAACAACCAATCATCTCATGGCTGCAATTCTCGCATCATAACACTGGGTGGCAGCATTACAAACAGACAGCACAAAACAATGCAGCATGACAATACATACAAATTCATTTAACGAACATTTTTAGACAGTGAAATATTTCTTTAAACTATGTAATAACTGCCATAATTTCTTGTATTAATCTCTCCCAATATTAATTATAGATGAAGCAGCATCAGATCAATTTCCTGATCATTTTGATATGAAACATCATGTTTTATTATTAGCATTGTATTATATTATATATATATTATTATATTAAAGCAATTTAAAACTGCTAATTTTTCCAGATTGGTAGTATTTAAAACTCCTGATATATTGCATTCATTCAGATATAGCATGTTACATTTCTGTGTATTTCTTCCTGAATACATGAATCCTCTCTATGTAGATCTGAAATTAAAATAAATGTTAATAATCACTTCTCTTCAGGTCCATAAACATCTATTCATGTTCTTAAACACACAGAGGCTAAGATATTCATGCTTTCAAAATATGCATGTATATATACAATACACATATACACACATATACATATATAGATATATATATACATACACATACACATCCACTTCTATGCAGTATCTTGTATTTATTTTCCTAGTATATTTTATTTGAAATCTAAATACAGTTGTTGGAAACATGTAAGTCATGTGCTTTCTCTGTGTTATCTTAACCCAGACGCGATGTTTAACATCTTGTATATTCCAGTGTTAGTAGCCACACAGCATGAGCCACTCAACAAATCTGTGCTAATTATCAGTCCCTTTTGAAGAATGCTTGTATCTTTCACATCTCTTCAGACGGATCGGCATCTCCATTGGAGGAAACCCATATATGAGCATGTATCCTGATCTAGGTATCAGAATGCTGTCTTTTAACATTGGTTCCCAGGCAATCACACAGATGGTTTTTGAAACTGTGTTAATTTTCAGTTCCTTGTGGTTATACAATTGCATAATTTAGCATATTGAGTGTAGGAGATCTCTTAGAAAGAATCCTTTGTCCTACAAACAGGGGGGTAGTTATCAAGCCGTCTACTTTTCTGGCTTCGCCGGCCCAATACGTCCGCCTAAGCTCGCCTACCTTCGCCGCTGCGGACCTTGAATACGTTCGCCTAAGTTATCAAATAAAGCTGTCAAAAAGCCGCGGGGCGATGAGCAGCGGACTGTGAGAGTTATCACTCATCCGATCTCGCTGCCCTTCGGCTTTTTCCCAGCTTTATTGCTAGCCTGTCACTAAGCACTCACACTAAACTGCACTGTTCTACCCCCTATACCGGCGCCCCCGGAGCCCCCCGCAACTAAATAAAGTTACTAACCCCTAAACCGCCGCTCCTAGACCCTGCCGCAAGTCTTATAAATGTATTAACCCCTAAACCGCCGCTCCTAGACCCCGCCGCAACTATTAAAAATGTAGTAACCCCTAAACCGCCGCTCCCGGACATAGCCGCCACCTACATTATACCCAGTAACCCCTATCCTGCCCCCCCTATACCGCCGCCCTCTATAATAAAGTTATTAACCCCTATCCTGCTGATCCCGCACCTCTCCGCAACTAAATAAATAGTTTAACCCCTAAACCGCCGCTCCATGAACCCGCCGCAACCTATAATAAATTTATTAACCCCTATCCTGCCCCCCACTACGCCGCCGCCACTGTAATAAAATGATTAACCCCTAAACCTAAGTCTAACCCTAACCATAACGCCCCCCTAACTTAAATATTAATTAAATACATTTAAATAAATTAACTCTTATTAACTAAATGAATCCTATTTAAAACTAAATACTTACTTATAAAATAAACCCTAATATAGCTACAATATAATTAATAATTATATTCTAGCTATCTTAGGATTTATATTTATTTTACAGGTACCTTTCAATTTATTTTAACCATGTACAATAACTATTAAATAGTTATTAACTATTTAATAGCTTACCTAGCTAAAATAAAGAGAAATTTACCTGTAAAATAAAAACTAACCTAAGTTACAATTACACCTAACACTACACTATACTTTAATAAATTATTCCTATTTAAAAATAAATACTTACCTGTAAAATAAACCCTAAGATAGCTACAATGTAATTAATAATTATATTATAGCTATCTTAGGATTTATATTTAGTTTACAGGTAACTTTGTATTTATTTTAGCTAGTTAGAATAGTTATTAAATAGTTATTAACTATTTAATAACTACCTAGCTAAAAGAAATACAAAATTACCTGTAAAATAAATCCTAACTTAAGTTACAATTAAACCTAATACTACACTATCATTAAATTAACTAAATAAACTACCTACAAAGAACTACAATGAAATACAATTACATAAACTAACTAAAGTACAAAAAATAAAAAAAGCTAAGTTACAAAAAATAAAAAATTAAGTTACAAACATGTTAAAAATATTACAACAATTTTAAGCTACTTACACCTAATCTAAGCCCCCTAATAAAATAACAAACCCCCCCAAAATAAAAAAAATCCCTACCCTATTCTAAATTACATAAATTTCAAAGCTCTTTTACCTTACCAGCCCTTAAAAGGGCCATTTGTGGGGGCATGCCCCAAAAAGTTCAGCTCTTTTGCCTGTAAAATAAAAATACAACCCCCCCCCAACATTAAAACCCACCACCCACATACCCCTAATCTAACCCAAACCCCCCTTACAAAAACCTAACACTAATCCCCTGAAGATCATCCTACCTTGAGTCGTCTTCACTCAACCGAGCCACCGATGGAACTGAAGAGGACATCCGGAGCGGAAGAAGTTAATCCTCCAAGCGGCGCTGAAGAAATCTTCCATCCGATGAAGTCATCATCCAGGCGGCGCTGAAGAAGTCTTCGATCCGGCCGATGTCATCTTCAAAGAGGCGCTGAAGAGGTCTTCTATCCGGGCGAAGTCATCTTCCAAGCCGGGTCTTGAATCTTCCTTCCGCCGACGCGGAACCACCTTCTTCACCGACGGACTACGACAAATGACGGCTCCTTTAAGGGACGTCATCCAAGATGGCGTCCCCTCAATTCCGATTGGCTGATAGGATTCTATCAGCCAATCGGAATTAAGGTAGGAAAATCTGATTGGCTGATGGAATCAGCCAATCAGATTGAGCTCGCATTCTATTGCCTGTTCCGATCAGCCAATAGAATGCGAGCTCAATCTGATTGGCTGATTGGATCAGCCAATCGGATTGAACTTGAATCTGATTGGCTGATTCCATCAGCCAATCAGATTTTCCTACCTTAATTCCGATTGGCTGATAGAATCCTATCAGCCAATCGGAATTGAGGGGACGCCATCTTGGATGACGTCCCTTAAAGGAGCCGTCATTCGTCGTAGTCCGTCGGTGAAGAAGGTGGTTCCGCGTCGGCGGAAGGAAGATTCAAGACCCGGCTTGGAAGATGACTTCGCCCGGATAGAAGACCTCTTCAGCGCCTCTTTGAAGATGACATCGGCCGGATCGAAGACTTTTCTTCAGCGCCGCCTGGATGATGACTTCATCGGATGGAAGATTTCTTCAGCGCCGCTTGGAGGATTAACTTCTTCCGCTCCGGATGTCCTCTTCAGTTCCATCGGTGGCTCGGCTGAGTGAAGACGACTCAAGGTAGGATGATCTTCAGGGGATTAGTGTTAGGTTTTTGTAAGGGGGGTTTGGGTTAGATTAGGGGTATGTGGGTGGTGGGTTTTAATGTTGGGGGGGGGTTGTATTTTTCTTTTACAGGCAAAAGAGCTGAACTTTTTGGGGCATGCCCCCACAAATGGCCCTTTTAAGGGCTGGTAAGGTAAAAGAGCTTTGAAATTTATGTAATTTAGAATAGGGTAGGGATTTTTTTTATTTTGGGGGGGTTTGTTATTTTATTAGGGGGCTTAGATTAGGTGTAAGTAGCTTAAAATTGTTGTAATATTTTTAACATGTTTGTAACTTAATTTTTTATTTTTTGTAACTTAGCTTTTTTTATTTTTTGTACTTTAGTTAGTTTATGTAATTGTATTTCATTGTAGTTATTTGTAGGTAGTTTATTTAGTTAATTTAATGATAGTGTAGTATTAGGTTTAATTGTAACTTAAGTTAGGATTTATTTTACAGGTAATTTTGTATTTCTTTTAGCTAGGTAGTTATTAAATAGTTAATAACTATTTAATAACTATTCTAACTAGCTAAAATAAATACAAAGTTACCTGTAAAATAAATATAAATCCTAAGATAGCTATAATATAATTATGAATTACATTGTAGCTATCTTAGGGTTTATTTTACAGGTAAGTATTTATTTTTAAATAGGAATAATTTATTAAAGTATAGTGTAGTGTTAGGTGTAATTGTAACTTAGGTTAGGATTTATTTCACAGGTACATTTCTCTTTATTTTAGCTAGGTAAGCTATTAAATAGTTAATAACTATTTAATAGTTATTGTACATGGTTAAAATAAATTGAAAGGTACCTGTAAAATAAATATAAATCCTAAGATAGCTAGAATATAATTATTATTTATATTGTAGCTATATTAGGGTTTATTTTATAAGTAAGTATTTAGTTTTAAATAGGATTCATTTAGTTAATAAGAGTTAATTTATTTAGATGTATTTAATTAATATTTAAGTTAGGGGGGCGTTATGGTTAGGGTTAGACTTAGGTTTAGGGGTTAATAATTTTATTACAGTGGCGGCGGCGTAGTGGGGGGCAGGATAGGGGTTAATAAATTTATTATAGGTGGCGACGGTGTAGGGGGGGCAGGATAGGGGTTAATACATTTAATATAGGTTGCGGCGGGTTCAGGGAGCGGCGGTTTAGGGGTTAATACATTTATTATAGTTGCGGTGGGCTCCGGGAGCGGCGGTTTAGGGGTTAATATGTATAGAGTAGCTTGCGGTGGGCTCCGGGAGCGGCGGTTTAGGGGGTAATAACTTTATTTAGTTGCGGCGGTGTAGGGGGGGTCAGATTAGTGGTGTTTAGACTCGGGGTACATGTTAGGGTGTTAGGTGCAGACATCTCCCATAGGAATCAATGGGATGTCTGTCAGCAGCGAACTTGTACTTTCGCTATGGTCAGACTCCCATTGATTCCTATGGGATCCGCCGCCTCCAGGCTGGCGGATTGAAAACCAGGTACGCTGGGCCGTAAAAGTGCCGAGCGTACCTGCTAGTTTTTTGATAGCTAGCAAAAGTAGTGAGAATGTGCCGCACTTGTGTGCGGAACATCTGGAGTGACGTAAGAATCGATCTGTGTCGGACTGAGTCCGGCGGATCGAAGCTTACGTCACAAAATTCTACTTTTGCCGGTCTCGAGCCTTTGATAACTAAGGCGTATCAGCCTCGCCACAAATACGCTGCGGAATTCCAGCGTATTTGTGGTTGACGGCTTGATAACTACCCCCCACAATGTGCACATCCACAGACTTATTAAATAAAGACAAATATACTTGTATATATTATTTAATAATATTTTAAATACCTTGACAATATTTTTTCACCCTCTTTTGACTACTCTTATAATTTTGTACACATTATCACCACTAACACTGGTACACAATATCTCTTACGGTATCATCTTCCTAGTCGATATCAGCAATCCATACATTTGACTTTATTGTATTTTTTTTTTTTAAATCCACACTTTGGATTGATTTCTTTCAGACATTGTTTGTTTGAATTGTAATTTTCTTATATTTTCATTGGAGGTTCTATCATTTCCTCTACATCAATTCATTATTCAGTGTTTTTATATAGATATATTCAATATTCAATTTGTACAAGAGTGGATCCACATCTTATTTTTTTTATTGTCATTTATTACCACTGTACCCATCGTGGCATGTTTCACTCTTGTGTAAATTACTAGATCTACAATTAAAATATTTCTAAACACACACTCTATACATTGTACAACACTTAGCCCATTTTGAGGCACTCTGAACATATTTATTTTCTTAGTATATCTTCTAAGCTAGCTAGTTAGCTCACTGTTCAGAGCTACAGGTGTCCGTCTTTGGCGCTATACCCCATCAAAATTCTGAACTCTAACCAGTTTAGTGAAGTATTTTGAATTTTGGATCATTGCACAATACTAATGGCTAAAAATGCTGGAGTAATCACTTAAGGAAGGTAATGGACATTTAACAGGGTAAATACAGCAGTTACTAATTATATCATTAGTATAATGTGAGCTCAATAAAATGTTACCATTGGATGTTTTGTTCATTGTTAAAATGTTTAAACCAATCAAAATGTGAATGGGTTAATGGCTTAGGCCTTATAATGGGCCTCTTGTGGTCTTGTTTTTATATATCTGCCATGGGAAGAAGTGTCAGTAGCACTGGTAAACGCGTTGCAGTTTGTTTTTATCTTTTTATGAATAAAACTAACCTTTTGCATATAGTGGTTTTTACCTGTTTATGGTATTGTGAGTTTTAATCTGGCCGCTATACCTTTTGCCTGACCACACACCATCCTTTGGTTATCACATTTGAACCATCTGATCCGGATTGCCACAGTGAGCCAACTGGGGAGCTCTGATCCATCCAGCCTGCCTGACTTGCACTGTATGATAGTGCATTCCCCTTGTGAGTATATCTCTATGGTGGGGTTCACTGGGTTTGTAGCAACCTGAAATTTGTGGGATTATCTGCACCATTGGAGCGCCTTTTTCTCTTTTCTGTATTATAGTAATCCATCTGCTTGGTTCAAAAGAAGAGGTGATCCTGGTGCATCATTACTACCAACGGAAGCCTCAAGGGGGCACCTTTGTTGTTTAAGGACCATCGCTTATGGACTTATTTTGGTGACTATACTACCGCATACATTTCAATACAATAGCGATCTTTTTTTCACTATATTGTTTTACATTTTGTATATGCTGTTTTTACATGTATTTAGCAACCTTTTTAATAGCCAATCTTTCCCATTCCTCTAAGATTGCTATTTAAGGGGATTATATTGTACATTATCACATTTATTTTTTTGTTTTTCTTGCCATAATGGAGCAGCCTCATCCTGTCCCTGAAGTAACCTTAGGAACTGAGCCAGCTGAACACCTTTCTACCAAAGCTAAGTGTGCTTATTGTAAAACAACTGAAGTAGTTTCTTCAACTTATTTATGTGGCTCATATTTAGATTTCTTGTCAAGTACTGATCAATCTAATAATGTTTCTATGTGTACTGTTTCTCACTCACAGATGGATGCAGATGGCGTACCCCCAGCAATGAAAAAATGTATTGCTAAAGCCATTGAGAGGGCTCTGACTGCACTACCACCTTCAAATAAATGGAAAAGGTCAGCTCATATTTACCCTCTACTTGTAATATTTGTACTGACCAGCAAAATACTGAAATATCTTCTAATGATGAGGATTCCTCTGATTCTGAGGCTCCGACATAAGACACAGAACATGATAATTCATTCATTTATTTAGAATTGAGCATATTCGTTCTCTTCTGAAGCAAATTTTAGTCACTTTAGGGATTGAGGAAGCTAAACCTTCTGATGATAAACCCTGTAATTGTTTAAATTTGGTGTATAAAACTGTTGTCAAATGTCAATCTCCCTGAGATTTTTCCTGTACTTGAAACTGTCTCTGATATGATTGCTAAAGAATGGATTAAACCTGGTATCTCTTTTAACCCTTCTTCAAGGTTTAAGAAACTAAATCCTCTACCTACTACTAATTTAGAGAAAGTTGATGGGGCCTTTTTAACTCTTGCTAAACGTACTACTATTCCTTTGGAAGACAGTACTTCTTTTAAAGACCCTTTAGATAGAACACTTGAATCTTATCTAAAAAGGGTATATTTACATACTGGCTATATGTTTAGACCAGCCATATCTGTTGCTGATGTAGCTGCTGCTTCTAATTTCTGGTTATCCAGTCTTGCCCAGCTATCTTCTGACCCTGAATGTTCCAACATTCTGAATTTACTTCAACATGCAAATAATTTTATTTGCAATGCTGTATTTGATATCATGAATATTACCAGAATAGCTTATTGGCTTAAATCATGGAATGCTGCTAAGGTATGTAAGACTAGATTACTATATCTTTCTTTTCAAGGAAAGAAATTTAAGGCTCTCAAATGTTTTCCAGAAAATTGCTCCACCTTTAAAACCATGGGCTCCGCCTGGAGGCCTTCTTCAAATTGGAACAAATCCAAACAATATAAGAAACCTAATCCAGCCCCTAAAACCACATGAAGGGACAGCTTGCACTCCAGTTCTTCTGGTAGGGGGCAGATTAAAACTTTTTCAAGAATTATTTCTCATTGATATTGAATTGGATTCAAAATTCGCCCTCCCATGGGGAGATTTTTTTTTCTCTCACCCATGCTCCAAAACATCCTATAAAGACCCAAGCATTTCTGAAATCTTTTTTGGACCTAGAAAAATATGTGCCAGTACCTATACAGTAACAAGGGATGGTATTTTATTCAGATCTCTTCATTGTGCCGAAAAAGGCAAATTCTTTCAGACCAATTCTGGATCTGAAAACTCTAAACAAATTTGAAAGAATTCCAACTTTCAAAATAGAAACTATTCAGACTATTCTGTCTTTTGTTTAGCAAGGTCACTTTATGTCCACAATAGATTTACAGGATGCTTACCTTAAAATCCCTATCCACTCAGACCATTATCAGTTTCTGAGATTATCTTTTCTAGAAAAGCACTACCAGTTTGTGGCTCTTCCATTTGGCCTAGCTACAGCTCGAAGAATATTTTCAAAGGTTCTTGGTGCCCTTCTAACTGTAATCAGAGCACAGGGTATTGTGGTGTTTCCTTATTTAGACAATATCTTGGTACTAGCTCAGTATTTTCATTTAGCAGAATCTCACATGAATCAACTATTGTTGTTTTTTAAAAAACATGGTTGGAGGATCAATTTAACAAGGAAAAGAGACAAATAAAACTGTTTTTTGCTTGTCTAAACCTTCAGTCTCTTTCATTCCTTTCAGTGGCTATATATATGGAAGTTCTAGGCCTCATGATTACAGCATCGGACGCGATCCCCTTTGCTCATTTTCATATGAGACCTCTTTGTATGTTACACCAATGGTGCAAGCTGTCTGGGGGTCTCTGACAGCACAAGGATTTTGGAATCCTCGGGAGGTGAGGTTACTAATCAATATCTTTGAACTCCGTGCTCTTTTCAGGGCCCTTCAGGCTTGGCCTCTATTGAAGAAAGAGCCTTATCTCTGATTTCAAACAGAAATATAACAACAGTGGCCTATGTCAATCATCAAGGAAAAACTCGAAGTTCCCTAGCCATAACAGAGGTATCTTGAATTCTTTCTTGTGCGGAATCCAATTCTTGCCTCATGATTGCATTTCACATCCCAGGTGTAGATAACTGGAAGGCAGATTACCTCAGTCGTCAGTCCCTACATCTGGGAGAGTGGTCTCTCCACCAAGATGTGTTCTATTGGATTGTACAACTTTGGGGCCTGCCAGAAATAGATCTGATGACCTCTCGTTTGAAAAAAGAAACTTCCCAGGTACCTGGCGAAGTCCAGGGATTCACAGGCGGAGGTGTTAGATGCACTAGCAGTGCCCTGGTTTTATCAGCCTGCTTTTATATTCCCCCTCTGATCATGCTTCCAAGAGTGATTGCCAAAATAAAAATGGAACGGTCCTCTGTAATCCTGATAGCCACAGTGTGGACTCACAGGATTTGGTATGTGGATCTAGTTTGCCTGTCCAGTTGCTCACCTTGGCCTCTACCTCTAAGACCAGACCTTCTGTCTCAAGGTCCCTTCTTCCATCCAGCCCTTTAAGTCTCTAAACTTAAAGGGCCATTATACACTCATTTTTTCTTTGCATAAATGTGTTGTAAATGATCTATTTATAAAGCCCATAAAGTTTTTTTGTTTTTTTTAAATGTATAATTTTGCTTATTTTTAAATAACATTGCTCTGATTTTCAGACTCCTAACCAAGCCCCAAAGTTGTATTTGAATACAGTCAGCTACCTTCTCCAGCTTGCTCCTGTTTGTGTAAAGGGTCTTTTCATATGCAAAAGAAGGGGGAGGGGGGAGTGTCATATTTCCCACTTGCAGTGGTCTTTCCCACTGCCTTTTCAACAGAGCTAAACTGAAAGCTTCTAAGTACATTTTTAAACCATTTTATACTGGATTTTTATATCAGTATCTGTGCATATTATTCTTTATAGTAGTGTCTATTACATGCAGTTATATGAAAATGAGTGTATACTGTCCCTTTAATGGCATGGAGATTGAATGCTTAGATCTCAGTCATAAAGGAATCTCTGACTCAGTGATTAACACAGTGATTCTGGCATGCAAGCATGTTTCAAGGATGATCTATCACAAAGTTTGAAAAACGTATAATTCAGGGTGTTCTACTCACGATTACTCATGGGATTCTTTTAGAATTCCTAGGTTTCTTCAGGATGGTTTGGATAAAGGTTTGTCTGCCAGTACTTTGAAAGGACAAATCTCTGCTCTTTCTGTAATGTTTCACAGAAAAATTGCTCATCTTCCAGATTCATTGTTTTGTTCAGGCTTTACTCCGAATTAAACCTGTTATTAAACCGATTTCTCCTCCTTTGAGCCTTAATTTAGTACTAAAAGTGTTGCAGGCTCCTCCTTTTGAGCCTATTAACACATTGGACATTAAACTACTTTCTTGGAAAGTGTTGTTTCTTTTGGCTATCTATTCATCTCGAAGAGTTTCTGAATTGTCTGCTCTCTCTCTGAATGAGTCTCTTTATCTGATAAAGCTGTTTTGCAGACTTTTTTCACATTTTTGTTAACTCACACAACATTAATAGGGAAATTATTGTTCCTTCTTTGTGTCCTAATCTGAAAAATGCTTCTGAAAGAACCTTGCATTATTTGGATGTTGTTAGAGCATTGAAATACTATGTTGATGCTACTTAAGGCCTAGATTTGGAGTTTTGTCGGTAACGACCCGCGTAGCTAACGCCGGCTTTTTTCTGGCCGCACCATAAAAATAACTCTGGTATTGAGAGTCCACAGAATGGCTGCGTTAGGCTCCAAAAAAGGAGCGTAGAGCATTTTTAACGCAGCTTCAACTCTCGATACCAGAGTTGCTTACGCAAGCGGCCAGCCTCAAAAACGTGCTCGTGCACGATTCTCCCATAGAAAACAATGGGGCTGTTTGAGCTGAAAAAAAACCTAACACCTGCAAAAAAGCCGCGTTCAGCTCCTAACGCAGCCCCATTGTTTGCTACGGGGAAACACTTCCTACGTCTGCACCTAACACCCTAACATGTACCCCGAGTCTAAACACCCCTAACCTTACACTTATTAACCCCTAATCTGCCGCCCCCGCTATCGCTGACCCCTGCATATTATTATTAACCCCTAATCTGCCGCTCTGTAAACCGCCGCTACTTACATTATCCCTATGTACCCCTAATCTGCTGCCCTAACATCGCCGACCCCTATATTATATTTATTAACCCCTAATCTGCTCCCCACAACGTCGCCTCCACCTGCCTACACTTATTAACCCCTAATCTGCCGAGCAGACCTGAGCGCTACTATAATAAAGTTATTAACCCCTAATCCGCCTCACTAACCCTATAATAAATAGTATTAACCCCTAATCTGCCCTCCCTAACATCGCCGACACCTAACTTCAATTATTAACCCCTAATCTGCCGACCGGAGCTCACTGCTATTCTAATAAATGTATTAACCCCTAAAGCTAAGTCTAACCCTAACACTTACACCCCCTAAGTTAAATATAATTTACATCTAACGAAATTAATTAACTCTTATTAAATAAATTATTCCTATTTAAAGCTAAATACTTACCTGTAAAATAAATCCTAATATAGCTACAATATAAATTATAATTACATTGTAGCTATTTTAGGATTAATATTTATTTTACAGGCAACTTTGTAATTATTTTAACCAGGTACAATAGCTATTAAATAGTTAAGAACTATTTAATAGTTACCTAGTTAAAATAATTACAAAATTACCTGTCAAATAAATCCTAACCTAAGTTACAATTAAACCTAACACTATACTATCATTAAATTAATTAAATAAAATACCTACAATTACCTACAATTAAACCTAACACTACACTATCAATACATTAATTAAATACAATACCTACAAATAACTACAATGAAATAAACTAACTAAAGTACAAAAAATAAAAAAGAACTAAGTTACAAAAAATAAAAAAATATCTACAAACATAAGAAAAATATTACAACAATTTTAAACGAATTACACCTACTCTAAGCCCCCTAATAAAACAACAAAGCCCCCCAAAATAAAAAATGCCCTACCCTATTCTAAATTACTAAAGTTAAAAGCTCTTTTACCTTACCAGCCCTGAACAGGGCCCTTTGCAGGGCATGCCCCAAGAAGTTCAGCTCTTTTGCCTGTAAAAAAAACATACAATACCCCCCCCAACATTACAACCCACCACCCACATACCCCTAATCTAACTCAAGCCCCCCTTAAATAAACCTAACACTAAGCCCCTGAAGATCTTCCTACCTTGTCTTCACCATACCAGGTTCACCGATCGGTCCTGAAGAGCTCCTCCGATGTCCTGATCCAAGCCCAAGCGGGGGGCTGAAGATGTCCATGATCCGGTAGAAGTCTTCATCCAAGCGGGGCAGAAGAGGTCTTCCATCCGATTGAAGTCTTCATCCAGGCGGCATCTTCTATTGACATCCATCTGGACCGACGACGGGAACATCCATCCGGGCCGACGACTGAACGACGAATGACGGTTCCTTTAAATGACGTCATCCAAGATGGCGTCCCTCGAATTCCGATTGGCTGATAGGATTCTATCAGCCAATCGGAATTAAGGTAGGAATATTCTGATTGGCTGATGGAATCAGCCAATCAGAATCAAGTTCAATCCGATTGGCTGATCCAATCAGCCAATCAGATTGAGCTTGCATTCTATTGGCTGTTCCGATCAGCCAATAGAATGCGAGCTAAATCTGATTGGCTGATTCCATCAGCCAATCAGAATATTCCTACCTTAATTCTGATTGGCTGATAGAATCCTATCAGCCAATCGGAATTCGAGGGACGCCATCTTGGATGACGTCATTTAAAGGAACCGTCATTCGTCGTTCAGTCGTCGGCCAGGATGGATGTTCCGCATCGGAGGTCTTCAGGATGCTGCCGCTCCGTTCCAGATGGATGTCGATAGAAGATGCCGCCTGGATGAAGACTTCAATCGGATGGAAGACCTCTTCTGCCCCGCTTGGATGAAGACTTCTACCGGATCATGGACATCTTCAGCCCCCCGCTTGGGCTTGGATCAGGACATCGGAGGAGCTCTTCAGGACCGATCGGTGAACCTGGTATGGTGAAGACAAGGTAGGAAGATCTTCAGGGGCTTAGTGTTAGGTTTATTTAAGGGGGGTTTGGGTTAGATTAGGGGTATGTGGGTGGTGGGTTGTAATGTTGGGGGGGGGTATTGTATGTTTTTTTTACAGGCAAAAGAGCTGAACTTCTTGGGGCATGCCCCGCAAAGGGCCCTGTTCAGGGCTGGTAAGGTAAAAGAGCTTTTAACTTTAGTAATTTAGAATAGGGTAGGGCATTTTTTATTTTGGAGGGGCTTTGTTGTTTTATTAGGGGGCTTAGAGTAGGTGTAATTAGTTTAAAATTGTTGTAATATTTTTCTTATGTTTGTAGATATTTTTTTATTTTTTGTAACTTAGTTCTTTTTTATTTTTTGTACTTTAGTTAGTTTATTTCATTGTAGTTATTTGTAGGTATTGTATTTAATTAATGTATTGATAGTGTAGTGTTAGGTTTAATTGTAGGTAATTGTAGGTATTTTATTTAATTAATTTAATGATAGTATAGTGTTAGGTTTAATTGTAACTTAGGTTAGGATTTATTTGACAGGTAATTTTGTAATTATTTTAACTAGGTAACTATTAAATAGTTCTTAACTATTTAATAGCTATTGTACCTGGTTAAAATAATTACAAAGTTGCCTGTAAAATAAATATTAATCCTAAAATAGCTACAATGTAATTATAATTTATATTGTAGCTATATTAGGATTTATTTTACAGGTAAATATTTAGCTTTAAATAGGAATAATTTATTTAATAAGAGTTAATTAATTTCGTTAGATGTAAATTATATTTAATTTAGGGGGGTGTTAGTGTTAGACTTAGCTTTAGGGGTTAATACATTTATTAGAATAGCGGTGAGCTCCGGTCGGCAGATTAGGGGTTAATAATTGAAGTTAGGTGTCGGCGATGCTAGGGAGGGCAGATTAGGGGTTAATACTATTTATTATAGGGTTAGTGAGGAGGATTAGGGGTTAATAACTTTATTATAGTAGCGCTCAGGTCCGCTCGGCAGATTAGGGGTTAATAAGTGTAGGCAGGTGGAGGCGACGTTGTGGGGGGCAGATTAGGGGTTAATAAATATAATATAGGGGTCGGCGGTGTTAGGGGCAGCAGATTAGGGGTACATAAGGATAACGTAGGTGGCGGCGCTTTGCGGTCGGCAGATTAGGGGTTAATAAGTGTAGGTAGCTGGCGGCGACGTTGTGGGGGGCAGGTTAGGGGTTACTAAATATAATAACATAATTTATGTAAGAACTTACCTGATAAATTCATTTCTTTCATATTAGCAAGAGTCCATGAGCTAGTGACGTATGGGATATACATTCCTACCAGGAGGGGCAAAGTTTCCCAAACCTCAAAATGCCTATAAATACACCCCTCACCACACCCACAATTCAGTTTAACGAATAGCCAAGAAGTGGGGTGATAAAAAAGTGCGAAAGCATATAAAATAAGGAATTGGAATAATTGTGCTTTATACAAAAATCATAACCACCACAAAAAAAGGGCGGGCCTCATGGACTCTTGCTAATATGAAAGAAATGAATTTATCAGGTAAGTTCTTACAAAAATTATGTTTTCTTTCATGTAATTAGCAAGAGTCCATGAGCTAGTGACGTATGGGATAATGACTACCCAAGAAGTGGATCTTTCCACACAAGAGTCACTAGAGAGGGAGGGATAAAATAAAGACAGCCAATTCCTGCTGAAAATAATCCACACCCAAAATAAAGTTTAACGAAAAACATAAGCAGAAGATTCAAACTGAAACCGCTGCCTGAAGTACTTTTCTACCAAAAACTGCTTCAGAAGAAGAAAATACATCAAAATGGTAGAATTTAGTAAAAGTATGCAAAGAGGACCAAGTCGCTGCTTTGCAGATCTGGTCAACCGAAGCTTCATTCCTAAACGCCCAGGAAGTAGAAACTGACCTAGTAGAATGAGCTGTAATTCTCTGAGGCGGAGTTTTACCCGACTCAACATAGGCAAGATGAATTAAAGATTTCAACCAAGATGCCAAAGAAATGGCAGAAGCTTTCTGGCCTTTTCTAGAACCGGAAAAGATAACAAATAGACTAGAAGTCTTACGAAAAGATTTCGTAGCTTCAACATAATATTTCAAAGCTCTAACAACATCCAAAGAATGCAACGATTTCTCCTTAGAATTCTTAGGATTAGGACATAATGAAGGAACCACAATTTCTCTACTAATGTTGTTGGAATTCACAACTTTAGGTAAAAATTCAAAAGAAGTTCGCAACACCGCCTTATCCTGATGAAAAATCAGAAAAGGAGACTCACAAGAAAGAGCAGATAATTCAGAAACTCTTCTGGCAGAAGAGATGGCCAAAAGGAACAAAACTTTCCAAGAAAGTAATTTAATGTCCAATGAATGCATAGGTTCAAACGGAGGAGCTTGAAGAGCTCCCAGAACCAAATTCAAACTCCAAGGAGGAGAAATTGACTTAATGACAGGTTTTATACGAACCAAAGCTTGTACAAAACAATGAATATCAGGAAGAATAGCAATCTTTCTGTGAAAAAGAACAGAAAGAGCAGAGATTTGTCCTTTCAAAGAACTTGCGGACAAACCTTTATCTAAACCATCCTGAAGGAACTGTAAAATTCTCGGTATTCTAAAAGAATGCCAGGAAAAATGATGAGAAAGACACCAAGAAATATAAGTCTTCCAGACTCTATAATATATCTCTCGAGATACAGATTTACGAGCCTGTAACATAGTATTAATCACAGAGTCAGAGAAACCTCTTTGACCAAGAATCAAGCGTTCAATCTCCATACCTTTAAATTTAAGGATTTCAGATCCTGATGGAAAAAAGGACCTTGTGACAGAAGGTCTGGTCTTAACGGAAGAGTCCACGGTTGGCAAGAGGCCATCCGGACAAGATCCGCATACCAAAACCTGTGAGGCCATGCCGGAGCTACCAGCAGAACAAACGAGCATTCCTTCAGAATCTTGGAGATTACTCTTGGAAGAAGAACTAGAGGCGGAAAGATATAGGCAGGATGATACTTCCAAGGAAGTGATAATGCATCCACTGCCTCCGCCTGAGGATCCCGGGATCTGGACAGATACCTGGGAAGTTTCTTGTTTAGATGGGACGCCATCAGATCTATTTCTGGAAGTTCCCACATTTGAACAATCTGAAGAAATACCTCTGGGTGAAGAGACCATTCGCCCGGATGCAACGTTTGGCGACTGAGATAATCCGCTTCCCAATTGTCTATACCTGGGATATGAACCGCAGAGATTAGACAGGAGCTGGATTCCGCCCAAACCAAAATTCGAGATACTTCTTTCATAGCCAGAGGACTGTGAGTCCCTCCTTGATGATTGATGTATGCCACAGTTGTGACATTGTCTGTCTGAAAACAAATGAACGATTCTCTCTTCAGAAGAGGCCAAAACTGAAGAGCTCTGAAAATTGCACGGAGTTCCAAAATATTGATCGGTAATCTCACCTCCTGAGATTCCCAAACTCCTTGTGCCGTCAGAGATCCCCACACAGCTCCCCAACCTGTGAGACTTGCATCTGTTGAAATTACAGTCCAGGTCGGAAGCACAAAAGAAGCCCCCTGAATTAAACGATGGTGATCTGTCCACCATGTTAGAGAGTGTCGAACAATCGGTTTTAAAGATATTAATTGAGATATCTTCGTGTAATCCTTGCACCATTGCTTCAGCATACAGAGCTGAAGAGGTCGCATGTGAAAACGAGCAAAGGGGATCGCGTCCGATGCAGCAGTCATAAGACCTAGAATTTCCATGCATAAGGCTACCGAAGGGAATGATTGTGACTGAAGGTTTCGACAAGCTGTAATCAACTTTAGACGTCTCTTGTCTGTTAAAGACAGAGTCATGGACACTGAATCCATCTGGAAACCCAGAAAGGTTACCCTTGTCTGAGGAATCAAAGAACTTTTTGGTAAATTGATCCTCCAACCATGATCTTGAAGAAACAACACAAGTCGATTCGTATGAGATTCTGCTAAATGTAAAGACTGAGCAAGTACCAAGATATCGTCCAAATAAGGAAATACCACAATACCCTGTTCTCTGATTACAGACAGCAGGGCACCGAGAACCTTTGTAAAAATTCTTGGAGCTGTAGCTAGGCCAAACGGCAGAGCCACAAATTGGTAATGCTTGTCCAGAAACGAGAATCTCAGAAACTGATAATGATCTGGATGAATCGGAATATGCAGATATGCATCCTGTAAATCTATTGTGGACATATAATTCCCTTGCTGAACAAAAGGTAAGATAGTCCTTACAGTTACCATCTTGAACGTTGGTATCCTTACATAACGATTCAATATTTTTAGATCCAGAACTGGTCTGAAAGAATTCTCCTTCTTTGGTACAATGAAGAGATTTGAATAAAACCCCATCCCCTGTTCCGGAACTGGAACTGGCATAATTACTCCAGTCAACTCTAGATCTGAAACACATTTCAGAAATGCTTGAGCTTTTACTGGATTTACTGGGACACGGGAAAGAAAAAATCTCTTTGCAGGAGGTCTCAACTTGAAACCAATTCTGTACCCTTCTGAAACAATGCTCTGAATCCAAAGATTGTGAACAGAATTGATCCAAATTTCCTTGAAAAAACGTAACCTGCCCCCTACCAGCTGAGCTGGAATGAGGGCCGCACCTTCATGTGGACTTAGAAGCAGGCTTTGCCTTTCTAGCTGGCTTGGATTTATTCCAAACTGGAGATGGTCTCCAAACTGAAACTGCTCCTGAGGATGAAGGATCAGGCTTTTGTTCTTTGTTGAAACGAAAGGAACGAAAACGATTATTAGCCCTGTTTTTACCTTTAGATTTTTTATCCTGTGGTAAAAAAGTTCCTTTCCCACCAGTAACAGTTGAAATAATGGAATCCAACTGAGAACCAAATAATTTGTTACCCTGGAAAGAAATGGAAATAAAGTTGATTTAGAAGCCATATCAGCATTCCAAGTTTTAAGCCATAAAGCTCTTCTAGCTAAAATAGCTAGAGACATAAACCTGACATCAACTCTGATAATATCAAAAATGGCATCACAGATAAAATTATTAGCATGTTGAAGAAGAAGAATAATATCATGAGAATCATGATGTGTTACTTGTTGCGCTAAAGTTTCCAACCAAAAAGTTGAAGCTGCAGCAACATCAGCCAAAGATATAGCAGGTCTAAGAAGATTACCTGAACACAGATAAGCTTTTCTTAGAAAGGACTCAATTTTCCTATCTAGAGGATCCTTAAACGAAGTACCATCTGACGTAGGAATAGTAGTACGTTTAGCAAGGGTAGAAATAGCCCCATCAACTTTAGGGATCTTGTCCCAAAATTCCAGTCTGTCAGACGGCACAGGATATAATTGCTTAAAACGTTTAGAAGGAGTAAATGAATTACCCAAATTATCCCATTCTTTGGAAATTACTGCAGAAATAGCATCAGGGACAGGAAAAACTTCTGGAATAACTACAGGAGATTTAAAAACCTTATTTAAACGTTTAGATTTAGTATCAAGAGGACCAGAATCCTCTATTTCTAAAGCAATTAGGACTTCTTTAAGTAAAGAACGAATAAATTCCATTTTAAATAAATATGAAGATTTATCAGCATCAACCTCTGAGACAGAATCCTCTGAACCAGAGGAATCATCAGAATCAGAATGATGATGTTCAGTTAAAAATTCATCTGTAGGGAGAGAAGTTTTAAAAGATTTTTTACGTTTACTAGAAGGAGAAATAACAGACATAGCCTTCTTTATGGATTCAGAAACAAAATTTCTTATATTATCAGGAACATTCTGCACCTTAGATGTTGAAGGAACTGCAACAGGCAATGGTACTTTACTAAAGGAAATATTATCTGCTTTAACAAGTTTGTCATGACAATCAATACAAACAACAGCTGGAGAAATAGCTACCAAAAGTTTACAGCAGATACACTTAGCTTTGGTAGATTCAGCACTTGACAGCGATTTTCCTGTAGTATCTTCTGACTCAGATGCAACGTGAGACATCTTGCAATATGTAAGAGAAAAAACAACATATATATAAAGCAAAATTGATCAAATTCCTTAAATGACAGTTTCAGGAATGGGAAAAAATGCCAAAGAACAAGCTTCTAGCAACCAGAAGCAATAAAAAATGAGACTTAAATAATGTGGAGACAAAAGTGACGCCCATATTTTTTCGCGCCAAATAAGACGCCCACATTATTTGGCGCCTAAATGCTTTTTGGCGCCAAAAATGACGCCACATCCGGAACGCCGACATTTTTGGCGCAAAATAACGTCAAAAAATGACGCAACTTCCGGCGACACGTATGACGCCGGAAACGGAAATAGAATTTTTGCGCCAAAAAAGTCCGCGCCAAGAATGACGCAATAAATGAAGCATTTTCAGCCCCCGCGAGCCTAACAGCCCACAGGGAAAAAGTCAAATTTTAAGGTAAGAAAAATGTTAAAATGCATTATCCCAAATATGAAACTGACTGTCTGAAAATAAGGAAAGTTGAACATTCTGAGTCAAGGCAAATAAATGTTTGAATACATATATTTAGAACTTTATAAACAAAGTGCCCAACCATAGCTAGGAGTGTCACAGAAAATAAGACTTACTTACCCCAGGACACTCATCTACATATAGTAGATAGCCAAACCAGTACTGAAACGAGAATCAGCAGAGGTAATGGTATATATAAGAGTATATCGTCGATCTGAAAAGGGAGGTAAGAGATGAATCTCTACGACCGATAACAGAGAACCTATGAAATAGACCCCTTAGAAGGAGATCACTGCATTCAAATAGGCAATACTCCTCACATCCCTCTGACATTCACTGCACGCTGAGAGGAAAACCGGGCTCCAACTTGCTGCGGAGCGCATATCAACGTAGAATCTAGCACAAACTTACTTCACCACCTCCATCGGAGGCAAAGTTTGTAAAACTGAATTGTGGGTGTGGTGAGGGGTGTATTTATAGGCATTTTGAGGTTTGGGAAACTTTGCCCCTCCTGGTAGGAATGTATATCCCATACGTCACTAGCTCATGGACTCTTGCTAATTACATGAAAGAAATAGGGGTCGGCGGTGTTAGGGGCAGCAGATTAGGGGTACATAAGGATAACGTAGGTGGCGGTCGGCAGATTAGGGGTTAAAAAAATTTAATCGAGTGGCGGCGATGTGGGGGGACCTCGGTTTAGGGGTACATAGGTAGTTTATGGGTGTTAGTGTACTTTAGAGCACAGTAGTTAAGAGCTTTATAAACCGGCGTTAGCCCAGAAAGCTCTTAACTACTGACTTTTTTCCTGCGGCTGGAGTTTTGTCGTTAGATGTCTAACGCTCACTTCAGATACGACTCTAAATACCGGAGTTAGAAAGATCCCATTGAAAAGATAGGATACGCAATTTACGTAAGGGGATCTGCGGTATGGAAAAGTCACGGCTGAAAAGTGAGCGTTAGACCCTATTTTGAGTGACTCCAAATACCGGAGGTAGCCTAAAACCAGCGTTAGGAGCCTCTAACGCTGGTTTTCACGGCTAACGCCAAACTCCAAATCTAGGCCTAAGTTTTCAAAAAGGCTTCTGGTCTGTTTTTTCTGTTTTCTGGTGCTAAGAAAGGACAGAAAGCCTCTGCTATTTCTTTATCCTCTTGCTTAAAACTTTTGATTCACAAAGCTTATTTGGAGGCAGGGCAGTCTCCACATCAGAAAATTACAGCTCATTCTATGAGATCAGTTGCCACATCTTGGGCTTTCAAGAATGAGGCTTGAGTTGATCAAATTTGGAAGGCGGCCACTTGGTCTTCTCTGCATACCTTTAGTAAATGTTACGATTTTTATGTTTTTGCTTCTTCACAAGCAGCTTTTGGTAGAAAGGTTCTTCAGACAGTTGTCTCAGTTTAATAATTGTACCTATATTTTGATTTTTTTTTGTCATACAAGACATTATTTTGGGTTTTCGATTATTTCTCAGCAGAAAAAGCTGTTTTTATTTTATCCCTCCCTTTCTTGTTACTCGTGGACTTCCACATCTTGGGTATTATATCTCATACGTAAAAGCTTGTGGTCTTTCGTCACCTATATGAAAAAAACATAATTTATGTAAGAACTTACCTGATAAATTAATTTCTTCCATTTGGGGTTATTTTTTTTGTTTTACCTTTTTTTCCTGCTTCTCATTATTTATATCCCATATGTAACAGCTCATGGACTCTCGCCAACATGAAGAAACAAAATTATCAGGTAAGTTCTTACATATTTTATTTTTTTAATAAGAATGTGGCTCATCAAAGTCTCAGGGGTCTTAATGATCTTGCTATCGTAGCGCAGCTGCTCACTATTCAATGAGTGAATTGCAATGCCAGAACAAAGGGATACAGTCATTGCTATGGAGAGTTGAATGGAGGTTGCATGCATGCGCAACCCTAACAGTTAGTGCGCTCGCTCTTTAGTAAGCATATTCTAATTATTATTTTTCATGGAGGTGTTGCGGGCCTCAAAAAAGTAGGTCAGTTTGACACCCCTGAGATAGAACAGCTTTCAAAAATTAATCTTTAAAATAGTGGCACTTTAATTCATTAACATTTTGAAAGATGCTTCATTTTTAAAATATTCACCACTGAGTTATGTTAAACATACCGCCGTTCCTCCTCCTGCATCTCATTCTGTATTTAGCCGATCGCTGACAAATCCGGCTTCCTCCAATCGTTGCATGTCCCATCTGGCATTAAGCTCGTGATGCACGCAACAACTGGAGGAAGCCGGATTCATCATCAATCTGCTAAATACAGTATTAGATGCAGGCAGAGGAACAGTGCAATGTTTACCATAACTCAATGCTAAATATTTTAAAAATTGAAGCATCTTTCAAAATGTTAATGAATGAAAGTGCTCCAGTTTTAAAGATTAATAAATTATTGCCCAGTATATAAAAGTAAAGATTACAATCACTTTAAAGGGATATGAAACCCAAAAAATGTATTTTGTGTTCAGACGGAGCATACAATTTATTTCTATTATCAGTTTGTTCCCATGGTATTTATGTTAAGTGATACCTAGGTGGTGAAGCTTACATTGCAGGAAAATAGTGCTGCCGTTTATAGTGCTCTTGTAAATAGATCAAATTCTTGCAAAACTGCTGCCATATAGTGGTCAAGACACGTGCACGTTTCTATTCCCTGCTTTTAAATAAAAGATACAAAGAGAACAAAGGAAATTTGATAATAGAAGTAAATTGGAAAGTTGTTTACAATTATATGCTAAAATGATATCTAAATAATAAAAGAAAAAAATTAGATCTAATTTTCCTTTTAGGTTATGAAGTCTTTCCATAAATCTTCCTCTTTAAAGGGATAGATAGATAGACAGATATCTCTATAATCAGTTAACTGTCATTTTGTCAGCACAATTTACAAGGCATTGGAAATCAAGAGCAGTTCAGTGATACTTCCCTTGAAAGTTTGACAGAATCTATGCTCCTGGTCTCCTTTTATGTGGACAATTAGATAAGGATGAAAATAAGCTTGTGCTCTGAACTAAGCAATCACTGTGTAGAATGTTGCAGAATTAGTTAAATGTAATCATACTTAAAGAGACATGAAATCCAAAAGATGTATTTTATGATTGAGATAGAGCATACATTTGTAAGCAACTTTCAAATTTACTTTTACTATCAATTTTTCTTTGTTTTTTGGTATATTTTAATGAAGGATCAGCAATTTACTACTGGGAGTTATCTGAACACATTGATAAACCAATGAAAAGAGGCATATAAGTACAACCACCAATCAGCAGCAAGCTCTTAGCCCCTGAGCCTACCTAGGTATGCTTTTCAATAAAGAATGCCAAGAGAAATAAGCAAATTAAATAACAGAAGTAAATTGGAAAGTTGTTTAAAAGTGTATGCTCTATCTAAATTATGAAAGTCAACATTTGGGTTTCATGTCCCTTTAAAGTATAATGGAGACAATTCAGCCTTTCTGCAGAAGAGTGAAACAAGTACAAATGCCAATATATGTTGCACCAGTACCAGGCAAAACAAATAATGAATGAATATTTCAATGTTGGTTTATTTTGCTTTATTAAACATGGTATGATGGATTTAATATTATATTTATTTCCCCTTTGATCATGTATCACTTTGTTGCCATCCTTTGCTTACAAAATAAATGTAAAACCAGATTTAAAAAAAAAAATATCCTATATTATAAAAGACAAGTGTTTGTCTGAAGCCGTCATGCGCAGTACAGACAAACACTTGGCCTTAGACAGCTGATCGCACGCGCACCCACCCGACCTGACAGCCAGCAGCGCGAGGACCCGGCAAGTGGAAGAGCACAGCTGATCGCACGCGCACCCACCCGACCTGACAGCAGCGCGAGGACCCGGCAAGTGGAAGAGCACAGCTGATCGCACGCGCACCCACCCGACCTGACAGCAGCGCGAGGACCCGGCAAGTGGAAGAGCACAGCTGATCAGCGCGAGGACCGGCAAGTGAAGGCGCACAGGAGAGGGGGAGAGAGAGAGAGAGAGAGAGAGAGAGATTAAATATAATATAACACAACACGGCCCGTGTGAACGGGCTTTAGGACTAGTATATATATATAAGACAATTTAATTATGTTACAAGGCAGATTAAAGGGTAACAGAGACCAGTTGGCTCCACAAGGTAGCAATTAATCCAGTAATACATTTTACATATACTATACTATATATATATATATATATATATATATATATATATATATATACACACACACATATATATAATTTTAACAAGAATTTGAGACTGGGAGACCCCTGAATAAATTATTATTCACACACATTTTAATGTTAGAAGTAATTACCCACAAACGTTTTTCATTGAAGTCACTAGTTAAACAAATCGTGCATGTATGCCTGTGTAAGAAAAATAAGTAAAAAAAAAAGCTTGATTAGGAATGTTGTGTGGCAGAGCATACAGGGTTACACGTTGAGGCCTGCTCTCTCCTCCCATACATATTATTACAATACAACATGTTTACTTGGAGTTTGAACTTCTCGTCCGGGCGTTGGCACAGGGAGCAATTATTGTGGAGGTGGCAAGAGGCAGAGAAAGGTGTGTGTGCTGCTGTGTATGAGGAGTGCCAGATAAAGGGGTATTGAGGTTTGGGTGATAACTCCTCCCATAGGACAGCCATGGCCTATACGGTTGTGCGTGTTGGATAATAGACTAGTGCCTCTGGTTGAACAAGAGTTAATTTGTCTTTACTTGCAGACAGTGCATCAGCTTACCTGTTAGAGCTTGTGCAAAGAGCATTACTGTTATGCTCAATCTATATTCTTCAGAGAATGACACCTCCTTCTATTGAACCATATACTTGCTCCCATCAATCCTAAAGCTCTATACACTGGTTCCTTAACCCCTTAATGACCACAGCACTTTTCCATTTTCTGTCCGTTTGGGACCAAGGCTATTTTTACATTTTTGCGGTGTTTGTGTTTAGCTGTAATTTTCCTCTTGCTCATTTACTGTACCCACACATATTATATACCGTTTTTCTCGCCATTAAATGGACTTTCTAAAGATACCATTATTTTCATCATATCTTATAATTTACTATAAAAAAAATTATAAAATATGAGGAAAAATGGAAAAAAACACACTTTTTCTAACTTTGACCCCCAAAATCTGTTACATATCTACAACCACCAAAAAACACCCGTGCTAAATAGTTTCTAAATTTTGTCCTGAGTTTAGAAATACCCAATGTTTACATGTTCTTTACTTTTTTTGCAAGTTATAGGGCAATAAATACAAATAGCACTTTGCTATTTCCAAACCATTTTTTTTTCAAAATTAGCGCTAGTTACATTAGAACACTAATATCTTTCAAGAATCTCTGAATATCTATTGACATATATATATTTTTTTTTAGTAGACATCCCAAAGTATTGATCTAGGCCCATTTTTGTATATTTCATGCCACCATTTCACCGCCAAATGCGATCAAATAAAAAAAATTGTTCACTTTTTCACAAATTTTTTCACAAACTTTAGGTTTCTCACTGAAATTATTTACAAACAGCTTGTGCAATTATGGCACAAATGGTTGTAAATTGTTCTCTGGGATCCCCTTTGTTCAGAAATAGCAGACTTATATGGCTTTGGTGTTGCTTTTTGGTAATTAGAATGCCACTAAATGCCACTGCGCACCACACGTGTATTATGCCCAGCAGTGAAGGGGTTAATTAGGGAGCATGTAGGGAGCTTTTTGGGGTAATTTTAGCTTTAGTGTAGTGTAGTAGACAACCCCAAGTATTGATCTAGGCCCATTTTGGTATATTTCATGCCACCATTTCACCGCCAAATGCGATCAAATTAAAAAAAACGTAACATTTTTCACAATTTTAGGTTTCTCACTGAAATCATTCACAAACAGCTTGTGCAGTTATGGCACAAATGGTTGTAAATGCTTCTCTGGGATCCCCTTTGTTCAGAAATAGCAGACATATATGGCTTTGGCGTTGCTTTTTGGTATTTAGAAGGCCGCTAAATTCCGCTGCGCATCACACGTGTATTATAGCTAGCAGTGAAGGGGTTAATTAGGTAGCTTGTAGGGAGCTTGCAGGGTTAATATCACATTTAGAGTAGAGCTCAGCCTCCCACCTGAAACATCAGACCCCCTGATCCCTCCCAAACAGCTCTCTTCCCTCCCCCACCCCACAATTGTCCCCGCCATCTTAAGTACTGGCAGAAAGTCTGCCAGTACTAAAATAAAAGCTATATTTGGTTTTTTTGTGTGTTTTTAAAAAAGCATATTTACATATGCTGCTGTGTACTATCCCCCCTTAGCCCCTAACCTCACTGATCCCCCCCAAACAGCTCTATAACCCTCCCACTCTAACTTAATCTGCGCCATCTTGGGTACTGGCAGCTGTCTGCCAGTACCCAGTTTAGAAGAAAACATGCTTTTTTTTTTATTTTTACTAATTTTTTCTGTAGTGTAGCTTCCCCCCACACCAAACCAACCCCCCACCCCTCCACGATCTCTTTTTGTGAGATTTGGGCATTTCTTATTAAAGATTTGGGCATTTCTTTGCCGTAGTGTAGCGGTTCCCACCCGCTCCCGCCCGTGCACGCGCCCGCCCGCCACCCTCCGTGCACGCGCCCGCGCGCGCCCCCTAACATTCCCGCCCCCGATCCTGCCCCCCTTGACTAAGCAGCACACACCGATGGCCGCCCACCCGCCTCCCAAGCCGGCTCCCACCCACCAACGATACCGGCCATCGATGTCCGGTGCAGAGAGGGCCACAGAGTGGCTCTCTCTGCACCGGAAGGCCATGTAAGGTTATTGCAGGATGCCTCCATATCGAGGCATCACTGCAATAACCGGAAAGCAGCTGGAAGCGATCAGGATCGCTTCCAGCTGCTTTCCACACAGAGGACGTGCAGGGTACGTCCTCAGGCATTAACTGCCTTTTTTTTGAGGACGTACCCTGCACGTCCTCGGTCATTAAGGGGTTAAAGGGACACAAAACACTTTTTTAATATTCAATAGTATATATCACCAATAAAGCACCACATTGCAAAAGGTCTACCAACGCAATAAATGTTTTTTAAAATATTTAAACTGACAATTAATTTTTTTAACAATGTGTGGTTTGTGTTGCAGTCCAGAAACATACCCTTTAAAAGAACTCATCTCTGATGAAGAGGTCAATTAGGGACAGATATAAATGTGCTGCTACAGTGATCAAACAATCAAAGTGTAGAATGTAGAAGGTTTCATTTGTTAAGTCTGGAGTATGCATTTTTATAGATAAACATTTTTTTTTCACAATGCATCATAAAACAAATTAACTGAATGGTATTCCTAGCACTCTATGAAACCTTCCCATTAGAGTGTTCTCTCCAATTAAAAAAAAACCTCATTATAGTAATATATAAATTGAAGAGCTTTTCTTTTTCACTGCATTCTCCACAGTTACTCAGAGATGCAATTTGATGTAGTCCTCTCTATCAGCCAGTGGGGTAAGCAATTTAACAATATACCCTAAAGGCTTCTACCTATTTTGTTTTACATTTTTTATTTTGGATAAAATTATATTTTATAAATTAACAATAATGCAATTTGTATGGTGTGTGACATTGTCCTGCAAGTTTTCAGATTATGTAATGACCCTAATGCCAATGAGATTTTAGGCATTATATTGTGTTAATAAATATTTCCTATATGTTTCCTCTACAACTCTTATTGCTCCGTATAACATATTTCTTCCTATCATTGCATATTCCTCTACTAATAACTATATAAGATATGAGCATATTTTAACATGCTTAGAAACATAGTTGTTCACAGACATAGAGATATGTCTGTGCTAAATGATTCTTTTTAATTAAAGGGACATTCCAGACAAAATTGAAATGCAAATAGATGCTTCTATTCAAAACTGAAATGCATCCAAGTAGATTCCAATTTTGGCTGAAATGTCACTTTAAGTGTCAGTGCAGGAATAATAAAGATCTATTATTACATATATTAACAAATTATATTTTCCTGCTCATTTGCAATAAGCAAGGGAACACAAATCATATAAACATTTTTTTAAATTTATATAGTTCAACAGCACATAAGTGGTGCAAGCTTCCTGCGTGAGCCTAACAATATGCCTTTTGCAGAAGCAGGCTCCATGCTCTGACTTTATATATCAACGTGAACCTGACACATGGAACAAATGGCTGCATGATATGACATCTACACTAGAAATGTGAGACTTCCCAAGCCACAGGTGTCGAACGCTGAGTATGCACCCGTGAAATGAAAATTTTACAACGCATTTCTCGGCCATAAAAACAAAGGGCTGTTTCATCAGGCCTGATGAAGCGGCCCCTTGTTTTATGGCCGAGAAACGCGTTGCAAAATTTTATTAAAAATCGCTTTTAGCTTTACCACGACCCGGATTTTGTGGTTTCTATACCATTTGTATCACATATGGACTTTCATTTCACGGCTGAATACTCAGCTTTCGACACCTGTGGCTTGGGAAGTCTCCGCAAGGATCCTGTGTATCTTTCCTAATATTCACGCTGAAACAGCGTGTGGGATCGCAGTTCGGAGCTGTGTACCTGATGCCAGAGGTGGTCATATTTAAAGCGCACTGACTGCTGTTGAAGGTCAGTCTGCCTTTATGCACCTTACTAATCCAAGGTGCCACCTGTCTTGTGAGTAGTTTTCATACCTCTCCTGCTTTCAAACACTATTTGCAAGCAAGTTGCACTATGAGGCGGCCCTTGTCTTTTTTGTGATTTTATAAATAAATAAATCTTATCACATCCCCTAACCCTGTAGTCCCTCTATCAGTCATATACCTGCATCAGATCAGACGCCTGGTACTGCAGTCCTTCTATCAGTTACATACCTACATCAGATTAAATGCCTGGTACTGTAGTCCTATCAGTTACATACCTACATCAGATTAAATGACTGGTACTGTAGTCCTATCAGTTACATACCCACATCAGATCAGACGGCTGGTACTGCAGTCCTATCAGTTACATACCCACATCAGATCAGACGCCTGGTACTGCAGTCCTATCAGTTACATACCCACATCAGATCAGACGCCTGGTACTGCAGTCCTATCAGTTACATACCCACATCAGATCAGACGCCTGGTACTGTAGTCCTATCAGTTACATACCCACATCAGATCTAATGCCTGGTACTGCAGTCCTATCACTTACATACCTACATCAGATTAAATGCCTGGTACTGCAGTCCTATCAGTTACATACCCACATCAGATCAGACGCCTGGTACTGCAGTCCTATCAGTTACATACCCACATCAGATCAGACGCCTGGTACTGCAGTCCTATCAGTTACATACCCACATCAGATCAGACGCCTGGTACTGCAGTCCTATCAGTTACATACCCACATCAGATCAGACGCCTGGTACTGTAGTCCTATCAGTTACATACCCACATTAGATCAAATGCCTGGTACTGCAGTCCTATCAGTTACATACCTACATCAGATCAGACGCCTGGTACTGTAGTCCTATCAGTTACATACCTACATCAGATCAGACGCCTGGTACTGCAGTCCTATCAGTTACATACCCACATCAGATCAGACGCCTGGTACTGCAGTCCTATCAGTTACATACCCACATCAGATCAGACGCCTGGTACTGCAGTCCTATCAGTTACATACCCACATCAGATCAGACGCCTGGTACTGCAGTCCTATCAGTTACATACCCACATCAGATCAGACGCCTGGTACTGTAGTCCTATCAGTTACATACCCACATCAGATCAGACGCCTGGTACTGCAGTCCTATCAGTTACATACCTACATCAGATCAAATGCCTGGTACTGCAGTCCTATCAGTTACATACCCACATCAGATCAGACGCCTGGTACTGCAGTCCTTCTATCAGTTACATACCTACATCAGATCAGACGCCTGGTACCGTAGTCCTTCTATCAGTTACATACCTACATCAGATCAAATGCCTGGTACTGCAGTCCTTCTATCAGTTACATACCTACATCAGATTAAATGCCTGGTACTCCAGTCCTATCAGTTACATACCCACATCAGATCAGACGCCTGGTACCGCAGTCCTTCTATCAGTTACATACCTACATCAGATTAAATGCCTGGTACTGTAGTCCTATCAGTTACATACCCACATCAGATTAAATGCCTGGTACTGCAGTCCTATCAGTTACATACCCACATCAGATCAGACGCCTGGTACCGCAGTCCTTCTATCAGTTACATACCTACATCAGATTAAATGCCTGTTACTGTAGTCCTATCAGTTACATACCCACATCAGATTAAATGCCTGGTACTGCAGTCCTATCAGTTACATACCCACATCAGATCAGACGCCTGGTACCGCAGTCCTTCTATCAGTTACATACCTACATCAGATTAAATGCCTGGTACTGTAGTCCTATCAGTTACATACCCACATCAGATTAAATGCCTGGTACTGCAGTCCTATCAGTTACATACCCACATCAGATCAGACGCCTGGTACTGCAGTCCTTCTATCAGTTACATACCTACATCAGATTAAATGCCTGGTACTGTAGTCCTATCAGTTACATACCCACATCAGATCAGACGCCTGGTACCGCAGTCCTTCTATCAGTTACATACCTACATCAGATTAAATGCCTGGTACTGTAGTCCTATCAGTTACATACCTACATCAGATCAGACGCCTGGTACTGCAGTCCTTCTATCAGTTACATACCTACATCAGATTAAATGCCTGGTACTGTAGTCCTATCAGTTACATACCTACATCAGATCAGACGCCTGGTACCGCAGTCCTTCTATCAGTTACATACCTACATCAGATTAAATGCCTGGTACTGCAGTCCTATCAGTTACATACCTACATCAGATTAAATGCCTGGTACTGTAGTCCTATCAGTTACATACCCACATCAGATTAAATGCCTGGTACTGTAGTCCTATCAGTTACATACCCACATCAGATCAGACGCCTGGTACCGCAGTCCTATCAGTTACATACCCACATCAGATCAGACGCCTGGTACTGCAGTCCTATCAGTTACATACCTACATCAGATTAAATGCCTGGTACTGTAGTCCTATCAGTTACATACCCACATCAGATCAGACGCCTGGTACCGCAGTCCTATCAGTTACATACCCACATCAGATCAGACGCCTGGTACTGCAGTCCTATCAGTTACATACCCACATCAGATCAGACGCCTGGTACTGCAGTCCTATCAGTTACATATCTACATCAGATCAGACGCCTGGTACTGCAGTCCTATCAGTTACATACCTACATCAGATCAAATGCCTGGTACTGTAGTCCTATCAGTTACATACCCACATCAGATTAAATGTCTGGTACTGCAGTCCTATCAGTTACATACCTACATCAGATCAGACGCCTGGTACTGCAGTCCTATCAGTTACATACCTACATCAGATCAAATGCCTGGTACTGTAGTCCTATCAGTTACATACCCACATCAGATCAGACGCTTGGTACTGCAGTCCTATCACTTACATACCTACATCAGATCAGACGCCTGGTACTGCAGTCCTTCTATCAGTTACATACCTACATCAGATCAAATGCCTGGTACTGCAGTCCTATCAGTTACATACCCACATCAGATCAGACGCCTGGTACTGCAGTCCTATCAGTTACATACCCACATCAGATCAGACGCCGGGTACTGCAGTCCCTCTATCAGTTACATACCCACATCAGACCTCCAACCCTGCAGTCCCTGTATCAGCCACATCAGATCATACCCCTAGTATTGCAGTCCCTCTATCAGTCCCATAATGACCGCATATCAGCCTCTCTAAACTAACCCTGCAGTTCCTCTATCAGCCACATACCCACATCAGGTCAGACGACTGACACTGCAGTCCCTCTATCAGTTACATTCCCACATCAGATCAAATGTCTGGTACTGCAGTGCCTTTATCAGTCATATACCTACATCAGATCAGACACCCGGTATTGCAGTCCTTCAATCAGTTACATACCCACATCAGATAAAATGCCTGGTAATGCAGTCCCTCTATCAGTCATATACCTACATCTGATCAGACACCTGGTATTGCAGTCCCACTATCAGTTACATACCCACATCAGATTGAAAGCCTGGTACTGCAGTCCCTCTATCAGTCATATACCTACATCAGATCAAATGCCTGGTACTGCAGTCCCTCTATCAGTCATATACCTACATCAGATCAGACACCTGGCATTGCAGTCCCACTATCAGTCATATACCCACATCAGATCAGACACCTGGCATTGCAGTCCCACTATCAGTCATTAGTGATGTCCCGAACTGTTCGCCCGCGAACGGTTCACAGCGAACATAGCTTGTTCGCGTTCGCGTTTGTGGGCGAACACATGGCGATGTTCGATCCGCCCCTATGTGTCATCATTGTGGAAACTTTGACCCTTTATGTCACAGCCGCCTGACACATTAGAGCCAATCAACATCAGACACTCCCTCACAGACACTCCCAGCTACTCGGAATCCGCCATTTTAGACTCATAACGACCTTGCTTTTTTAATGAGAGGACGTGTTGTGTTTTTGCTCCTGACATTAATAGGAAAAACATAGCTAGGCTAGTGTATTTACAGTCCAGAAGGACTCCACTCATCTCTGCTGCAAGCACAGCACCCCAAAAAGCCCTTTTTAGGGCTATATTTCGTGCCGTTTTTTTGTTTTTTTTTTCGTTTTTTTTTTATTAGCATTTGCCTGGCTTTCAGCTGTGTGTTTAAGGCTCACAGCATATGCTGTGACTACTGCCACCACTGATATCTCCCTAACAACATTAGTTTAAATTTAACTAACCCAAAAATATAATTATTTTTCTAGTGTAATTTTTTTTTCATTTTCTATTAGGCCAGTGTCACACAGCATATACTCTGGTTCATTGCTCTGTGCCAGCCAGCAGCCACCAGTGTTAATATCCGTTTATAACATTATTTTAAATTTAAAAAAAAAAAAAAATATTTTGCTAGTGTAATCTAATGACATTTACTATCAGGCCTGTGTCTGTCAGGCTCACTCAGCATTAATACACCTCTTTTTTTTCAGTCTTTTGGTTAATTGGTCTGTGCCAGGCAGCCACCCAGCACTCATATCTATTTTTCTTTCACCTTAATTTTAATATAAAAAAAAAAAGTTTAAATTTGTTTGCCAGTGTAATCTAATATAATTTTCTATCCGGCCTGTGTGTTTTGCTGACATAGAGAGCCTACTGTGTTTACTTGCTGCCCTCCCTAGTCTATGAGCCACGACTCATATGTGTTTAACCTTTTTTTAATTCCCCCCCCAAAAAAATAATTTCAATAATTTTTCTAGTGTAATCTAATAGTATTTTCTATCAGGCGTGTGTGTATCCGACATACTGAGCCTACTGTTTTTAATAGCTGCCCTTCCCAGGCTATCAGCCAGGACTCATATGTATGTGCTTAACTTTTTTCTTAAAATTTCCAAAAAAAAGTCTTTAAATCATTATGCTAGTGTAATCTAATTGTATTTTCTATCAGGCCTGTGTCTAACTGTCTATCTGACTTACACAGCATACTGTTGTTATAATTGCTGCCCTACGTAGCAGCCAGCCAGTGCGACCACTCATAGAGTCATATGTGCATTGCACTTCTTAACATAATTTTAATATTAAAATCTAAAATTTTCAAATATTTTGCTAGTGTAATGTAACTTAATTTTCTATCAGTCCTGTGTTTTTGTCACTTACACAGCATACTGTGTTAAATTGCTGCCCTACCTACCATCCACGACTCATATCTGCCAGCCTGTCTGCCAGGCCCAAGTAGCCAATTAGTGGCACCAATCACAATTCTTGTAACAGTAATAAAAAAAAAAAAATCATAATTTTTTGGACTGCAAATATTCAGTCTCCTAGTGCCATTGAATTTCATTTACCTCTTGCCTGCCACTGCCAGCCTTTTGTGCCAGGCCGTCTAGCCAACTATTTACACCAATCATAATTGTTGTCACAGTCAGACAGTATAGTTATTAATTTAAATAAAAATCACGGTTGCAAATAATGATCTGTGGGTTTCTAAAATCAATGCCTTTACTGTAATCTTTTATTCAAAAGGATGACATATCTCCTCTTTCATGCTGTTGTTTCGGTTGAGGCTCCGGGACCCTCGTATTAAAAAGGCCTGAGCATAAATAAGTGTCACGGGTGTCTAATCAATTTTTTTTTTCTAATTTCACGGTTGCAAATAATGATCTTTGGGTTTCTAAAATCAATGCCTTTACTGTAATCTTTCATTCAAAAGGATGACATATCTCCTCTTTCATGCTGTTGTTTCGGTTGAGGCTCCGGGACCCTCGTATTAAAAAGGCCTGAGGATAAATAAGTGTCACGGGTGTGTAATCAATGTTTTTTTCTATTTCACGGTTGCAAATAATGATCTGTGGGTTTCTAAAATCAATGCCTTTACTGTAATCTTTTATTCAAAAGGATGACATATCTCCTCTTTCATGCTGTTGTTTCGGTTGAGGCTCCGGGACCCTCGTATTAAAAAGGCCTGAGCATAAATAAGTGTCACAGGTGTGTAATCAATTTTTTTTTCTAATTTCACAGTTGCAAATAATGATCTGTGGGTTTCTAAAATCAATGCCTTTACTGTAATCTTTTATTCAAAAGGATGACATATCTCCTCTTTCATGCTGTTGTTTCGGTTGAGGCTCCGGGACCCTAGTATTAAAAAGGCCTGAGCATAAATAAGTGTCACGGGTGTCTAATCAATTTTTTTTTTCTAATTTCACGGTTGCAAATAATGATCTGTGGGTTTCTAAAATCAATGCCTTTACTGTAATATTTTATTCAAAAGGATGACATATCTCCTCTTTCATGCTGTTGTTTCGGTTGAGGCTCCGGGACCCTCGTATTAAAAAGGCCTGAGCATAAATAAGTGTCACGGCTGTCTAATCAATGTTTATTTCTAATTTAACGGTTGCAAATAATGATCTGTGGGTTTCTAAAATCAATGCCTTTCCTGTAATCTATTATTCAAAAGGATGACATATCTCCTCTTTCATGCTGTTGTTTCGTTTGAGGCTCCGGGACCCTCGTATTAAAAAGGCCTGAGGATAAATAATTGTGTAACGGGTATCTAATGAATTTTTTTTTTATTTCACGGGTCATATAAATGATCTCTGGGATTCTAAAATCAATGCCTTTCCTGTAATCTATTATTCAAAAGGATGACAGTACTACCAAAATAAAGCCAATGAAGGGCCTTAGGAAGACTGAGCCAAGGTTGGATTGTAGTATTTGGTTAGGCTAATCATGATGGCCATGTAGACCACTACCACCGAGAGTCCTGGAAGTAACAGGGATGATGAGATGAAAGAGCTAAGAATAGTAGAACTTGAAACAACAGAGTTAGCCATGGGTGTTAGTGCAAAACCGCTTGGCTTTTTTTTGGCTTTGGGTGCGGCTATTCATGCAGGCCATATAGAGCTGACAACATTCCGTGTCGTATCAGCTATTAAACTAATAAGAACAGTACTACCAAAATACAGCCAATGAAGGGCCTTAGGAAGACTGAGCCAAGGTTGGATTGTAGTATTTGGTTAGGCTAATCATGATGGCCATGTAGACCACCACCACCGAGAGTCCTGGAAGTAACAGGGATGAGATGAAAGAGCTAAGAATAGTAGAACTTGAAACAACAGAGTTAGCCATGGGTGTTAGTGCAAAACCGCTTGGCTTTTTTTTGGCTTTGGGTGCGGCTATTCATGCAGGCCATATAGAGCTGACAACATTCGGTGTTGTATCAGCTATTAAACTAATAAGAACAGTACTACCAAAATACAGCCAATGAAGGGCCTTAGGAAGACTGGGCCAAGGTTGGATTGTAGTATTTGGTTAGGCTAATCATGATGGCCATGTAGACCACCACCACCGAGAGTCCTGGAAGTAACAGGGATGATGAGATGAAAGAGCTAAGAATAGTAGAACTTGAAACAACAGAGTTAGCCATGGGTGTTAGTGCAAAACCGCTTGGCTTTTTTTTGGCTTTGGGTGCGGCTATTCATGCAGGCCATATAGAGCTGACAACATTCGGTGTCGTATCAGCTATTAAACTAATAAGAACAGTACTACCAAAATACAGCCAATGAAGGGCCTTAGGAAGACTGAGCCAAGGTTGGATTGTAGTATTTGGTTAGGCTAATCATGATGGCCATGTAGACCACCACCACCGAGAGTCCTGGAAGTAACAGGGATGATGAGATGAAAGAGCTAAGAATAGTAGAACTTGAAACAACAGAGTTAGCCATGGGTGTTAGTGCAAAACCGCTTGGCTTTTTTTTGGCTTTGGGTGCGGCTATTCATGCAGGCCATATAGAGCTGACAACATTCGGTGTCGTATCAGCTATTAAACTAATAAGAACAGTACTACCAAAATACAGCCAATGAAGGGCCTTAGGAAGACTGAGCCAAGGTTGGATTGTAGTATTTGGTTAGGCTAATCATTATGGCCATGTAGACCACCACCACCGAGAGTCCTGGAAGTAACAGGGATGATGAGATGAAAGAGCTAAGAATAGTAGAACTTGAAACAACAGAGTTAGCCATGGGTGTTAGTGCAAAACCGCTTGGCTTTTTTTTGGCTTTGGGTGCGGCTATTCATGCAGGCCATATAGAGCTGACAACATTCGGTGTTGTATCAGCTATTAAACTAATAAGAACAGTACTACCAAAATACAGCCAATGAAGGGCCTTAGGAAGACTGAGCCAAGGTTGGATTGTAGTATTTGGTTAGGCTAATCATGATGGCCATGTAGACCACCACCACCGAGAGTCCTGGAAGTAACAGGGATGATGAGATGAAAGTGCTAAGAATAGTACTACTTGAAACAACAGAGTTAGCCATGGGTGTTAATCCAAGACCGCTTGGATTTATTTTTGTATTGGGTGCGGCTAATCATGCAGGCCATATAGAGCTGCCACCATTCGGTGTTGTATCAGCTATAAAAATAATAAGAACTGTACTATCAAAATACAGACAATGAAGGGCCTATGAAGACTGAGCAAAGGTTGGATTGTAGTATTTTGTTCGGCTAATCATGATGGCCATGTAGACCGCCCGTAACAGGGATGAAAGTGCTAAGAATAGTACTAATTGAAACAACCGAGTTAGCCATGGGTGTTAGTCTAAGACCACTCGGCTTTTTTTTGGGTTTGGGTGCAGCTAATCATGAAGGCCAGATAGAACTGCCACCATTTGGTGTTGTAACAGGTATGAAAATGCAAAGAACAGTACTACTTAACACAACCTACTTACCATGGGTCCCAGAGCATATGTTTGGTTGTTATATTTTGTAAGGGTAATCATGCAGGCCATATAGACCTCCACCGATAGGGTGAGTATGAGTAACAGCTATTAAAATGCAAAGGACATTACTAATTAACACAACATAGTTACCATGGGTCGCAGACCAAGAGCAGATGTCTTATTATTATATTTTGTATGGGTAATCATCCAGGCCGTATAGACCTCACCAAATAGGGGGAGTTACAGAGATTAAAGTGCTAAGAATGGTAGTACTTAAAACACAACCTCGTTAAAATAGGTAGCAGACCACATGTCTTATTATTATAATTTTTCAGGGTAATCTGGCAGGCCATATAGAACTCCCCTGATGGGGGGGGGGGAACAGGGATTAAAGTGCTAAGAAAAGTACTAATTAACACAAGCTTGTTGGGTCCAAGAACGCATGTTTGATTATTAGAATTTATTAAGGTAATTATATATCTAACAAATCTATCTATTTCTCTTCTATCGATTCTATCTAACTATCAATCTATGTATATCTATCTATCCTATCTATCACTATCAATCTATCTTCTGTCCGGGATGTTTTGAGACAGCCACTTTGGGAATGTTAGTTGATTTAGACCCATTATGGCTTAAAAGCAGACTCTGCATCAACTATGTAATTTTCCATGGGAGTTTTGCCAGGGATCCCCCTCCAGCATGCAACAGTCCAGGTGTTAGTACCCTTGAAACAACTTTTCCATCACTATTGTGGCCAGAAAGAGTCCTTGTAGGTTTTAAAGTTCGCCTGCCTATTGAATTCAATGGCGGTTTGCGACATCACTATCAGTCATATACCCACATCAGATCAGACCTCCAACCCTGCAGTCCCTCTATCAGCCACATCAGATCATACCCCACTGCAGTCCCTCTATCAGTCACATAACGACAGCATATCAGACCCCCTAAACTAACCCTGCAGTTCATCTATCAGCCACATACCCCCATGAGGTCAGACGCATGGTCCTGCAGTTCCTCTAACAGTCACATACATATATAAGCTCAGACCCCCAACCCTGTAGTTTCTCTACCTGCCAAATCAAATCATGACCCACTGCAGTCCCCCTATCAGTCACATAACGACAGCATATCAGACCCCTAACCATGCAGTACCTCTATTAGCCACATCAGATCAGGCCCCTAACCCTGCAGTCCCTACATTTAGCAACATACCCACATCAGATCAGGCCCCTAACCCTGCAGTCCCTACATTTAGCAAAATACCCACATCAGATCAGGTCCCTAACCCTGCAGTCCCTCTATCAGCCACATCAGATCATACCCCACTGCAGTCCCTCTATCAGTCACATAACGACAGCATATCAGATCCCCTAAACTAACCCTGCAGTTCATCTATCAGCCACATACCCCCATCAGGTCAATAGGTTAATAGGAGTAAATTAGAAAGTTGCTTAAAATTGCATTTTCTATCTGAATCATTAAAGTGTTCAGTATCCCTTTAACATCATTTTATATTCGTCCATTGAACTCCTAATACTGTTTTATAAACTCTCCCAATACCTCAACGTATTCTTCATAAAACCTGCCTTTTTAAAAAAAAAAACTAAACAAACAGGATGTAAGAATAAAAATGAAAATATAAACGCCTGTGAAAATAATAAAGAATAAACACAGGGCATAGTGAAAATGGATAGAACAATAAATTAAAATAGGAGAAAGATGTTTTGATGAAACTACTGAGTAAGGGGGCAGATGTTAGGTTATACCTAGTTATCATAGAAAAGGAGGGGGAGAAGGGAGGGCAGGTACAGTCTGCGTGAGAACACGTTGAAAGAAGACAGGTAAATATGTAGGGAGGAGAGAAATAGAGGGGGAGGAACACATGCACTGAGTGACTTTCGTTTCCTCCCCCACATTGCGAGATATTTCTTCTTCAAACCCAGGAGGAAAAGGGGACCCTTTAACATGTCACAAGAAGGGGGTCTTCCAAGCTGTCATACATAGAGGAGAGGCCAATTACAAGGCAGGATAGAGCGCCCACAGCCTCACTGCGGAGCAGAGCGTCCTGTCATTGCAGGCACAGTGGTGCCACCGCTTCATTGTACAGGCAGGGGAGAGCAGACGCTGGCTGCAAGCACATAGGAGCAGACTCACTCCCTGCACACAACGGGGGAACACCCCCTGCTCATTACACTCCGCTATTCCACAGCTTGTGATATAGTATCCCCTCCTCCTCCTTCTCCCCCTGTCTTTCATCCTCTGGGAAGCCAGAAAAAAAAGGCAAAAGAAAGGGAGAGGGGGAACAGGGGAGGGGGGCAGACAGGGGGAGACAGTGGGAGGAGAAAAGAGAGGGTGCGAGAGAACGTGGGGAGAAGATAGTGTGGGAAGAGAAAAAGAGAACAGCTCTTGCAGGTGAAATGAGAGCGAGAGACATTGGGGCTGCAATAAGAAACTGCTGGAGAACGACCTCTGGAGACATCTGTATAGAGGCACCGCTGAATCTGTAGAGAGACCGTTGCACATGCGGAGACAGCTGTGAGAAGAACTGCTGAGGCAGGTGTTGTCCAGAGACCAACTGACACCTGCTAGTGACCGCGGACCAGGAACATGTGAGACACTACACACGTCTCCTGGATTTACCTTCTATTTATTTCCAGGATCCTCATCACATCATTTTCACAACAATCCTCTCTTCTGTGAAGCATCTGCATGTCCTTTTTGGTATTTGTGATAGGGATTTATGTTCCACCCCTTTTCCCCATATAGCAATAGCATTCAAACCATTTTAAAGGCAGTTCAGTAATCTCTTTTCCATATTTAATGTGTAAAAAAAAAATCGATCCTAAAAAATGTCTTGTGGTAGACAGTTTCTCTACTCCCACACAATGACATACTAGTATGTTTTTTATTACATTTACTCACAATCCAGAAACAATCCTTTCCTCGGTTCTCATTTAAAAAAGTCTTAAATGTGCCAAATGCATTTTAAGGGCGAACAGTAAATCTCACCCTCACAGTGCCTTATTATTTGAGGGGGCTCTGCCCCCTTGCTCACTATTGCTTCCTACCCACTCAAACCCACACACCATGAAGCCTCTTGAAAAATTCTTAAAGAAGCAGAGCTCCCATCTCTCTGGCCCACGACACTTGCATAGGAGACAGAGTGTGTCCAAAATCCTCCCATCCTTCCTGAGGGACACTCCAGGTGAGACCCCTGGCAGTGGAGGGTGTGAAGAAGACTCTGCAGGAACCCCACCAACCTCCCAAGACTGTCTAGAGCTACCTGATGGACTGCGCTCTCCCCTCTCCTTTTCTTCTGATGAACTGTCTCCTTCAGAGCCCCTCACACCCCCTCCAGGTTCTGGGGGATGGACACTTGCACCCCCATGTCCTCTACTTGCTCCTGACACCCCTGAGGCCCTCCTGTTAAGGGTGCTGGAGCAGTTGCTGGGAAGCCCTCGACTGAGCGATGCGGCTGGTAAGAAGGGGTTGAGGGGTGGTGGCCATTATAGAGCCTGAAAACTCCAGGGGAATGAGGTCAGGGATACTGTCTGGCAACTCTAAAACAAGCTAGAGCTGGGGTAGCAATCTTGAAAAATATTTGACAGTTAATGTAAGAGATACAACATATTGCATCACTAGGATTAATAAAGTAAGGAATGCTGTGTGCAATGTCAAAGGTGTTTTGTTTTGGCTGCTGATCCGGTGTGGTCTAAGATGTAGCAATTGGCACCATCAGGTGTTTGAATAGGATGACATATCTAGGGCTATTTATGTCTTTTTATATATTTGTTAATCTTTAGTATTGATGGGTAATGATTGGTTGTTCGGAGCAAAGTAGCTTTATAACTAAATAGTTTATTAAATGACCAAAGGGATATAAAACATCTAGGAATTACATTACAGGCCTATAACCTCAGGTGATATAGGGATTGCCATGTCTAGATTCTGTGGTTATGTGAAATACCAAGCCTAAGAATGGTTGTTAACATTTCCAGATTTGTAATGTGTCATCAGTAGTAGTGTATGGTTTCATTAATGGACAAATATACACAAGGGGTAGTACTTCTAAGGCAATAATACTGGGAATACAGAACTGAACACCTTTAGGACAGGCATATCAAATATTCAATAGAATGTAACTAGCACCTCTAGGTAAATACTGTATTTCTGGGAACAGATTGTACAGCAGGTTGAAACAAGACATGCAGTTCTGGCTTTTTTCTTTTTCCTCTTCCTCATGGTTCATTAGACAGATTTCCTCCCACAATTTACTACTTAAACTGGATACTAATATGACAAACATATTACCATTGCCAAGCCCCTTTTATTGGTTCTCATTAAACTATAGCACAGTTGGCTATAACTAGGTAACAAGCTCTCTCCCCTTCTAATGTGAAGTGCAGTATTTTGGCGCCTACATTAATTCACTGCTAACAAGGTGTGTGGGCAGAGAGGCCTGTCACTGGGAATGTTCTTCCAGTAGCATAAAGAGGGTGCAATTAACTGCACTGCCATTGGTGCCTACAAAATTGTTAGTAGATATGCAGTGTGATTGTCAAGCCTTACATTATAATTTCCTGACTGCACTTTAGCACATTAGGCTCGAACTGTTCTTGGTATCTAACTAATACAGTGTGATCTCTTGACTGCACAGCATCTGGCCAGGCTATATCACCACTAGGTGTAAAATGTACCACCTGCTGCAGAATAGTATGTTTAGCAAGTGCTGAGTATATATCTATTATACGGCTGCTTTCCAGTTGCAGATTATCAGGGCAGACTCAGTATTTCTGTCTTTTGGAAACAATGGGTACAAACATCCTTTCTTATTGCAGGTGTTGAGTGCGGTGGTACTTTATGATATGTGAGTTTTTCCTTTGCTTAGACTCGCTCATGCAGTACCTGGTGTCTTATAAAGATGTACTATCAGCACACGTTCAGATGCCGATAAGCTGATTTAAATGGATACTAAACCAAAAAATTTTATTTCATGATTCAGATAGAGCATGCAATTTTAAGCAACTTTCTAATTTACTCCTATTATCATTTTTTGTTCATTCTCTTGGTATCTTTATTTGAAAAAGCAGGAATATAAAGGGACAGTCAAGTCCAAAAAAAACTTTCATGTTTCAAATCAAATAGGCCATGTAATTTTAAACAACTTTCCAATTTACTTTTATCACTAATTTTGCTTTGTTCTCTTGGTATTCATAGTTGAAAGCTAAACCTAGGAGGTTCATATGCTAATTTCTTAGACCTTGAAGGCCGCCTCTAATCTAAATGCATTTTGATAGTTTTTCACCAGTAGAGGGCATTAGTTCACGTGTTTCATATAGATAACATTGAGCTCATGCACGTGAATTTACCATGGAGACAGCTCTGATTGGCTAAAATGCAAGTCTGTCAAAAGAACTGAAATAAGGGGGCAGTCTGCTGAGGCTTAGATACAAGGTAATTACAGAGGTAAAATGTGTACAGTTATAACTTTGTTGGTTATGCAAAACTGGGGAATTGGTAATTAAGGGATTATCTATCTACTGTCCCTTAAGTTTAGCAGTCGGCCCATTTTTGGTTCAGAACCCTGGATAGTGCTTGCTTATTGGTGACTACATTTAGATACCAATCATCAAGCGCTACCCAGGTTCTGAACAAAAAATGGGACGGCTCTTGAGCTTTACATTCCTGCTTTTCAAATAAAGATATCAAGAGAACAAAGAAAAATTGATAATAGGAGTAAATTAGAAAGTTGCTTAAAATTGCATGCTCTGTCTGAATCATGAAAGAAAAACAGTGGGTTTAGTATCCCTTTAAAATAAAGGCTAGCCTCTAGACTGCTGATGTTTAGGATACAAGCAGTTCTAGGTTCCTCCGTAGCTTACAAGTCCATCTGAACTAGATATCATCTCATGTAAAGGTGTTTTATTTGCTGCCCTTAATGGTTAATATAAGTGTTTTGGGTTATTGTACTTTCATTTATATATCTAAGATTATAGCACTGTTTATAATTATAATAATAATGTGTTGATGATATAGGAGGATACGCGTTGACCGTGCAGTGCTCCTGTCTAATGTAGGGATACTTGACTGTAGATTATGTGGTGTTGGATTTCCATATAATGAATTTGACCTGCTGACTGCAGAGCATCTGTAAAGGCTCAGACAATTTTTTGATTGTTATCTTATGTAGGGTGATCTCCTCACTGCAAGTTATCAGAACACAGGACATGTTCAGACAATGTAGAACTTCCATCTAAAATAACACATTCCCTTCCTTGCTCAAAAACATCAGCACAGGCTCATGCAGTTCTGTGAGTGACCATCTGACAGTACTCACTTAATAAGTAGTGGATATCTGGGTACTGTAAGGTGAGACCACCATACTTCAGATTATTAGGGGTGGTTCAGACAGTGCTGGTTAGTTTTGTAAAGCTTGTATAACCACTAGGATCAGGCAGTGCTGGCAGAGTAGCCACTTTTAAAAACAAAACAAAACAAAAAGCAACCTGTGCTTCAAGTGGATTTTCACCTGCAAACTAGAGATGCCCCTGCTTTACAAGTGTCCACTTATATTTCTAAATTAATTTCCCCACATTTAGAAATACCCACCTGAATATTAGCTTTAAGTTTATATATAGTGTGCATTAACAATTTGTCACTTTCATTAATATTTAATCTTGGTGACACCTGTGAATGCTGTTTTTTTTGTAATGTAGATTGGCTTCTTTACTGGGAGCATCAGGGCAGATTCAAATTGTGCAAATTGCAATTAATATAGGGTGACTGCAGGACAGGGTTACCTAGCTGGAATATATTTGTTTGGTTGGTGTAGAAGATATATTAGTTGGGTGTTCCCAGCCGTAGAACACTCAAGGCACGTCAGAACACATGCTGCAGCTACACACAGCATTACACAAGCAGGCGATCAGGGAGTGTGTAGTCTATTCTATCTAGAGCACAAGGAAATAAAGGCTGTGAGGTTAACCAGTTAAGGAACAGAAAAGGCAGTGATATAATGTCATAAAATTAATTTAAAGTATGATCAAGTCATGAAAAATAATAATGTTTTTTTTCCCTCTTTCCTTGGTCATCATCTGTACCAGAATTGGCTTTGGATGATTTTATTATCAGTCACGCCCTTTTTATGCCTACGGATGAGCTCCTCCTTCAGCTACAGCAGTAATATCCTTTTGAGTGGTTTGGGGCCTGTTTCTGGGAACCTCACAGGCTTTGCACAGCATGCTGGTTACAGAATGGAGAGGGGTTACAGATGCTTTGCAGTTATTTAGCTGTAATGGATAAAAGGAATAATGTCCTTTAAAGGGACACTGTACCCAAAATTTTTCTTTCATGATTCAGATTGAGCATGAAATTTTAAGCAACTTTCTAATTTACTCCTATTATCAAATTTTCTTCATTCTCTTGGTATCTTTATTTAAAATGCAAGAATGTAAGTTTAGATGCCGGCCCATTTTTGGTGAACAACCTGGGTTGTCCTTGCTGATTGGTGGATAAATTCATCCACCAATAAAAAATTGCTGTCCAGAGTACTGAACCCAAAAAAAGCATAGATGCCTTCTTTTTCAAATAAAGATAGCAAGAGAACAAAGAAAAATTGATAATAGGAGTAAATTAGAAAGTTGCTTAAAATTGCATGCTTTTTCTGAATTACGAAACAAAATTTTTGGGTTCAGTGTCCCTTTAAGTATGTGGCATGGAAGTGATGGTCAGAACTTGTCTATGATTAAAGTGAATGTCAATTTTGATGCTAAAGTGCCCGGTTTTTAAAAATTCAATTAAAAACAGGGGCACTTTAATTCATCAAAATTTACATTTCACTCCTGTTGAGAAAAAAAAAACTTACCTTTTAATCTTCACAGCAGCTTCAGCTTCCTCCGGTCGTTGCAAAGCCTCTTTTTGGGTCTAAAATGAGGAATCCGGCTTCCTCCAATCACGGCGTTGAATCAGACACTGATTCCCCCGGGGGGAAGCCATGATTGGAGGATGACCTATCCATCATTTCTGACATCAGAAATGGCTTGCAACAACCGGAGGAAGCTGGAGCTGCTGTGAAGTTTAAAAGGTAAGTTTTTTTTCACAACAGGAGTGAAATGTAAATTTTGATGAATTAAAGTGCCCCTGTTTTTAATCAAATTTTTAAAAACCGGGCACTTTAGCATCAAAATTGACATTTACTTTAAGTTTGAATTAAGAATTGTGCAGGATGCTGATATGTGGGTACAGTACCAGCCATGAATTGTTTTAGAGCAATTTACTTTATATGTGGTTGGCAAAGTATTGTAAACAGAGTCATAGTTTGAAGTCATCTGTCAAGGAGAGTGTTAACAGAATATGTGATGCAGCTGACTGGCACAGAAGGCTCCAAGTCAAGGCAATCCCCTCTAAAGCTGTGGCTGACAACCCCAGTCCTTAAAGGGACATGAAACACAATTTTTTTTCTTTGATGATTCAGATATAGAATACAATTATAAAATAGTTTCCAATTACTTCTATTATCAAATTTGCTTCATTTTCATGTTATTCTTTCTGAAGAGATATCCAGATAGGTAGCGCGCACATACCTGGTCCACTACATGATGTTAAATAGTGTAGCCATCTAGTGTTCTTACTAATGAATAACATTGTTGCAAAACTGCTGCCATATAGTGCAGAATAACCGTGCACACCCCTGAACTTACCTTCCTGATTTTCAACAAAGGATAACAAGAAAATGAAGACAATTTGATAAAAGAAGTATATTGGAAAAAGTTGTTTAAAATTGTATTTTCTGAATCATGAAAGAAAATGTTGGGTTTTATGTCCATTTAAGTAACCATGAAGGCCACATTTTAAGGATTTCCCTAGGCTATCACAGATGAATCAGTTACAGTTATTGTGCTGCATATTAAATGGGCATGAAACTAAAAAATATTTCATGATAGAGAATACAATTTTAACATCTTCCATATTTACTTATATTGCTTTATTCTCTTGGTATCAATACACTACTGGGAGTTAGCTGAACTCATCAGGTGAGGTAATGACAAGAAGCATATATGTGCAGCCACCAATCAGAAGCTAGCTCCCAGTAGTGCTTTGCTTATCATTCATATTATTGCTGATTAGTCTAATGAATATTCATGAAAGATCCTTTCTGAAAAGACAGCTGTAGATTACATTCGGCATGTAAAAGTCTTAAAGAGACAGGAAACACCAAAATTGTATTTCATGATTTGGAAAGAACATACCATTTTAAACAACTTTTTAATTGACTTACATTATTAAATTTGCTTTGTTCTCTTGTTATCCTTTGCTGAAGGAACAGCATTGCACTACTGGCATCAAGATGAACACATCTAGTTAACCAATAACAAAAAAACAAATGTGTGCAGGCACCAATGAGCAGCTAGCTCCTACTAGTGTGGGATATGTGCGTATTCTTTTTCAACAAGGGATACCAAGTGAACAAAGCACATTTGAAAATAGAAGTGAATTTAAAAGTGTCTTAAAATGACCCGCTCTATCTGAATCCTGCAACTTTAACTTTTACTTTCCTGCCCTTTAACTCGTTAACATGAAACCTGAGAAACTTGATTAGTGCATTGTTGTTTGTTTAATTAGTAAGTACTTTGCAGATGTGAGGTTAAATGTGAGTGCACGAAATGCGCTGGGAAGTCTAGTGTGATGTAAATGGAAACAAACACAAGAATTAGCAACCACTAAAATAATCAGGTTTTATTATCCAAATCAAGCTACAAGGATAATTAACTTGCTATTTAATATAGGTTTAATGGACAATAGGTGGATGAATATTGGTAATTTTACAACCTGGAGCAGTGAGTCATTAAATATGGTAATGATAGATACATTTAAAAACAACAATTTGTTCTTATGGTTAAGCTGTTACCAAGGTTGCTCAGTGTAATTGTACATAATAGTCTAATGCCGTTTGTATAGGAAAAATATTTTAACAACCTTGCTCTGACTCTGAGCACAAATATTTTGAATATCTTTTGAGCAAAGTTAACTGGAAGTCAAAATGAAAAATGAAAATAAACTTTAGTGATTCAGATAAGAATCCCATTTCATAGGGACTGCTAAAAACACGTGCACACTCCTAATCTCCTATCAGCCTACCTAGATTTGATCTTCAACAATGGATACTGAAGAAGAAAGCATAATAGATTGATAATAGAAGTAAATTGGAAAGTTGTTTTAAATTACACACTCTATCTGTATCCTTAAATGTTTATTTTCGACTTTACTCTCCCTTTAAGATACTTTTACTATTACATTTACTTTGTTCGCTTGGTATTTTTTGTTGAAAATCTTATGTACATATCCTCAGTAACGCACTGCTGGGAGCTTGTTGCTGATTGGTAGCTACACATTGTCTCTTGTCATTGGCTCCCCAGATGTGTTTAGCTAGCTTCTAGCAGTGCTAGGTTAAACACATAGTTATATGCAAGCAGTAATTCAATTATAAAATGCTCAAACATATAGAATTTTCTTATTTGCACTTTTATGCCCCTTTAAACTTTCATGTTCTAGATACAGTGTGCAAGTAAACCTAAAATAATATTCTTTACATCTGTTGTTCTCTGGGTATCCTTTTGTTGAAACAAAGCTCCTTTCTGTGAGATAATACTGAGGTAGTCTCATGAGTGGTCACGTGTCTAGAGCCCTATAAGTATAGCATTGTTACATAAATTGTTTCCTGTACATGTTCATGAGACTATCTAGGTAGGCACTCATGAAAATACATTTCAACAAAGGATAGCAAGAGAATGAGGTGAAAGTGATAAGTAAATTGCAATTTTTTTAAACGTACACTCTGTGTGTGTGAATCTAGAATGTTTAATGATGATTTCTATGTTCTTTTACATTACTATATTATTATTTTAAACAACTTTCTAATTTACTCCTATTATCAAATTGTGTTCATTCTCTTTGTATCTTTTATTGAAAAGCAGGGGCGAAAGCTCAGGAGCATGCACGTGTCTGAGGAACTATATGGCAGCAGTTTTGCAAGAATATTATTATTAGCAAAAGCACTAGATGGCAGCGATATTTCCTGTCATGTAGTGATCCAGATGCCTACCTAGGTATCTCTTCAACATAAAATATCATGGTAACAAAGCAGATTAGGTAATAGAAGTAAATTGGAAAGTTGTATAAAATGGCACGCTCTGTATGAATCACAAACAAACAGTTTTGGATCTCATATCGCCTTATGAATTGTTTCTAATGTAATTATCGATTTTTACAGTGGTGACTGGGCTCTGCCCCATCCAAAAAAGTCCACAAAATTAAATCTTTTCTAATAGTGCATTTTAAAATTAAATTTAAAAAGTCTATGAGGCCTAATATTGTGAGACTGCTGGTAGCTCAAATCAGCAAAGTAAGCGGGTTAATATATAGAGAAAAATGAGTTGTATTTGTCTGCTGTGTTTACTCGAGCTATCAGCAGTCTTACAAAAATCAGCCTCTGCATCTGTATATCTGTGTGTTTGTATCTGTATGTGTGTACTGTATATATATATATATATATATTATATATATATGTATGTATATATGTGTGTTTGTATCTGTGTGTGTGTACTGTATATATATATATATATATATATTATATATATATGTATGTATATATGTGTGTTTGTATCTGTATGTGTGTACATATATATTATATATATGTATGTATATATGTGTGTTTGTATCTGTATGTGTGTACATATATATTATATATATGTATGTATATATGTGTGTTTGTATCTGTATGTGTGTACATATATATTATATATATGTATGTATATCTGTGTGTTTGTATCTGTATGTGTGTACATATATATTATATATATGTATGTATATCTGTGTGTTTGTATCTGTATGTGTGTACATATATATTATATATATGTATGTATATATGTGTGTTTGTATCTGTATGTGTGTACATATATATTATATATATGTATGTATATATGTGTGTTTGTATCTGTATGTGTGTACATATATATTATATATATGTATGTATATCTGTGTGTTTGTATCTGTATGTGTGTACATATATATTATATATATGTATGTATATCTGTGTGTTTGTATCTGTATGTGTGTACATATATATTATATATATGTATGTATATATGTGTGTTTGTATCTGTATGTGTGTACAAATATATTATATATATGTATGTATATATGTGTGTTTGTATCTGTATGTGTGTACATATATATTATATATATGTATGTATATATGTGTGTTTGTATCTGTATGTGTGTACATATATATTATATATATGTATGTATATATGTGTGTTTGTATCTGTATGTGTGTACAAATATATTATATATATGTATGTATATATGTGTGTTTGTATCTGTATGTGTGTACATATATATTATATATATGTATGTATATATGTGTGTTTGTATCTGTATGTGTGTACATATATATTATATATATGTATGTATATATGTGTGTTTGTATCTGTGTGTGTGTACATATATATTATATATATGTATGTATATATGTGTGTTTGTATCTGTGCGTGTGTACATATATATTATATATATGTATGTATATATGTGTGTTTGTATCTGTATGTGTGTACATATATATTATATATATGTATGTATATATGTGTGTTTGTATCTGTATGTGTGTACATATATATTATATATATGTATGTATATCTGTGTATTTGTATCTGTATGTGTGTACATATATATTTTATATATATATGTATGTATATATGTGTGTTTGTATCTGTGCGTGTGTACATATATATTATATATACGTATGTATATCTGTGTGTTTGTATTTGTGCGTGTGTACATATATATTATATATATGTATGTATATCTGTGCGTTTGTATCTGTATGTGTGTACATATATATTATATATATGTATGTATATATGTGTGTTTGTATCTGTATGTGTGTACATATATATTATATATATGTATGTATATATGTGTGTTTGTATCTGTATGTGTGTACATATATATTATATATATGTATGTATATATGTGTGTTTGTATCTGTATGTGTGTACATATATATTATATATATGTATGTATATATGTGTGTTTGTATCTGTATGTGTGTACATATATATTATATATATATGTATGTATATCTGTGTATTTGTATCTGTATGTGTGTACATATATATTTTATATATATAAATCATCAAAAGAAGAAAACTGTGTTCAGAATCAAATGATCCCCTGGTGCTAAAAGCCGTATAACAAAGCACCCAGTCGTGGGGAAATTCTCGGTCCAAATAAATTATGTATTAGTGAGGAACCAAAAAAAGTCAGTATGTAAAGTCACTGGGGTAGGAACAGAGTCCGTTGTGCCTTATGGACAAAGTATAACATAGAATGAAAGTAAAGTTCCACAGTTTCCAGGTGTCTCAAAAGCCTAGTAGTCACGGGTGGCAGTGTTAAATCACAGTATAGCGTCTCCGATCAATTCTTACCCTCCAATCCGATGGTGGGATGCCTGGGAACACTCCTGTACTTCTCCTCGAATAGGTGGTAAACCCCTTCGGGGGGGTGCAGTCTGTGTTTCCCTTCTCGGCGTATCAGCTGATCAGGCGCATGGACGTTTCCTCAGTACCTCACCCGTGACGTTGCAAGGCTGAACCAAGTGGTGTTTCCTGGGGGGGGGGGAAGTGATCCGTAAAGGCCAGATAATAACGGCTCTGTAACCCGGAGGTGGCTTATGCTGGTATATGGTGCTTGAAGCGGTAAACCCAACCGCTTAGGAACATCAGGTCAGAAAAGGAAAATAGCACCAATGAGTCGTAGCATCTGTTATGGTAAGAAATGTTTATTGTACAGTCCAATGTTAGAGTACAAACAGAGTCACAGTGGAGAACGCCTGACGCGTTTCGCGCATGCGTAGATGCGCTTCTTCGGAGGCTAATTCAAATCTAAGTGTGACAGCTTTTAAACAGTATTTCTACCAATCATTTGTTAGTTTGAAAGTGAGCCAATGGTGTGGCTGTCCAGTGCAACTATCGACACTTCTCTTAGTTCAATAGTGTCTATTAATATATATTTTTTGTCACTAAGAGATATAGTTGCTCTGGAGTGTCAGACCTTGGGGATACTAAGGCTCATATAAGATTAATTCTATGTTTGTGCACAATCTCTGATTTTAAGTAAGAACATTTATGGTAAATTCCATCAGTAACAAGCATTATGTATTAACATATTAACATTCTTAGCATAGATAACTTGTAAGTTAAGTCCATGAAAATAACAATAAAAAGATGAAAAAATAGTAATCAATATAGATACATATAGATACTTGTATAATTTAACATCCATATCGTTTCTATTATTAATAATACTTCATGTGCTATGCCTATATAATGACAGGTTGCTGCTAAATATAAACTTAAAAAATGGAAAATTATATAAAACTTTTTTAAAACATAATTATTTTGTTCATGAAGGCAATTACTACTTACAGAAACGTGGCACGGCCATGGGCGCAAAATTCGCCCCAGCCTATGCCAATATATACATGGGGTACATGGAATTGAACATGATTTTTACAGCTGATTTCCTATACAAAAATAATGTCATACTATATGGTCGTTTCATTGACGACCTCATTATAATTTGGGACACAACACATAGTGAATACACTATAGAACATTTTATATCTTACATTAATACCAATAACATGAACTTAACCTTTACCTACAAGAGTGATGCCCAACTGATTGAATACTTGGACCTTAAGCTTAGCATAGACCAGTCCAATTTAGATATCAATACATCTACATACAGAAAACCAACCTCTAGGAACACTATCCTTAGAGCAGATTCATGCCACGTACCACACCTGAAAAAGGGAATCCCCAAAGGACAATACTTAAGACTCCGTAGGAACTGCTCAAACGTGAATATATACAAAATAGAGGCCACAGAATTAACCAACAGACTCATAAAAAGAGGCTACAATAAACATAAACTTCATAAAATTAACAAAGAAGTAGAAAGACTACCAAGAAATAGCCTTTTCTGTAAAAAAGACAGAGGACTTGACAACGACAACATTGTCTTTTCAACTAAGTTTAGCAATCAGTATTACAAAATCTGCAAAGTTATTAAAAAGAAACTCACAATTCTTGAAAGTGATAATACTCTAAAAGAAATTATATCTAAAGGGATCAAATTTGTTGCCAAAAAAGCTCCCTCATTGAATAATTTAACTAGCAAGAATTTTTCAGAAAGACCACAGCCAACTGACAATTGGCTAACTCCAAACCCAGGTTTCTTCAAATGTGGTCACAGACCATGTAAAAGCTGTGATTTTACACAAAGAAACACTACATTCACATCAACAAATACAAGAGAAACCTATAAAATCAGACAGAGGATAGATTGCACATCACAATATGTCATTTATCTTGTTACATGCCAATATTGCTTTCAGCAATATACAGGAATTACGACACGTCCATTAAAAGATCGAATAAGGGAGCATCTCCTTTCACTAACTGAAAAGGAGCCTAAGACTCCTGTAGCAAAACATTTCCGTCAACATGGTATAGGTACAACCTATTTCTCATTCACCGGTATAGAAAGAATCCTAAATAATGCACGAGGAGGGGACAAAACGGATAAATTATTAAAAAGAGAGGTGTTTTGGATACTAAAACTAGATACTAGATACCCTCATGGCATAAATAGGAGGCTAGATGTAGATCTGTTCATTTAAATATATAAGGATAAATACAAAGAATATAGAATTACAACAAATGATAATATAAAAAAACAACAAGACACATTAAGTTATAAAATAATAAATAATAAAACATACAACTTATGTGCAATGAACATAGCCTTATCCTATAATGGAACCCAACGGATAAAACCCTGCCAACTGCAATATACATAAGTGGCCACTATTTCACCATCTCACTCCTTTGAGTATACACTCTTGACCATATTTCATTAAATACTAGCTTGATAATTACAGTAATATTAGAAAATGTTACATACATATAAGAACTTATCACTACGGACTTATGATAACATAATCAAGTGTCTTCCCTTTGAGTTTTATCTCTATTTGAGCTTTAATCCCAGTCTCTGTCTGTTTACTTCTTTATTTTCTTAATTCTTTAATTTTATTTACCTACTGATTTTTCCTACTTCTTATAATATTCTCATAGACAATTTCTGCCTAATTTTTTCTATTTTATCCTTTTCTTATTACTGACATATCTTACTTATTTATTTAATTAGATTTATTTATTTTCCAACTTCCCATAGACTTATCCTTCTTGCCATCCCGAATAGTTTAATGGCTTAGACCTCTTAACCACGAGTAATGTCTAAATGACATTATTAGTAATACTTCAATAAATAGGGAATTAGAGAGTTTTAATCGGCTTCACCGAATTAAGGGCTTATTACATAGAAGGATTACATATAATATTCACACTGTAGTATCTTATTAAGAATAGGGAACATATGTCTAATCAGATGTTTGAATATCACTTGACCGCATCTATCCTTGGTTCATTATACCTATATATCTTTTTGTTATATTTTTTAATGGTGTGCAATGTATATGAATCATACTGTATTCATATAAATGTTTCATATAAAAGTTTTATATAATTTTCCATTTTTTAAGTTTATATTTAGCAGCAACCTGTCATTATATAGGCATAGCACATGAAGTATTATTAATAATAGAAACGATATGGATGTTAAATTATACAAGTATCTATATGTATCTATATTGATTACTATTTTTTCATCTTTTTATTGTTATTTTCATGGACTTAACTTACAAGTTATCTATGCTAAGAATGTTAATATGTTAATACATAATGCTTGTTACTGATGGAATTTACCATAAATGTTCTTACTTAAAATCAGAGATTGTGCACAAACATAGAATTAATCTTATATGAGCCTTAGTATCCCCAAGGTCTGACACTCCAGAGCAACTATATCTCTTAGTGACAAAAAATATATATTAATAGACACTATTGAACTAAGAGAAGTGTCGATAGTTGCACTGGACAGCCACACCATTGGCTCACTTTCAAACTAACAAATGATTGGTAGAAATACTGTTTAAAAGCTGTCACACTTAGATTTGAATTAGCCTCCGAAGAAGCGCATCTACGCATGCGCGAAACGCGTCAGGCGTTCTCCACTGTGACTCTGTTTGTACTCTAACATTGGACTGTACAATAAACATTTCTTACCATAACAGATGCTACGACTCATTGGTGCTATTTTCCTTTTCTGACCTGATATTTTATATATATATATGTATGTATATATGTGTGTTTGTATCTGTGCGTGTGTACATATATATTATATATACGTATGTATATCTGTGTGTTTGTATCTGTGCGTGTGTACATATATATTATATATATGTATGTATATATGTGTGTTTGTATCTGTATGTGTGTACATATATATTATATATATGTATGTATATATGTGTGTTTGTATCTGTATGTGTGTACATATATATTATATATATGTATGTATATATGTGTGTTTGTATCTGTATGTGTGTACATATATATTATATATATGTATGTATATATGTGTGTTTGTATCTGTATGTGTGTACATATATATTATATATATGTATGTATATATGTGTGTTTGTATCTGTGCGTGTGTACATATATATTATATATATGTATGTATATCTGTGTGTTTGTATCTGTATGTGTGTACATATATATTATATATATGTATGTATATCTGTGTGTTTGTATCTGTATGTGTGTACATATATATTATATATATGTATGTATATATGTGTGTTTGTATCTGTATGTGTGTACATATATATTATATATATGTATGTATATATGTGTGTTTGTATCTGTATGTGTGTACATATATATTATATATATGTATGTATATATGTGTGTTTGTATCTGTATGTGTGTACATATATATTATATATATGTATGTATATATGTGTGTTTGTATCTGTGCGTGTGTACATATATATTATATATATGTATGTATATATGTGTGTTTGTATCTGTATGTGTGTACATATATATTATATATATGTATGTATATATGTGTGTTTATATATATTATATATATGTATGTATATATGTGTGTTTGTATCTGTATGTGTGTACATATATATTATATATATGTATGTATATATGTGTGTTTGCATCTGTATGTGTGTACATATATATTATATATATGTATGTATATATGTGTGTTTGTATCTGTGCGTGTGTACATATATATTATATATATGTATGTATATCTGTGTGTTTGTATCTGTATGTGTGTACATATATATTATATATATGTATGTATATCTGTGTGTTTGTATCTGTATGTGTGTACATATATATTATATATATGTATGTATATATGTGTGTTTGTATCTGTATGTGTGTACATATATATTATATATATGTATGTATATATGTGTGTTTGTATCTGTATGTGTGTACATATATATTATATATATGTATGTATATCTGTGTGTTTGTATCTGTATGTGTGTACATATATATTATATATATGTATGTATATCTGTGTGTTTGTATCTGTATGTGTGTACATATATATTATATATATGTATGTATATATGTGTGTTTGTATCTGTATGTGTGTACAAATATATTATATATACGTATGTATATCTGTGTGTTTGTATTTGTGCGTGTGTACATATATATTATATATATGTATGTATATCTGTGCGTTTGTATCTGTATGTGTGTACATATATATTATATATATGTATGTATATATGTGTGTTTGTATCTGTATGTGTGTACATATATATTATATATATGTATGTATATATGTGTGTTTGTATCTGTATGTGTGTACATATATATTATATATATGTATGTATATATGTGTGTTTGTATCTGTATGTGTGTACATATATATTATATATATGTATGTATATATGTGTGTTTGTATCTGTATGTGTGTACATATATATTATATATATATATGTATGTATATCTGTGTATTTGTATCTGTATGTGTGTACAGATATATTTTATATATATATATGTATGTATATATGTGTGTTTGTATCTGTGCGTGTGTACATATATATTATATATACGTATGTATATCTGTGTGTTTGTATCTGTGCGTGTGTACATATATATTATATATATGTATGTATATATGTGTGTTTGTATCTGTATGTGTGTACATATATATTATATATATGTATGTATATATGTGTGTTTGTATCTGTATGTGTGTACATATATATTATATATATATGTATGTATATCTGTGTATTTGTATCTGTATGTGTGTACATATATATTTTATATATATATATGTATGTATATATGTGTGTTTGTATCTGTGCGTGTGTACATATATATTATATATACGTATGTATATCTGTGTGTTTGTATCTGTGCGTGTGTACATATATATTATATATATGTATGTATATATGTGTGTTTGTATCTGTATGTGTGTACATATATATGATATATATGTATGTATATATGTGTGTTTGTATCTGTATGTGTGTACATATATATTATATATATGTATGTATATATGTGTGTTTGTATCTGTATGTGTGTACATATATATTATATATATGTATGTATATATGTGTGTTTGTATCTGTATGTGTGTACATATATATTATATATATGTATGTATATATGTGTGTTTGTATCTGTGCGTGTGTACATATATATTATATATATGTATGTATATCTGTGTGTTTGTATCTGTATGTGTGTACATATATATTATATATATGTATGTATATCTGTGTGTTTGTATCTGTATGTGTGTACATATATATTATATATATGTATGTATATATGTGTGTTTGTATCTGTATGTGTGTACATATATATTATATATATGTATGTATATATGTGTGTTTGTATCTGTATGTGTGTACATATATATTATATATATGTATGTATATATGTGTGTTTGTATCTGTATGTGTGTACATATATATTATATATATGTATGTATATATGTGTGTTTGTATCTGTGCGTGTGTACATATATATTATATATATGTATGTATATATGTGTGTTTGTATCTG